>NC_041388.1:351523937-351538498 GCF_002162155.2 Triticum dicoccoides | reverse complement strand
TATATAAAGATGGGGAGGGAGGGAAGCCGCACCCTTTCTCTTGGCGCCTCCCTCTCCCTCCGTAACACCTCTCCTCCCCGCTTGTGCTTGGCGAAGCCCTACCAGGATCCCGCTACTTCCACCACCACGTCGTCGTGCTGCTGGATCTCCATCAACCTCTCCCTTCCCCTTGCTAGATCAAGAAGGAAGAGACGTCTTCCCAACCATACGTGTGTTGAACGAGGAGGTGCCGTCCGTTCGGCACTTGGTCATCGGTGATTTGGATCACGACGAGTACGACTCCCTTAACCACGTTCACTTGAACGCTCCCGCTCGCGATCTACAAGGGTATGTAGATGCACTCCTCTCTCTCGTTGCTATATGACTCCATAGATTGATCTTGGTGAAACGTATAAATATTTTATTTTCTGCAATGTTCCCCAACAACAGCCACTGTCCGGATACTCACGTATTACACGGTGCTTGTATATAGTGGGGTTTTTGCAATATAACTTTTCCGGCTCATGTGTCCGAATGATCATCAGTCTTTTGCCGTCGTCTGATCGAGCGAGGAACCAGTTGTGCTTCCCTATTTTTGGCGAAGGTGGTGTGATTACAAAGGGCAGTAACTGTAGGGACACTGCATCATATCAAAAAGGACAGGCATTGTTAATGTAAGATCAGCATTGTTCAGAGTATGAGTAGGATAATGAAAGAAACAACATTGGTATGTCCCTGTTGGAACTGGGAGGAAAATACAGGGAAATGTATACTGGGTTCGAAAATATAGAAGTGCCATGCATGGTTATACTCATGTTATCTCGCAATCGATTCTTCACAGGAAACTACCATGTCATGCATGTTATGTAATCATGTTCTGTCCTCACAAACAAATTCTTCAAGGTAACTAACAAACCATGCATTGTTATATACTCGTGTTCTGTGGGCAAAATTTTTGTGAGGATATTATTCTAGCCATTGATTGCTGAAGGGCGAATACAGGTATGTACACATGGTAAGCATTGCAGGATTTCACTACTTCCAAATATAGAGTTCTCCATATGCACAATTACTTCCCTAATGTACGGTTAGATGAAACCAACAGTGTGGTGTATATTTCTACATCATGAAAATGAGGAAACTAACATGAGAGGAAACAACTTACACGCGCCGTCCCAGCAATACGTGGTGCCATCTGCTTTGTCGATCGCGTAGATGATGCCATTGTGTTCAATAGCATCACAGAAGTGTGTATCAGCTTTGACGATGATCCACTGCGAGCCGAGTTGTCTCCAGCTAAAGAAGGCACCGGTGTAAAGATAGGCGAGTCTGCGGTCGAACAAGGCAATTAGCTTGAAGTCTGCGTAATTCGCATGTCGTGTGGGCACTTGGCAGATTAGAATCTTCTACAAAACAAGGTCCGTCCAACTGACGTAGTAATCTAGATGACTTGGACCGCGATGGTAATACTCTATATAATCCAATGGAGGAAGGATAATCTCATGGGAGGTCTGGAAGTTCACGAGCACCAACTTTTTACCGTCTTCTCTGAAGGCAGCCATCCAGTGGGAGTTCATGCCGACCCAGTACATACCTTCCAAGAAGTTTTGGGCGATGGTGATCGGATCGATGTCGAGGGAAATGATGTACGATGACCCACTACATACCTGCAAAGAAGTTTTGGCTAATGGAGATCGGATTGAAGTCGACGGGCATCATGCACGCCTCCGTATCATGGTGAGGGAATCTCGCAAGACCAGATAGCAGCAAGTAGCGTGTCTTGAAAAGCTTAGGCCTCGCTTCGACGATGGCCGTGTGCATGTCCCTCGAGCATGCAGCCAGCCGCAGGGCACTCAACATATCCATACACGAACAACAGAGGTCGAGGATGTCACTGGGGAGATTGCTCCAATCGCGGCTCATATGGATGCTGCATGGTTCGCGTTCGGCCATGGTGGAGTTTGGAAGGGGGCTTCATTTACGAGCGAGAAGGATGTCGGTGCTGGAGCGGCTAGCGAGGGAATAGTGGTACTGGGGAGGCAAGTGAGGCGACGGTACACGGGGGCACAGTGAGATGGAGACGGAGAAGGAGATGGAGTGGTGCTATGGGAGCGGAGAGGGAGACGAGGCGAGGCGCCAATGTGCTGTACAGCGGTGGTGACAAACTGCACTGTGCACAAGGTGAGGCTGACTTTGGTAACCCGAACACGCCGCCTGGACTAGTGTCAGGCGCAGGGTGTTGTCACTTCACTGTGAGGACTGGATGAATAGTATTTTGACCATCAAGTGTACCATAGTTGTACTACTACTACTACTAGTAGGTACATGAGTACTCCAGTATTGTATAGCGTAAATAGGTCTCCCGTGCTAGCATGCATGTTCACTTCATCGTTCAGGTATCATCCATATTGCGAGCAGAACCAAATTCTCATGCATGCCCAATCAACGCTCTGCCGCGATGCATGTAGTGGTCATTCTAGTGCAGCAAGGACGGCACGCAGATCATTCCACACTTGAGAAGAGGAAAAATGGAAAGGTAGAACGCGGCAGTAGAGGAAGAGAACGCTGGCTAACGAGGCTGGGAGGGGATCGAGCAGGAAGTTAATGCTCCACGCATAAAGGTTTTGGTAAAACCTGATTTTCATGAGGTGACTTATACTCACCTAAACGGAGGGAGTATTCCTTAACCAGAGAATGTTGTGTCTCCCACTCACGCGCTCAAAAAAAACCACGACACATTTTTTTTATCTGTTTGCATAGGTCCCACCTACCAGGAAGGATGGGCACGTACACGAAAATGTACGAATCATCAGTCTACCCTGCATAGCCTTTTCGTTTAGTCTACCTAGCCGTCTAATCAACTGCCTGCACGCCACATCTCCCATTTACTCCTTCTCCATCGGGAACCAATTCTCCTCGGCTTCTTCACCTCCCCTTTGTCTTCATTTGCATCCAAACCCCACTGCGTTCACATTGTTTTAACCTCTTTAAATAATCATCTACTACTTCAGCTAGACTAGCCATCTAATCCTAATTCTCCAAACCATAGCCCTCCGTTCCAGTGGTTCCAAATGGCAAAAGAGATCGAGATGCAGTAATTTAGCGTCCAACATGTCCTCGTCGAAGGCTCGATGCGCATAGTTGCCACCGTCACCGTCCACCCAAGGGTAGTTCGGCAGTGGATCAACAATGTATCCAACTCCCTCGAAAAGGTAGAGATGAGGGTCATCGGTCTCGACGCAGAGTACACGGAGCGTGCCGCTGGGAAGATCCAGCGCGCCGCCGTCCTTCAGCTGTGCCTCGAAGGTGATGTTTTGGTGTACCACATCATACATTCGCCCTCCATAACAGGTGAGCTTCATGATTTCTTGTCTTGGGAGGACGTATACTTCTGTGGGGCAGCCATCGAAGGGGACAAACAGAAGCTGGAGCCGTACAACCTTGATTTGAAAAGCGTCGCTGACCTACAAACCAGAACCAAAATTCCTATAGAGTTTGTGATAAACAGACACCATCCCTACTCGACGTAGCAAATTTTGTGCTCGGTACAAATCTTCAAAAGGGTGACAAGATGGTGGCATTAAGGTCGTATGGATGGGAGAATTATCCCTTGACGTACGAGCGGATAAAATATGCTGCCCTCGATGCCCGTGTGAGTTTCAAGATAGCTGCAAGGTCCAAAGAGCTTGTTGCGAAGCCGTCTCCCACAGAGAATGAGAACAAGAAGAAGAAGAAGAAGAAGAAGAAGAAGAAGAAGAAGAAGAAGAAGAAGAAGAAGAAAAGGCTGCACCAGCAGGAGGGCATTATCGATGGATGAACTATTTCCTCTCTTGTAAAAAAATTATTCCCTCTCGGTGTATATTGATATAGATGGACTATTTGGATGGTGTGCATGTCTTTGGAACAGAGCAGTAGCGTGGGTCCGCTTGACTATAAGGAACTATTTAGCCGCATATATAAGTTTCTCTGCTACTCCTTCTAGTGATCGGTATGCAGTGCATGTGTCCGTAGACATGACAACTTGTCCATGGAAGTTCAACTACGGCAGCCATCACATTTCATCTCGTGATTCCCACGACGCCTCTCCAACCCACGGCAGCACGCCCCCCGACGTGCGCCTCACCCCCCTCGGCTGCACCGCCCCTATGCCTTTGTGTGCATGACATGTGGGCCGCCTAAAATACGGCGAGCATCAAGTTTCTACCACAGCCACCCGCGATTCCCACGACGCCGCTCGAACCCATGAAACCACACATCCCCCGACCTGCGGCTCACCCCTCTTGGCCCCACTGCCCCTCTGACTACGGGAGCATTACATGTGGACCAGTCACCTATCGGGTCCACATGTTATTGACTCAAAGGTAGGTGTAGTAAGGCGCTGAAGCTCAGTCCCGACGGCCCTGAGAGTGAAATGTAACTCCTGCGCCAGGTCTTGTGGTGCTCCCGCAGCACGAATTCGTGCCAAACTCGAGATTTGTTTCTTTACTATACATGCACACAACGATTTAATGGACATTGTAATCTTAACATGTGATTGGGAGCTCTAAATTTGAATTTGAGACTTACAAAACGAAAAGATTCAAAACAAATAAACTGGGAGAGAGGGAGTATATCGTAGGATGTGTCCCATACAAAATAAGTCCCCTGGTTTGTCACCGTGAAGATGCGGTTAGAAAGGAGCACAACGTCTTCCTACTCGTACAACAACAAATCGGCCACAACAGCATGGTCCGCCTTTGACTGCCATGTGCAAGGTTCGTGCTTTCTTATTCAATCTCACCATGGTTCCATCGTACCAATTCATGCGGTGGCCCATTGCATGGCTGATCCCAATGTTGGAGAAAGGTTCTACGGGAACGGTGTCACCGTTGTAAATGTTGTGCAAATTGATGTTGGTACCCTCCCGTACATATGCAAGCCAATCTCCACTCGCACCGAGCCTAACCTGTGAAACAGTGGGCAGGGGGAGAATTAGGAAATGGACACAGAAGTAGTCTTTAGAATTCATTTACTACATGATCAAACTCATCTTAACTGCTCATCGGAGGAAATCTGAGTGCCCCTCAACGTCGGCATCTCAAGGGGCGTCAACTTGCAACTACGGCCACGCCGCGCTGGAGAGACCCCCAAGGAAACATCCTCGTGCGTTCCACAGAACATCAAGATGCATTTGTATGAGTAGTTTATCTTGTGAGAGAAAAGGATGAACGAGGGAAGGACTCTAGAGATAGAGATGGACACTACTACTACCAATGTGCTGGCCCGTGCGTTGCAATGGATCCAAAGTTGTAGAATAATACTTGTTCACGTGCTTGAAATATAAACACTCTAGTTTTGATATACATGTCTCAGCAGACATGACAGCTTGTCCATGGAAGTTGAACCACGGCGACCATCACGTTTCTTGTTTCTACCACTGCCACACCAACACGCGATTCCCACGACGCCGCTCCAATCCACGGCACGACGTCCCCCGACATGGACATGGATCCTCTGACGTGGCTATCACTGCCTTGCCCTGCCTTTCCTTCGCTGACAGGTGGGACCCACACTTATGGGTCCCACATGTCAGTGACAGAATGGTAGGATTGTTCACGTTAGGGGATCCTCATCCCCCCGACGTGCCCCTCATCCCTCTCGGCCCCACCGCTCCTCTGCCTTTGTGTGCATGATATACTCCTAATATATTACTCCCCCCGTACCTAAATATTTGTCTTTTTTGAGATTTCAAATGGACTATCACATATGGATTATATAGACATATTCTAGTGTTTCTAGCAAGATGCCCGCGCGTTGCACGAAGTTGATGGAAAAGGTAAGCACAACTTATAAATTGACGGATCGAGTACTAGTTACAGTGATGCATATAATTAAGCAAAGGGATCGCACATGTCGGTATTGACTGGAACGAGAATGCAACAGCACAATAAGAATTAAGGCCACGATGATGCGATCACAGTGGTGGTTACACAAGGCAAGAAGAAAGATGGATCCACGAACGTACGACCTCCTCCTCCTCAACTTAGTGCGTCGGGCCACTGACCGGCGGCTAAGGAGCGGCGGCTTTTGTGGCGAGGTCGAGGTGCTTCTCAGCAAAGGCATCCAAGGCTTCCAGCCGGTTGAGGAAGGCCAACCTCGTAGCGTCCTCACTGGCATTGTATATACCTATGTACACGATTTGCTCGTACACGTGGATGTGTAGGTCGACGAATTCTTGAAGGGCGAGGCACCTCGCAGCGAGCGCGACCTCCAGGTGGACATTCATCGTGGCGTCGGCAGGCAGTCGCAGGGCCACCAGTGCTTGAAAGAGGTTCCGGCCATGGAAGCCGATTAGGGTGGCAGGCAATGAGGAGCCTAGGCGCTCGGGCTGGAGGAGTACGCGAGCTTCTTGATGACGGTGAACTTGTTGCTGGTGTCAACGATCATCTGTTCCAACTAAGAGTCGTAGTTGGCGTCGACGGCAGCCATCCACCAGCCAGTCTCCAACACCGTCTGGAGACGATCCTCGGCGCCATGCCGCAGGCCGGCGTCGTGGACCATCTGGCGCAGCCGCTGGCCACTCACGCGCATCGCCGCCATGGATCTGGAGTGAGCTCTTTTGCGCTTAGTGTAGGTGCTTAGGCAAATTCTTAGGTGCATACGTGTGGTAGATGCATTGGAATGGAGGGGCGCCTTTATATGAGGGCAATGAGGGCAAACTGTGTTGCATTCACATCGTGCAGCCTCTTTTCCTGGACCTCCTCCCATTACTTCCCTCATGCATTAATTAAGGAGGATGCATTGGCCGTTCAACATACCGTGAACCGCTACTCCCTCCCTCGTCTGCATTAAAGCCGTATCGGGAACTGCGCCACCCACTTTCAAATCGAATACTCCCTCCGTCTAGGTGAGTATTAAGTCATCTTATGAAAACCAAATAGTAAACACATAGGCGTGGTGCATTAACTCTCACGTTGTTTCTTAGGCTAGCCATAGTGGGAGTAACTTAGGTACTCCCTCCTTTCCGGTTTATAGGGCTTATCTCAAAATTTTAGTTTTTCCATTTTATAAGGCTCAATTTGGTTGTTTTCCATCACATGTTCAGATTCCAAGGTGCATTAAATCATTGCATGCAAGTACTAAGAGAAAATTGACCAATGCATGTAATTTATGCATGCATGCATTGCAATTAATGCACTGGTAAACATACTTTTTTGAGGAAAACAAGAACATTAATTGGGTGCTTTTGCAAACTACAAAAAATATTCCACCACTCACCATCTACCTTGGTTGGTGAGAATTTTGAATTGAGCCTTATAAATCGGAAAGGAGGGAGTAGTAACTTAACACATCCCAAGACAATTTTGCTTATGGGGCAACTATTTAATGAGGAAAGAGGTGCTTGTGGTAACATAATATGTTATTGTAACATAGCGCTTTAGTCGCTTAAACAGAGACACAAGAAGACGAGGGAGTAGGCTGCTGCAAACGTAGGGCTGTGTGATTTGACAGCGAGTTACTGCTGGACAGGTGGGGCCCCGTGATTTGACTTGCCATTATCATTTTAACTGTGGCGCTACGACCAGCGTGAGTCTCCCAGATTCCTGACCACCTCCATACAGGTGCCTCTCCCAATGCTCCACCATGTAGTAGAGGCTGGCTCTTGCATGAGAGCCCACTTCTCCACTTTTTCCTTGCCTCTGTTTCCTCCACATATGCAAAAATGCCATGTAAAGCGCACTATTGTACTTACTTTTACTTGCTCCTACAGGTGCTTAAGCTTGCCACATAGGCATAAAGTCTGATGTGGCAAGTTATTCAAGAAGAGAGAGACTAGTTTGGTGACTCAAGGAAGAAACGGTGCTGAGTGCGTGTACCTAGGTGAAAAGACAATTTTGAGTCTATAGCTAATTAAATGAAGCAAACTTAGCAACACCATTTCATTGGAAGAGGTCACTCCGTGCCAATGCAATAAATACTAGTACTCCATGTGTCCCATAATATAAGAACGTTTTTGGCACTACACTAGTGTCAAAAACGTTCTTATATTATGGGACAGAGGGAGTACAAAGAAAGAGATAGAGAGGAGTAAAACAATACACTTATAGCCAACCTTGTTGTAGTATGAGTGACTAGGTGATTGACTATGTATAACATGCCAAACATCAGATAGCCTAATGCACCGTGTTAAATCTCCAAGGGCGCGACCGCACGAGCGACGCGATGGTCGTGGTAGGCGTGACCACGATACGGGCTGCTGGCAGCCCTTGGATCTGAGATCAAATGGTCGCATGCTAAGTTGCCGAAAATTTGTAGAATAACCCTCCAGGATAGGATATTCATCCATAGGTCTAGAATCACGCCATGCAACCATTCGATCTCAGATCCAAGGGCTCTCAGAAGCCCGTATCATGGGAGAATGGAAAGCCACTACCCTGCCGTTCGCCACACTTGCAGTTCGCTCCTACTCGTCCCCGCACGTCTTTCAATACTACGGTGGTTCGCTCCTTGTCGTCCCGTCCATTCACATTACGGCAGTTTCACTAATCCTAACCCTCCTCCCAAATCCATGGCGTCCCAAATCTTTAGGATCGGCGGTGAGTACAAGGTTAGAACCATCACCGGCGATGAGTTCGACGTCATCTGCACCCGTTCTTCCGCGACAGTGAAAGGATGCCTTTCTCGCTTGAGACGCATGTTCAAAAACTCAGATGATGAGTGGGTCGCTGGGCTAGATGTTGAGTACACCACAGTCCTGGGATGAGAGAAGGATCTAAAGGACGAAGAGAGGAAGAAGCCCGCCATGATCCAGGTTTGCGTGCATGACTTATGCTTGGTCTACCACATATGCCATGCTGATGTTGAGTGCCAGGATTTTAAGGACTTCCTCGGGAGCAACCTAGTCAAATTCGTTGCTGTATACTTTGGTAACGACAAAGAAGTCCTACGTCAGGTAGGCCTCATTGTAGGCAACACCTTCGACCTCCAGAAGAATCGGCTGGTGTCCTCTCTTCAGCCTTCAATGCTGACCCTGGAAGGAGTCATGGTTCATCCTTCGTACGGTAAACTGGAGAAACCTCCATACACGTTTCATCATCATGCATGGCAGCGGAATGTACTAGATATAGACCACATCCAGTACGCTGCAATGGATGGCTACCTTTGCTTCAATATCTACAAGGGTTGGATGAAGAGCAACAACCAAGTGTGCGGTTCAAGCAAAGAAGTATCGGCCAAGAGGAAGAGGGACAAGGACGAAGTCGAGGACGTGGAGGAGGACTCCGAGTAAGGTGGCAGTGTCGTTGCTCATGGTGGTTCTAATGCAGTGTCTACAGGAATAGTTGCAAAGTTTAATTTCAGGTGTGCTTAATTTAATTTGAGGGGTGTGTTGTGCTGAGCCCCCAGTAGAACTATGTTATGTTTCTTCTTGTTACTTTAACTCTTCAGTACGTACATACAATTATTTCTTACATTTCATCTTTTAGTTGGTACAGTATTACCACTCGTTTCTTCACATTATATACGTACAATATATATGGCCAACATCATATAGCCAGCAGTTTAGTTGTCAAAGAATTTCAGTGTGCTTAGTTTTGTCAAAGAATTCCAGGGTGCCTAGTTTTATTTGAGGGGTGGGTTGTGCACTTGTGCTGGACACCATTATTGTGACAAGCCTTTTTAATAGTACTATATGCATAATTTGGCGACGAGCGCTCTCTATATGTACCACCTTTTTTTAAATTTTAAGTTTTGCTCCATGGCGCAATCCATCGATACTACTACTCTACAAAAGTGGAGTATATACATTTTTTAAAAGGCTAGAGGGCGGGGCAGTCTAGCTCGGTCGGTTTCACGAGAGGCGAGGGCCTTTGTGATTTGACGGCTCATTACTGCTGTCAAATCGAATAGTACTGCGCCGCCAGCTGCATGCCCGATGCCTCCATTAAACCCCTCCGTTAAACCCGCATGCAAACCGAGAATCCTACTCCGGCCACACGTCCGTTCATGAGCGGGCCGGAATTAAACGCAACACCGGCCGAGCTCCTCCCGTCCGCCCTCAGTTTAAACGAGGCCAGATGCCGGCCAAGCTCCTACCGTCCGCCCTCTATTTACACGAGGCCAGACAGATAGCAGGCAAGAATCGCACCCCTCCGCCGCTCCCCCATCTCCTCCTTCACCATTTTCTCCACTCCTCCGATGGCTTCCGATGAACCATTCTCCGGCATATTACCCGGCTGGGTGGCCCGCCGAGCCCTCCGGATACGGGCGAGGCCGCTCCGTGCTTCACCAACCTCGCTTGGCCCGACGGAGCCAGTTGCCGCCCGAAGCAGGCGTGTGGTTCAGCAACTCGCCGCTCCAGTTCAGCTCGATGAGGAGTGGCGAGTTGCTCCGCGCCGGCACGGCGGCGAGCACGCCGGTACGGGCGTCATCGCTGCCGCGTCGTACTGCACCACCAGTGTCTGCGGTGGCCGCGCCTCCCGTGTCTGTGGGTGCACCTCCCGTTCCTGCGACAGCGACATGCAGGCAGAGACAGAAGCCGGGTGCGTGGAGGGCAACGAGTCAGTGGCCAGCTTCACCGTGTCCGCGGCCATCATCGAGGAGAAGTAGAACACGGGATGCCGCCGCCACTTGGGACCCATGAAGGCCACGGCCGAGGCGACGACCGCGGATTCAGGTGGTTTCTTTGCTGCTTCGTCTCTTCCGAGGACCTTCGTCGACCCCGCAAGTGTCTGACGGACATGAGGAAGACAAAGGGATCCGCGGGCGGCCATTTAGATTATGTACTCCCTCTCTAGCTGGCAGGGAATTTTTTTCTAAGAATGGATAAATTGTACTCCCTCTATTTTTTTAGTCTGCATATAAGGTTTGGTCAAAGTCAAGCTTTGTAGAATTTGACTAACTTTATATTAAAAAATATAAACATTCATAATATGAAATTAATATTATCAGATGCACCATGAAACGTATGTTTATACTATATAGTTTTAGTATTGTAGAGGTTCATATTTTTTTATATAAATTTGGTCAAACTTTGTGCAGTTTGACTTTGACCAAATCTTATATGCGAAGTAAAAAGAAACGGAGGGAGTATGTATCTATAACTAAAATAAGTCTAGATACATCCATTTCTAGGACAAGTATTTTCGGACGGAGGGAGTTTTAATTATACAAGAGAGCCGGATTGGCACCTCTTAGTTCATGTAAATGTAATGAAATCCATGATGTTTATATGAAGATCCGGCTTTTTTATACGAAATCCTTCATGCTTATATGAAATCAGTCCGTGTTTGCACGAATTTCATCTAGTTGGTTGGAGTTGTAAAAATGTATGCCGCTGGCGTTTGATGTCGTCCTCCACTTAAGGAAGCGGGAGGAAATTTGCCGGCTGCTGTTGGAGATGCTCTTTATGCTGGAAATAATAGAGTGACATCCAATCCATTTGAGCTAATTGCCTGTATGATTGTCCCTCTATAAAAAGTTAATTGCATGCACAGTGTACACATGACTTGCAGGGTGGCTACAGCTTCGTCCAGAAAGTTAAAAAGAAACAAGTCCATCCTTAATCTTGTATTCTAAGTACTCTTTGGGTTCCATTGTCAGTACAGTGGCGAAAGAAGTATATATCAAATAAGTAGAGTAATATATAATATAAAAATATAAAGTTAAAAGACAGAATACGAACTCATGTAATCGCGTTGCGAGCATCCGGCGCTAACCAGCCCAGCACATTTTTGTTGTAGACCATGCTGGAGATATATCTCCATGTCTACTCATATATATACTCCATTCGTTCCTAAAAAATTGTCTTTTTCAAATTTCAAATGGACTACCACATACGGATGTGTATGTAGAGATATTTTAGAGTGTAGATTCACTCATTTTGCTCCGTATGTCTTTTCAGGAAAAGATCAGATTTGTCCTTGATTTATTTATGAGGTATCCAGATGGCAATGCACCGCCAAGAAAAGAGGGTGACATCAAAATTATGGACTACTTTTTTGAGTATGTTGGTAAGGTCCGGTCATAGTCACTTGTTGAAATCTCTAAAAAGACAAATACTACCTCCGTCCGGAAATACTTGTCATCAAAATGGATAAAGGAAATGTATCTAGACGTATTTTAGTTTTAGATACATCTCTTTTTATCCATTTTGATGACTAGTATTTTCGGACGGAGGGCGTAGAAAAAGAGTTGGTGATGATGGTGTGCGTACCATCCTGCAATATAGGCCGTCAGATTTATATCTCACGTATAGGAAAGAAACTATGGCAATTTTGCAAAAATATACCCACACGTCTCTCCACATTCGCAAATAAGGCCTTCCCTCGTTCAACCTTTTCTCTCACAATATAAACTACTCATACAATGCATCTTGATGTTCTGTGCAATGCACAAGCAGCTAGGTAATTTCTTTTAAAATAGTTGTTGCGATAATTGGGTTGAAGTGATATATTTTATGTCTGCCCCGAATGACTTCAAATTCACTAGTAGTAACAAAGAAAAGGTTGCCTTGTTAATTAACAGAAAACTGGGTGAAAACTATCACATGAGGCCGGTAAAAACAGGGCACACTGGGTTCAGCGTCATCGTCACTACAGCTGTGCGCGCGCGAGAAGTCTACATATCGAGGGGGCTACCGAGCGAGGCACCGAGACACAATGTTTGAGAGAGAAACCAATTGACAGATTATGATCAGATCGAGTTGTCACCCTTCTGCTGTCATTGTTGGGGGGGAGGGAGAGAAAGACGTATTGAGAGCGTGTGCGGTAGACACAGAGGCACAACTAGCGAGTGTTTGTGTGTGTGTGTGTGTGTGTGTGTGTGTGTTTGAAAGAGGAGTAGATAGATTACTATCAAGATCGATGTGCCACCCTACTCCTTCGGTGCCGGGTAGTGTGTGTGTGTATGTTTGAGAGAGAAGCCAGTCGATAGATTAGTATCAAGATCGAGGTGTCACCCTACTCCTTCGGTGTTGGGAAGTGTGGGTGTGTGGGGGGGGGCAGTGACACTCACATATCTCTACTCTTCTAAAAAAACAGAGTTGGTGATGATGGTGTTCCTGCCATCCTGCAATATAGGCCATCCGATTTATATCCGACGGACAGGAAGGAAACTATGGCAATTTTGCAAAAAGATAGCCACACCCCTCTCCGCATTTGCAAATAAGATATTCCCTCGTTCATCCTTTTCTCCCACAAGATAAACTTCTCATACAAATGCATCTTGATGTTCCGTGAAATGCATGGGCATCTTGCTAGTAGGGAGAAGGAGTTTGTGTGACACATATCTAGCTATATTAAGGGATAGGTAGATAGCATATGTGTGAGAGACATTAGTGGCTGTGGGTGGGCGGAATTAAAGGGGTGGGCGTGTTAGACATAGAGAGCGTGTGTGTTTCAATGTGAGAGACTTGTAGGATGGGCTAGAAAGACGAATTTAACCCTGACGGAGGGAGAGAAATACATGAAGTGCACGTGTGTGATTCCGATGCCCACAGGGAAATGAGATATGTATGCGTGTGAGAGAGATTGAACAATTCATTGACGTATCACTATCTAGCGACCGTGGACGTGCATCGCTTGAACATAAGTCAATATCTACTTCGTATCGTGGCCAAAGGTACAATATCAATTCAACGCTATAAAGATTGGACACTCACATATCACATTTTTTATTTAAATAAGCCTTTTTAGTTGTGCATGCCATAGTTACAGTGATGTTTCTTCAAACAACCAATGTAGCTATCATGAACATGCACCATTGTTACTCTTGCATTCAAATTCATTAGTCTTGGATGATTTAAGTTTCTATTTTGAAGTAATATATGTAATATTCATATATGAATTCAACGGGTACACAATTTATGAAATGGAGGCTATGTAATCATATGATGTAACACTTTTAAGTAGCTGACTACAATATCCATTTCTTTTTGTGCCCCTCTACACTAACACGTCAATTCATTATGTTTAAAGTAAATAACCAATGGCACTAAATTATATTTACACGAGAAATACATAGGCTGATCATTTGATCCCTTTTTTGTGAACGCGCCACTACACCCGTATGATTGGCCACGCCTGTGTGAACGTCCAAGTTATCGGCGCATCATCCCGAGTTATTGTCTTTTTTCTAGGGTGGACTTCACACTAGTTATTAACTGCTGACGCGTGCCCCGTGTACACAGTCTAGCATGACCTTCCCGCTAGCACGGTCCAAAATTAGTTGAAACTGGATACGAACGATCCCGCGGGCGGCAAAATCTCCTGCTTCCTTCTAAAATTTCTGCCACCTTAGTCTTTAGCATGTGAAATCCCCCTTTTGTCCTTGGTGCACGGAGACCAACAGTTACAATACCACCCTCATCTACATGATAGGTCGGGGCAGCTTTGGTAACTTCCGGTTCCCCCACTACACGGCATGCCCATTTCCTCTCCCCCTCCCGCAAAAACGACTAACTACACGGCACGCCATCCGTACTTCATCCCCCTTTCTCCCCTCCCCTCTCGAAACCCTAGACTGCTCATCCATCGGCGGCGTACCATAGCCCATTCACTGCCAGCGGCGTCCACCTCGCCAGATCTGCTTCTGCGGCCGCATCT
>NC_041388.1:351497421-351523639 GCF_002162155.2 Triticum dicoccoides | reverse complement strand
ACTGCTCATCCACCACTGTACCACAGCCCATTCAGTGCCAGCCTTGTCCACGGCACCGGATCTGCTTCGCCGGTACAATCGTCAACCGTCGCGCATCTGCAGCGGCTCATTCGTACTCCCCACCGGAGACGCTTCGTCCACACCACCCGGAGCCGCCCCACCGATGCCTCTGTCGACGGCCTCTGATCCCCTTCGCCGACACCTTCCTCAACCCTACCGGTGCCGCTTCGCCGACACCTTCCTCAACCCTACCGGCGTAGCTTTGCCTATACCATTCTCAACCCTACCGGGGCCGCTTTGCCAACTCATAAGTCCACGGCCTCAGATCCGCTTCCTCGCACCCTCATCCAACCTACCGAAGCAGCTTCTGACGCCCCATCCACGGTTGCAGATCCGCATCATCGACACCATCCTTAACCCAACCACCGGAGCAGCTTCTGACGCCCTGTCCACGGCCGCAGATCCGAATCGTCGACACCATCCTTAACCCAACCATCGGAGCAGCTTCACCTACGCCCTCGTCCACGGCCATAGATCCGCTTCGCCCACACCATAGTCCACCCTACCGGAGCCGCTCCACAAACACCCTACTCGACGATTCTAGATCTCCTTACCGGACCCCGACAGCCAGTGCAGCGTCGTCACCCTCGACGTTTCTAACCTGATTCCCACAGTCTGGAGAGATGCCAAGCACCCGCCACGGCCTAGGTACTTGTCACCTTTAAACCCGTCCAGCATCACCTGCCCGATGTACTTCAAATATACTAACCGTTCGTTGTTACCTGTTATGCAGCTGGCAAAAACTACAAGGACGATGTTTCTTCTGGATCTAACAGCTTGGCCAACCAAGATCCTGGACTGAGGCATTGCTATGATCTTGTAAGCGCGTCTCTCTCTCCTGTATTGTTCTGTGCCTGCCAGCATGCTTTGCTAGGATTTTCGACCAGTAATCCCTTTGTGCAGACAATGATTTCTACTACTATCTGCTAAATTAGATATGTAGATGTCATACATGATACTACCTCGTACCTCCGTTCCTAAATATAAGTCTTTCTAGAGATTCCACTATAGGCTACATACGGAGCAAAATGAGTGAATCTATACTCGAAAATGTATCTATATACATCTGTATGTGGTCCATACTGGAATCTCTACAAAGACATATATTTAGGAACAGGGGCAGTACATTACAAAAAATCATAGGGGGCATGTAGGAATTCCAGTGCACTACATTAGGCTCCCTTAGAGTGCCTGCTAGTCCAGCATACAGAGTCATGGCTAGTTTATGGTACGCACACAATCGTCAATTGGTGGTTTAAATATGCGCAAGGGATATGCAATGTAGTATCATGTAGAGATGTCTGAAATTAGCCGTGTCAACTTGCAGATAGGGTTACACAATGAAAAAGTACAAGATGTATGTGGCAATTTCTTGGAACATCGCAAAAAAGGGGTGGCAGCGGTGAGCCTATACAGTGTGCTATGGTGGGTCACTCCTCCATTGCAATCATCATGACAAGTTATTTGTATGCCAGTTGTATTAGCCAAGTTTCTTAGGGACAGTTATTATGAGTTATCCTAAGAAAATAAGCACCTGTGAATATAAGTTCCATGTAATAAGCCAACCAGTTCTTTTCATTGCGTTTTCAGCTTATCTTTGGTATGATCAGTGGAAAGTCTAGATTGCATTATATTTTTTTCATTTTGCTGACCATATGGAAATTAATTTGACTTGCAAACATCACAAATTAAACCCAATGCAGTAATTAATATGATAGGAAAACAAACCATCACTATTTGCTCACAATGCAAATACAAAGATACCATCTACTTGGCACAATCTACTTTGGTCAATGTTTTCCATAGAGATCCCATTGCCTAATTTAAACAAAGAACGCATGACCCACATTTAAATGAAGAACAATTATTTATTGAAATTCGATGGTCCAAGTGGCTGGTTATTATCGTATAGCAGAACCACCTGAAAGCATCATATAGCAGCAGCAGCAGCTCATAGCAACTCATCATACAGCAGCAACAGTCTGCAACTCATCATATACCAGCAGCAGCTCATAGCAATTCATCATATAGCAGCAGCAGGAGAAGCTCATAGCAATTCATCATATAGCAGCAGCAGGAGCAGCTCATAGCAATTCATCATATAGCAGCAGCAGGAGCAGCTCATAGCAATTCATCATATAGCAGCAGCAGGAGCAGCTTGTAGCAACTCATCATATAGAAGCAGCAGGAGCAGCTTGTAGCAACTCATCATATAGCAGCAGCAGCTCATAGCAATTCATCATATAGCAGCAGCAGTAGCTCATAGCAACTCATCATACAGTAGCAGCAGCTCATAGCAATTCATCATATAGGAGCAGCAGGAGCAGCTCATAGCAATGCATCATATAGCAGCAGCAGAAGCAGCTCATAGCAATTCATCTATAGTGGATCAGAATGAAAATTTGGCAAAAAAATCATAGGAGATCCTCACCTTGTTGGATGAGCTCATCCTTCAACAGCACCTCAAGGCCATGGCCTGGGAGGAGGGGAGGGGGAATAAGGTGCCTTCTGCTGCAATGTGGCATCAACCGTAGTTGTGCAGCGCCTGCTGGAGTAGTGCGTTGGATGAACCACAGTGGAGCAGCTGCTGGAGACCATGAGAATGAGGGGCGGCGCCACAGGGAGGAGAAGCCAGGGAGATTTGCCCCTACCCGCCGGCCATGTAGCCTAGCTGGACATAGCATCGTCGAGGACAAGGCCAGATGGGACCAGTGGCGACGGCTCGCTGGAGGAACCCTAGTGCTGCAGGCAGGGGATCGAGGTAGAGGGAAAGGGGAGAGGAGATGCAAGCGTGCAGGGCAATGAATGCTTGCATGTTTGTTTTTACTTGAGGGTCAGGTGTGACACGGGCGTCAGCAGTTGCATTTTGAGTGTAATATAGGCAGACAACAGAGTCATTTCACTATTCCCCTTCCCTTCAATTTTTAGTGAGGTTCTACCCGAAACACCCCCCCCCCTCCAAAGCGAAATTAGTTAAGCCCAAGCCCATAACTCAAAAATGACTTCTTTACATCTTTTATGGCTTATTTTGACAATATGCCCTGAAAAGGCAGAATCGAACTGGCCCTTAACCTGCAATTCAATTGTGCGTGCAATGATGAATCACTCCTGCCTGCTATCTGTACATTTAGGCATCATCATACATGGCATAACCTAATACATGTGCATTCCATTGTAGAATCTGGAATATGCAATGTTTATGTTAGTTCATACATTGCACATGATGTTTAAATGCCCCTTAAATCTGGTCAGTCAAGTGATGGTCTTTAAGCCTCCGTCTTTGCTTCTTTTTTTGATATGTAAGATTTTCTCACACTTCTGTTCAATTGCTTGTTTGCATCAGCCAGCCATACTAGGAATGTTTGCTTTGGTTACTTGCTGTTCTTGACCTAACACTCTAACAGAGCTTGTCAACGATTTAAACACTAAGGGTTGCTGTAGTGGGGCCTTGTCTAACTCATAGGTGACATAAAGGTTTGGCTGTACACTACATTAGGCTCTCCAAGAGTACCTGGAGATCCAGTTCGAAGGTATGCCTAGTTTTTACATAGTGCAGACATAGTAAATGCTCATTTCATTGTGTGCAAGTGCAAGAGATGCGCCATGTTTGATTATGTGGTGTTGTTTTGTTATAATCTCATCCTTTTGTGTTCACAGACTGGAAAGTATGCGTATTTATCTTCCAAGGAGACGAGTAACTAGTTTGTGTCACCTTGCAGAGCGGGTGCAATGAAGATAAGATTGAGGATTTCCAAGTACAAGATGTTAGGAAGGAGCCTTGCAAGAGAAGTAGGAGCTGCGCTGAGCCTCTTCAACCTGCTAAGGTAAGTCACTATATGCAACTCAACAGTTCAATTCCTTGTTTGTTTCAGGCATAGTTAATTTTCTCTTTTCAATTGATTTATTTGTCCTCCGTTAATGAGATTCCCAAATAATCATGCCTGATGTTCGGTACTTGTATCACTATTAGTTGTCATAATTAAAGGCCTTACCATTTAATTACTCTGCCGAAGCGTGCCTGAAGCTTTGAAGTCTATTAACCAACTATTATTGCATGAGGCTCACAATCTAGTTTATACTACGCTAATGATTGCATAGTTTTGCCTGCTGTAGTATGTTTGTATGAAACCCTCTATTGTTCATTATGCTCCCTAAGACTTTAATTGAGGCACAGAATGGCCAACTGCTTGCTTACTTATACGCAACGTGCTATCTAAATTTGTAACTTGTCTGTGTTTTCGATTGGGCCCCAACATCATGCTCCTCTAGTGAGCTAAGATGGATTTCTGTATGCATGCTGCACAAACTATCTTTTTTATAATTTTTAAAATATCACCTGCTTATGCTTCATGACGTGTAACATTTTTTTAAAGTGACATGTAACATTATTGTTAGTCATGTTTTGCCATGTAGTACCAAATAGCGTCTTGTTCGCTTCACTGTTGTAACTATATTTTTGCCCTAGTCATGTGTACTTACAGAAACATTTCAGGATGAAGTGACATCAACACAAAGATCTGCGAGCAGTGCGGCATGGCTGTTACCGAATGATTATGGATTGGAATTAGAATGTGATGATGTTCTCGAGCATCAACTAGAGGTGGCAAGACAACGTGTACATGATTGTCAATGTATAATCAACAAGTTGAGACTGGACATGCAGGTATTAGATGCGGGAGTCAAAAAAATGAAACAAAACACTGAGGTAACCATGAAGGAATTGGAGATTTTGCAGACTGAAATTTGTTCTATCTGAATCCGGCCAATCCTATTTTCTGAAGAGATTATAGTTCAAATGGAGTTAAGTTGATGCGCGTCCATGATGTATGAGATGTATTTGCCCAGTGTATGTAATTTGCTGTTTGTGTATCTTTATTATCACCTTTGCTGAACCATAATGCCCAGTGGGTAAATCGGCTGTAATTTCTCTATTGTATAGTGTAGGATTATTCTACCTTTCTATGCCTTGATCTCTTTGTTGTAATAGTGCATTCTTTTTAGAGGTGATAGTATTGAGTAGGATAATTCTTTGAATATGCTATATCGTTCAAATGGGGGCCAATTCGTCCGACCATGGCCCTTCACGGGCCGTCGGATCCATGGGCCTTCTACGTCTCATAGGTTCCATGGGCCTTCTACCTCTCGTAGGATCCATGGGCCTTCTACGTCTCGTAGGATCCATAGGCCTTGTACGTCTCGTAGGATCCATGGGCCACCGGCCCATTTATGGGTCTTGTACGGGCCTTTAATGGGACGTAGAAGGGCCTTTAATAGAAATCGTATGTTTTATGGGCTGACCATAACGGGCCGTTAATAGGCCGTATTTGGTGATGCTATGAAAATGGCCCAACAGACTAACGGTCCACAAACAGGCCGACTGTAACGACGGGCTGAATTTGGCCCACAAGCAGAAAATGACAGTAACGGGCCGTAAGTAACCGAATGCTGCAAATGAGCCCAAGAATAAATGGGCCCTCAGAAGGCTGAAAGTTAACTTGGGTTGGAAACGGCCCAACGGAATAACGGGCCATTAATGGGTATAAAGTGATACACTGTTCATTACAGGCCAGTTCACCACGGGCCGTTATTGGGTGTAAAGTAATACACTATTCATTACGGGCCAGTTTTAGCACGGGCCGCTAATGGGCCAAGAGTTACAAAGGGCCTCATATGGGCCGAAAGACGTCATGGGCTATACACGGGCCAGAAGTGAAAACGGGCTGGAATCATAGTGGACAGCCCAGATGACGCTACTGGGCCTAATTCGGATAGGGCGTGACGGGCCTTGGGTTAGCGGGCTGTAAATGGGCTATATGCGAATAGGCCGCTAACAGGCTTTCCATGGGCCGGCCCGCCAGCTTTTGACCAAGTCAAACGGGCCGGCCCGCCAGCTTTTGACCAAGTCAAATGCACCGGCCCGCCAGCTTTTGACCAAGTCAAACGGGCCGGCCCGCCAGCTTTTGACCAAGTCAAATGGGCCGGCCTTTTCACAGGAATGGGCCACTATTGGGTCGGGCCACGTGTCGATGTATCATAGGCGCCTACCTGACCCGCTGACGAGCTGACACGTGTTTCATCCAGCCAATAAGAATTTTACACGTGGAAATCTCCCATTGGTCGGGGCTGTTAACAGGTTATTGGATCCAAAACCCGACCCGATAGCTTAACGGTGTTCCGTTACGGTGGATGCCACGTGTCGGTCACCCTTGACGAAAGCACTTCTGTGACGTGCGATTTATCATCATGGAAGTGGACACTTCCATGATGATAATTTTGGTAATGTCATGGAACACTTCTATGACAGCACAGGCATGATTATCTTGATTCTGTCATAAATTTGTCATGGATGTACATGCATGACAAAAAAAGAACCTACTGTGACAAACATGTATCATCACGGAAGTGAATTTTTTTTGTAGTGCGGCCTGGAAGCTCACACACCCCAAGCATTGCTGAGGGTTGGCCAGGTGAAATGAGAAGAAGTGACGGAGGACGGCCACCGAAGGAGCGATACCCACCATGGCTACGCACACAAAGGCGAAGACAGCAAGAAGAGTCACCAATTTGGGGTGAAGATGCACCATGTGGATCTGGTAATGCTCTAGCATTGCATTGAGGAAGGGGGAGAAGGGAGGAATCAGGCCATCCCAGAGGGCATCTATGAAGATTGGGACCTCGGTGGCTATCCGAGCCATGCGAGTGTGAGACGCAGGCCAAGCCACTATCTCTCCCCACTAGTTGAAGCCGGAAGCAAACATTGGACGCACCTTGTTGATGGCCTCGTCGTTGAGCACCCGGGATCGGCCTAGCGCCGGCTCGACAGCTGGAGGTGCGCCTGACGGAGACACTGGCTTCTTCCCCCCGTCCGCTTGTTTTGGCGCCATGGCGACGAAGCAGG
The DNA here is from genome assembly GCF_002162155.2 of Triticum dicoccoides. Lineage (NCBI taxonomy): Eukaryota > Viridiplantae > Streptophyta > Magnoliopsida > Poales > Poaceae > Triticum > Triticum dicoccoides. Next base: position 351,516,681 of record NC_041388.1, on the reverse strand, counting down.
GGGAAGGCAGGTCAGATCGGAGAAGGGAAGCAGAGTCTCAAGGAAGCAGGGAGATTGGGGAAGCGAGGTGCAGGAGACGGAGGAATAACTGTGTAAGCCACGGGAGCCGCATAGCTAGGCAGATCCAAAGGCAGCGTGGGGAAGCGAAGACGCCCACGTCCAATCAACCGCCATGCGTCAACCAAGGCCGCAGGCTGTTGGGGCCCCCGGCGCTCCGAACATGACCCTTGGCTTCACCATGAAGCCAAGCCCGAGCGCACCTTGGGCCCGGAGGCTACTATCGGCGTTCTGGGAACGAGGGTCCCCAGACCTGCCTGCCTGCGGCCCATGGTGTGTGAGGGAGTCCTGGATTAGGGGGTGTCCGGATAGCCAGTATATACCATCAGCCGGACTCCTGGACTATGAAGATACAAGATTGAAGACTTCGTCCTGTGTCCGGATGGAACTTTCCTTGGCATGGAAGGCAAGCTTGGCGATGCGGATATTTAGATCTCCTACTATTGTAACCGACTTTGTGTAACCCTAACCCTCTCCGGTGTCTATATAAACCGGAGGGTTTTAGTCCGTAGGAGGATAGAACATACAACAATCATACCATAGGCTAGCTTCTAGGGTTTAGCCTCCTTGATCTCATGGTAGATCTACTCTTGTACTACCCATATCATCAATATTAATCAAGCAGGACGTAGGGTTTTACCTCCATCGAGAAGGCCCGAACCTAGGTAAAACTTCGTGTCCCTTGTCTCCTGTTACCATCCGCCTAGACGCACAGTTCGGGACCCCCTACCCGAGATCCGCCGGTTTTGACACCGACATTGGTGCTTTCATTGAGAGTTCCTCTGTGTCGTCACTTTTAGGCCCGATGGCTCCTTCGATCATAAACGACGATGCAGTCCAGGGTGAGACTTTTCTCCCCGGACAGATCTTCGTCTTTGGCGGCTTCGTACTGCGGGCCAATTCGCTTGGTCATCTGGAGCAGATCGAAAGCTACGCCCCTGGCCATCACGTCAGATTTGGCAGTTTAAACTACACGGCTGACATCCGCGGGGACTTGATCTTCGACGGATTCGAGCCACAGCCGAGCGCGCCGCTCTGTCACGATGGGCATGATCTAGCTCTGCCGCCGAACAGTGCCCTGGAGGCCGCACACGCCTCGGTTCCGACCCTTAATTTGGAGCCGGCTGCGCCGATCGAGGATGAGCGGTTGGACGCCGCCTCGGGGGCTGCGATCCCAAAGGCGATTGAGCCGAACAACAACCCCGTACTCCGCAAGGCCCGTGACTCCGAGGGGCCGGATTCCTCTCCGGATTCCAAGCCCTCTGCATGCCTGCCAATCGAATCCGATCGGGCGCCGATCATGGAGTTCACCGCTGCGGACATCTTCCAGTACTCTCCCTTCGGCGACATCCTGAAGTCACTAAACTCTCTCTCTTTATCAGTAGAGCCCTGGCCGGACTACAGTCAGCAAGGTTGGGATACGGACCATGAAGAAATTCAAAGCCCACCCACCACCCATCTAATAGCCACCGTCGATAATTTATACGATGTGCTCAATTTTGACTTTTAAGACATCGACAGTATGGACGACGATGCAGGAGACGCATATGAACCAACGCCTATAGGGCATTGGACAGCCACCTCATCTCATAATGTGTACATGGTGGATACACCTAAAATAAGCGACAATGAGGAACACGGGGATGCAACGAGGGATCAATCTCTCGAACAGCAATCAAAGCGGCTGCGTAAACGCCGCCCCAAGCCCCGCCTCGACACAGACCCAGCCATAGAGTAGGGCGAGCCGGCAGACGACAACCATGCCTTAGAGCAACCATCCAAATAGGGCAACTTGGATAAAGAAACCGAACAACCCGTCCCCGGCGAAAATGGCATTCCAAACGCCCTTACACCGGATAAGGCCACAGAGCAGAAGAACCTCCACAAAAGCCTCGTTGCAACCGCGCGTAGCCTGAAAAAGCAGAAGCGGAAGCTAAAAACTGTGGAAGATGCACTCAGAATCAGATGGAGCAAAGTAATCAATACCGCAGACAAATACGGTGACAGTCGCCGCACTAAAAGCTACCCGACGCAAAAGCTATTGCCTGAATTCGACGAAGAGGCCTTCGAGCCCTCGCATGCAAAAAGTAAGAAAGCCACCCGGTCGGATAGACGACCCCATGGCCAGCATAAAATGGCAAGCGGCGCCGCACTCAAGCCGGCATGCGACCCACTCAAGGACTCGCATCAAAAAGATGGCCCAGCCAGGTCTATTTATGGGCCAAGAAAGCAAGCTCTCGAAAGCAATGCAACAAAACCAGTATCCGAACGCCACGACACACCCAAATACAGGGGTGCCGCACACCCCCTATGTTTCACAGACGAGGTCCTAGATTATGAATTTCCAGCGGGATTTAAACCCGTAAACATAGAGGCGTACGACGGAACAACAGACCCTGGAGTCTGGATCGAGGATTACATCCTCCACATACATATGGCCAGAGGAGATGACCTCCACGCCATAAAATACTTACCCCTCAAGCTTAAAGGGCCAGCCCGGCATTGGCTTAAAAGCCTTCCTGAAAACACAATTGGAAGTTGGGAAGAGCTCGAGGACGCTTTCCAAGCAAATTTTCAAGGGACTTATGTCCGCCCTCCGGATGCAGACGATCTCAGTCACATAACTCAATAGCCCGGAGAGTCAGCTCGGCAGTTCTGGAACAGATTTCTTACTAAAAAGAATCAGATAGTTGACTATCCGGACGCCGAAGCACTAGCAGCTTTTAGGCATAACGTTCGAGACGAATGGCTAGCCAGACACCTCGGCCAAGAAAAGCCAAGAACAATGGCCGCATTAACAAGCCTCATGACCTGCTTTTGCGCAGGAGAGGAAAGCTGGTTGGCAAGATGTAGCACCAGCGACCCAAGTACATCCGAAACTAGGGATGGAAACGGAAAACCGCGACGCAACAAGGATCGTCCCTGGACTAAGGAAAACAGTCCGAAGAGCACGGCTGTCAATGCCGGATTCGAAAGCTCACGACAGAATCAGAAAAAGCCGCCCCTCCAGGAGAACAGGGACGAGCTATCCAACCTAAACAAAATCTTGGACAGGATATGTCAAATACACAGTACTCCCGGGAAGCCTGCTAACCATACCCACAGTGATTGTTGGGTCTTCAAAAAATCCGGCAGACTCAATGCCGAACACAAGGGGCTCGACACACGAAGCGAAGACGATGACAAACCCCACAAGCAGAGCACCAGGAAACAAAAGAATTTTCCACAAGAAGTAAAAACAGTAAACTTACTTCACATAACAAAGCGTGCGGCACCCATAAAGATACGCGCCATACGGCCTATCCCAAAGGAGTCCCGCCACTGGTTGACAAAACCGATTCGATCATGGGGATTACTCTAGAAGTATCAGGAGCATAGGCTAGACTGCCTTGGTACTCGATCCAATAATTGGCGGACTCCAGTTTACAAATGTCCTTATGGATGGCGGCAGCGATCTAAACCTGATATATCAGGACACAATCCGCCACATGGGGATAGACCCAACAAGAATTCGCCACATCAAAACCTCCTTTCAAGGGGTAGCGCCAGGTTCGGACACCCATTGCATGGGCTTTCTCTGGCTTGAAGTCATATTCGGCTTCCCCGATAACTCCCGCCGTGAAAAGCTAACTTTCCACATCGTCCCATTCTCAACTCGCTATCAAGCACTGCTGGGACGCGAAGCTTTCGCCCGCTTTAAGCAATACCGCATTACGCATCTCTTACACTCAAAATGCCCGTTCCACGAGGCATCATCTCTTTAAAGGGAAAACATTGAGTGTGCCCCCCGCGAAGGATCGTGCGGCTGCCTTAACAGCCCCACAATGATACGGCTCCATCAGCCAAAATCATCCAAACAGGTCGTTAAGACCACGGACACGGTTGGACGAGTCCGGTGTAACCATACCATTAATAAAGGCTTAATAAACCGTATACCCCTGCGCTAGGGTCTCCGCGCATATACAATATGAGACAATCAAGCTCAATTTTACACATTTCAATCTATACTTTGATTATTTAGTATAACTTTTGTTTGGCATGACCCCTCCTTTTCAACTAAGTTCCTCTCTTTTACAGATGAACATCGTGCTGCGCCCGTCCAGGATACGGCACAATGGAGACACAGGCGCAGACGTGTAGCAGGGACCCGTTCCAAGGATTCTTTTCAGATTAAGACCCTGCGTAAACCTTTTTTACTGTCTCTTGTTGATACACACCCTCCGGTTTTTCGTTATAATCAAGGGGACTGACGTCTTGGCATGTGTCCACGTCAGGAATTTTGCATGTACCTGGACACTAGGGGCTTATAACCAAGGGTGTTGTCCCGCCCGCTCTTATAAAGACCGAATACCTTAGGGAGTGTTCAGCGTCGCGAGTTTGGCCTTATATGCATTAGCTCCGAATCATGTCTTTGGTCAAATGTTGGGTTGCCCGGCTCCTGTGTTTGGCTGCCTTACGTTCCGCACTATCGGCTAAGGCGGCACTAGGAGAACTACTGCGATTGTGCCCCGGTTCGGCCAGGCGAGCACCTCAGTAGAGAAAGCCGAAAACTGACTGTCATGATATAGCGTGAGACTGGTCAACCACTCGATGACTCACCGGAATCTATAGGATTCCTCCGCATTAACGAAGGGCCGTTTCCCGGCCAGGCACATATGCGCCCCGACTTCGGGTGAGCGCAGGCGCCACCAAGGGCTATTTAAATAGCCTCACTATCAAGCTCCTATGGCTAAGTGTAAGTGTTAAAGCATTATAGTCCGGTTGCCTAGCCCGCCGCGCTATCACCTCCTTTGTAGGACCAAGACGTTGGATTAAGTGTGAAAATGCGCCTTCTGCGAGCACCCCCGCACTATGTGCGTGGGGGCTGAAGCCAATGACTGCCATCTTTCATATTTTATATATATCTTAAAACGGCCACACAGGAGGTGTTTGAAATACTTGAAGGAACAAGTATAATAGGCTACTACAATTTATCAAAATATTGCTTTACAATTATATATGCTATCAGAACATAGCATCCTTCGAGCACTGCATCTCTATTACACGAGCGCCTTCAAGAACTTCCTGAAAATAATGCTCGGAGGGTACTCGGCTTTTATCCGAATCTCGGGATGCAACAACGATGGTCTCCATCCCCGCCCAGTATGTCTTGACACGGGCAAGAGCCATCCGTGCGCCCTCTATGCATGCTGACCTGTTCATTGCATCGATACATGGCACCACACCAAGGAATTGCTGCACCAAGCTGAAATAACTCTTCGGCTCCGATCTCCCCGGCCACAAATGACTCATGACACACTTCATGGCGAGTCCGGACAACCTATTCAGCTCGGCCTATTCGGCCGGACGATCGGCCACTGACAGTGGACGCTCGGGATTGTGGAACTGCGACCAAAAGAGTTTCTCCACTTCGCGATCCCCTTGATCTCGAAAGTGTTCGGTCGCATAAGCAGCACTTGCCGCCAAATCCAGATAGGTGTCCGTCGTACTCCAGAGCCAGTCCAACGGAGCATGCTTAGGATCACAAAACTTCCTCCGCAGCATAAAGGGCTTTCCAGCCGCGATCTCTCCGACTTCACAAAGCTCCTCCCTCGCAGCTCTCATCACAGAGCGAGCATCCTTGGCATCGGCAACGGCCTTCTTCAAGTCCATCTGTTCCGCCCGATGTTCTTTTTCCAGAGCTTCATGGCCATCTCGGCCATCTCTTTCTTGCTTCGGCAGTGAGCAGCCTGTTCGGCTCTCAGCTCTTCAAGGGCCTTCTCTGTAGCGGCATCACTTTTTCTGGCTTGTTCCTTAGCTCGGGCAAGTTCCGCCCGAAGACTCTCCATGGTGGCCGCACCATCTGCGTCAAAGCACACACATTGTAAGATACTGGCATAAAGCTCCTCTTACCAGGTGCCGCCCGAGGAATTACATACCTTGAGCCTCATCAAGCCGCTTCTTGACGAGCGCGATGTCGGCATCTGCCACGTCAAGTTGTCGCTTTAGCTCGGCAAAATCATCAGTCCGGCTGGATTCCGGACACTTCGCCACCTACATTTAAAGGCGACATTTTAGACGTGGGATTATGATCCTCTGCGCACCGTCACCTTTTGACAACGCACAGAGTCTCAGGGGCTACTATCTACACAGGGAGCATCTTATTTATGCGCAACTGTCAGAAAATGTACATTATTTCACGTACCTCAAAACCTGTCAGTAAACTTCTGACAGCCTCGTGCAAACCGCTTTCCGCGGACGAAATCCTTTCAATCACCGTGCCCATCAACGCACGGTGCTCCGTTGAGATAGAAGCTCGCCCTAGCAGATTCTTCAGCTCCTCCGACCGAGCACCGGACGGTGCCGGATTCGTCCTATGGCCTCCTTCAAAGGCCGGATGCGGAGAACCTTGGGGGGCCATATAGCTACCTTCCGCCCCTGCCGGATTCGGAGAAGCCCTCTGCGACGACACCTCAGGGTCGCGTGCCTCGCTAGGTGGTACGGCAGGGGGATGCGTCCCGCTCTCCATCATCTCCGGAAGAAGGTCCCCGAAGACGAGCTCTGCTGAGAAGGGCTGAGGTCCGAACTACATGGTAAAATTTCGGCTAATCTTCTCAGATATAAAGCAATGATTTCTCTCTCAAAAATATAATCTTTCTCTACTTACGGCTCGCTGGAGGGCTGGCCTCCTTGAGGGCATAGTTCCGCCGAGGTATCCCCCGGCGTAAGACCCTCTGACAAGGATTTCCCCCCCCCGCTTTGAGGCCATAGTCTCCGGGTTTTCAGAGGCAGTCCTCTTCTTCCCCTGAGGAGAGGAATTTTCGGTTCCTCCCCTCCGAACAGACTCCTTCGAGGAGGCCGCAGTTTGCTTGTCCCCTCAATTGCTTTCCCCCAAAGGCACAATCTTCAGCATCCTGACTAGCACGGGGTCCGGCCTGGTCTCTGGGAGGGGAGCCGGACACCTAATCAGCTTCGCTTTTGCTATCCACTCCTGTTCAAAAGGACAGCTCTTTTAGGGGCAAGTTTATGACAAATATACGGATAACGAGCCCGGGCACAAGGCTACTTACTTGAGTATCCGGGCGATTGCAGCTCAGACCTGCGTCCTCGGTCAAATCCGGACACATTTCTTGTGATCCAAAGAACAGTTTATACATCTCTGTGGGCGTTGCGCCCATAAAATGCTGGAGAGCTCGTGATCCCTCTGGATTAAACTCCCACAAACAAAGGGAGCGACGTTTGCCGGGCAATGTTCGGCGGATCAGCATGACTTGCGTCACTTTGACCAAGCTGAGACCTCTTTCTAAGAGATCCCTGATGTGGCCCCGCAACAAAGACACGTCCTGGGGTGGCCCCCAATCTAGGCCTTTATTGACCCACGACCCTAGCTTCTTTGGGGGACCCGAGCGAAAGGCAGGTGGCGCCACCCACTTGGTGCCCCTGGGAGCGGTGATGTAGAACCACTCCCATTGCCACAAGCCGAGCTCCTCTTGAAAAGGGCCCTCGGGCCATGGAGCATCAGCCTTCTTGCTTATAACAGCGCCTCCACACTCTGTGTGCCGTCCCTCAATCATCTTTTGTCTCCACCTTAAAGGTCTTGAGCCATAATCCGAAGTGAGGAGTAACGCGGAGGAATGCTTCGCACACGACGATGAATGAGGAAACATGGAGGATGGACTCCGGAGCTAAATCGTGAAATTCCAACCCATAATAGAACATCAGCCCCCTCACAAAGGGATCCATGGGGAAGCCTAACCCCCGAAGGAAGTGAGACACGAACACCATGCTCTCACCGGGCTGGGGACTGGGAATAGCCTGCCCTTGAGCAGGCAGCCTATGCGAAATTTCGCCGGTCAAGAACTTGGCCTCTCTCAACTTTAGCACGTCCTCCTCTGTGACGGAGGAGGGCATCCATCGGCCTTGATGGTCGGAACCGGACATTGTCGAAGGTCTGAAGCGCTTGAAATCTAGAGCCTAGGGTATTGGAACTCGAGGCGACGGGTGAACTCGTTTGAGATTGAAAGAAAAGGGTAAGGCCTTGGTCTCTTTATAAGAGGTTGAATACCAAGGGTCCTCCCCGTAACCGTTTAGGACTCGCCTTTAATCGAGAAAACGTGCTAACGGGCACGAGTGGGTTACCCACGTCTGTATTGATGAGAATCCCGTAAATAAAGGGGACATGATCTCTGCTTTGACAAGACGTGCCAAGGAAAGCGCCTCACAAAATGCGCTGAGGTGGGGAAGTGAAAACGATTCGGATAGAGGCTTGGCCGTAGTGTGGTATCACGCTACGGAATACGTCAGCAGATTAGATTTGTGTAAATATTATTCTCTCTATGGCAATATGTGGAAACTTATTTTGCAGAGCCGGACACTATCCTTAGTGTCAACAATCTTTTATGAAGTACTTGGTGGAGGAACCCGCCTTGCAATGCCGAAGACAATCTGCGCGCCGGACTCGTCGTCATTGAAGCCTGGTTCAGGGGCTACTGAGGGAGTCCTGGATTAGGGGGTGTCCGGATAGCCGGACTATACCATCAGCCGGACTCCTGGACTATGAAGATACAAGATTGAAGACTTCGTGTTGTGTCCGGATGGGACTTTCCTTGGCGTGGAAGGCAAGCTTGGCGATGCGGATATTTAGATCTCCTACTATTGTAACCGACTTTGTGTAACCCTAACCCTCTCCGGTGTCTATATAAACCGGAGGGTTTTAGTCCGTAGGAGGATAGAACATACAACAATCATACCATAGGCTAGCTTCTAGGGTTTAGCCTCCTTGATCTCATGGTAGATCTACTCTTGTACTACCCATATCATAAATATTAATCAAGCAGGACGTAGGGTTTTACCTCCATCGAGAGGGCCCGAACCTAGGTAAAACTTCGTGTCCCTTGTCTCCTGTTACCATCCGCCTAGACGCACAGTTCGGGACCCCCTACCCGAGATCCGCCGGTTTTGACACCGACAGCGTGGCTAAGCCAGCAGGCCGTACGACCCATCTTCATCAACAAGGCATCCAAGACCCTCGCGAGGCGGACGAACCAAGACCTCCTCAGGAGTGGCCTAGCCAGGCAGGCTCACGAGGAGCGGAGATATCAAGGCGGAGCAAAACCTCACGAGGCCCTCGTGACGTGAGCCATGATGATCGACACCAGGCGGGCGCCAGCATGCGCAGCGTCCTTGTTTCCTCTTTGGTGCTAAGGAGGCCAGTGCAGGCGAGGAGTACCGAGGCATCAGGCAAAGGTTGCTATATTGGTGCAACGAGACCAAGACCAGGAGGACGGCAAGGTGGAGGTCATCATGGAGCCCAAGACGGTGTCACCACCAGAGCTTTCCGCGGGCGAAGACCACTTTTGTCAGGAAAGCTTGTACTAGCTGTAGCCCTTCAAACATGCCCGTCGTTGTTGGCTCCCTTCCCACTCGATATTTGGGAAGAGGACCAGGGCCTATATAAGTAGAGCCAACTACCACAGTAGGAAAAGGTTCGGATCCACCAGCTCACCGAGCACAAGAACACCTCAACCTCAGGAGGTTGTCCTTCCCTTGTACTATTCTTCATCAACCCAAGAGGCAATCCACCACCACCACACTGGAGTAGGGTATTACACCACAACGGTGGCCCAAACCAGTAAAAACCCCGTGTCTCTTTGTCTTGCGAGTTCGTCAAGTTTGTCCGCGAGATCTTAGCGAGCTAGGGCGTAGATCGGTAGGAGGGAAAGACTTTGCGCGCGCTCCAGTGTTCAAACCTTAAGGGTTTGCCGGAACCCCACATCCAACACCCATTGTTGAAACCATCTGGCCCTGGTGATTTATCTGATGGTAAGTTCTTGACCACATCATTTATTTCCTCATCACTGAAAGGAATCTCTAGATCTTGGAAAATTTGAGGATTTACATTGTTATCATATAAGTGAGGAAGGTCAAAAAACTTTTTATGACCCTCAGAATGGCCCAATCTCTTCTTGAAAGAATCCCATAGAATTGCAGCTTTACCTGCATGATCTGAAATCTCCACACTGTCCTCATTGAGCAGAATAGCAATATTGTTATGCCTATGATTGATAGTTGCTTTAGTGTGGAAAAACTTTGTATTCTCATCCCCAAATTTCACTCCTTTAATTTTACCTCTCTGCTTCCAATATATTTGTTGGTGCTGTAGAAGATTCAGAAGTGTTTATTTAAGTAGTTGTCTGCAATTCCACTCAAAAGAACTTAAGAATCTGAGTTCTTCAATAAAGTCAAGGAGAAAATGCATTCATTCAACTCTGCAATTTGCTGTTTCAAGCAGGATAAATTTTTTGCCCAGATTTTAATGTCTCTTCTTAGTACCTTGAATTTAGTAGTGATTGTTTTAGCTATGTCTGAACCTCTGACAGTAGAGCCCCAAGCTTTCCTCACCACATCTTTGAAATTGTCATGTTTCAACCAATAGTTTTCAAATCTGAAGATCTTTGATTTGGGGATGGTTGTACCAATCTTGATCATGCAAGGCAAGTTATCTGAAATTGGCCTAGCAAGAGGTAGAGCAGTGGTATCAGGATATGATGTCATCCAAGAAGCAGAAGTGAAGAACCAGTCAAGGTTTTCCAAAGGAGGATTGTGCTGCATGTTACTCCAATTGTACTGTCTACCTTTGAGAGGTAATTCTAATAGACCCAGATTTCTAATTGGTTCATTAAAGATTAGCATTTGGTTAACATCTCCTCTAGGTTTATTTCTATCATCTGGTTTTCTTATGAAATTGAAATCCCCCAGCACAATCCAATCCACATCATCAGGCATAACAATATTAGAAAACCAATATATAAATTCATCTTTGTCTTCCTGGTTGCAAGGCCCGTAAATATTAGTTAAGATCCAAGACTGTGTGGTGGTTTTACAAGTAAATTGATGGAGAGAGAGCATCTGTTTTGGAACAAAAGATCTCCAAAGAAGAGATTACCATTCCATGCTGTGAGCAATCCTCCTGATGCCCCCACTGAGGGCAGGAATCTGAAATTATTAATTCTCTGAGGGCAAAAATCGTTATGAAATTTAAATCAAAAGATTCTCTCTTTGTTTCTTGCAAGCAAATTATGCTAGTAGCACTTTCCTCAATTTTCTGTTGAAGTGGTAGCCATTTCTCTTTTCCATTAACCCCTCTAATGTTCCAGTTCAGAATATTCCATGTTCTGTTGTTATTCATTGATAAACCAACAAATAAACATATGACCAAGCTCCAACTTTTGATCCCCAGGTATTAAAATCACCACAACAAACCACAGATAAATCCTCATAGGCATATATATAAGCATCAAAGGAACTGCAAAAATTCTGCCAGAAACAGTATGAAGAAGTCTTTGCCACCAGTACATCATACAATAACTTAGTAACCCCAGAAGTAACAGAAGCAAGCAGGTCCAAGACCCCAACACACAAAATAGACACACAACACTGCTAAGGAACACTGACACACCCTTAGTACTTGGATATTGATTCAGACACTGCATCCTTAAGAACTATCATCTGGCTTATTGCTTTCCTTGGCCTTGGAAATCTCAGCCATCTCCCCTTGGTCCTTCTTCTTCGGCTTTTTGCTCAGCTTTCCATGCAGTTCTTCCTCAGAGACCTCGCAAAATTTACTAGTAAGATTCCGAACCACTTTGGGGTTAATAATTGGGGGCATAGCATTGCATGGAATACATGTAGAAATATTACATGAATTTCTTCTGAAACCTTTATTTTCTTCCCTAATTTTGTCACTCCTTCTTACCTCAGTTCCCACAAGTGGCCCCTTATCTCTCCTCTTCCTGGATGTAGCTTCTCCCAAAGGAAGAAGAATGACATTTGGAGAGGTCAGCTTCAGGGGGCTGCCCATAACACTAGAGGAGTGTGCAGCTGGACTAATACCCTCATTTTCCTTGTCATTGCCTCCCTGCACAAGTTTACATAAAGGTGCTTGAGATGTGTTACAGCTAACAGGTATGTGAAAGATAAAGCATTCCTATGATTCAAAATTTGCTGTTAGAATTTGCTAGAATTGGGATTTCAATAATTTAAGTGTCCATTCAAATTTATCTGGAGTGAGGAGTAAGTTGATAATAAAATTAAACCAACGCATAGGAATAGTAGATTCGAAGTTGTTTCCAGTGGTCTGGTCAGCTTCAGCAAATGCTTCACCCATAAGTCCAGACCCTCTTCACAAATCAAGTGCGAGCCATCAATTATAGACAAAGCATGCTTTTAGCAATTTCATGTAGATTAAAAAAGGAAACATCTGCCTCATTCTGTGCCATACCTTTTCCCACTTGGTGTTCTGAATGAATAGGTTTGGTATCATCATTGCTCTGCTTTGAGCTCTCCCTAGCCAGGTTCAACATTGTGGACTGGCCCACAAGGTTCTCAGATTCTGCAAGCTCCTTCTCAGCAGCAATAGGAGCACTAACAACTAGAACTGAAATACTAACATTCACTTGATTTGGTTGGTCAAGCCCCTCATCTTGACCAGTATCATTCTCTAAGGGCCTCACACCCTGGTTAACTTCAGGATCCGAAGGAGGGTTTAGAGCCCCATAATCTTCAGAGTCAGGGAATAGGCATGGAGAATATTTGTAAGGCCAACACCTAAGCCCAAGGGTTGTGGAATTGGCACCAGAGAAATCTAATTAACCTCCTCAATATTTTGAACAGCAGGCAGTACTAAATTGTTTGAAACGTCCCCCTCAGAAAGATAAACAGTGGTTGTAATGCTACTATTGGGGACCCCATCCTCCCCCCTAACTGTAACTCTTCTTGAACTGCAGCCACTGGTTGGATGATAGCTGGCTGAGGGAAAGCCCAATGATTTTCCTCCCATTGATCCCATTCCTCACCTTCATCATCGTCCTGTGCCATCTGATTGACAGGAGGATTGAAGCCGGGGAAGTTATTAGCATTCTGCGGGGTTCGATGTGGGTCCACATGTAGTGGAGGAAAAGGATCTTCATCTGCTGGACCTCCCCCCAACATATCCTCTAGAAGAACTTCCATAGAAGATGTCCATGATTCTCCTTCAAAATGCTCACCCTCAGACCACCTGATGCTCTTGGGAATGTGAAGAAGATCTGTCACTCTTGCTTTAACCAGGATCTTTCCTTTTCTAGCCTCCTCTTTCTCCCAACTGATAATCTTACCCCACTTAGCAATAGTAGTAGCAACATATTCTGAATTACAATGATCAAAAGGCACCCCAACAAAAAGAAGCCAAACCACCCGGTTAAAGTGAAGTCTTCTCCAATTTCTACCCTCATCATGTTTCACAAAAGTAATGAACACATCACCAAACACATGCGGACTCTGCGAAACCAATCTATCTCTGTTTCTGACATGGGCAAAACGCACATACGCTTCGCCGAACGGGCAAGGCTGGATGTCCAGAACAACTACTTGTGGATCTAGCTCAAAGTACTCTTGCAGAACTGCTTGAACGTTTTGGAAATGTACCTCATCGGGCAGCGGCTGGATTGAGGCGATGGTCCAGTCCTCGTGCCTCCTTTGACGACGAGGAAGAATGACATGAGCCACCTCGTTTCTCCCTTCAATGTGCTGTATCTGGAAGCCATTTGGGACGAACGGTTTCGGATCGATCGAGATGTTCGCCATTGTCACAGTGGTGACCGTCGCTGGGGTTTGGGGAGGTGGCGAGTAAGACGAGGAAGAAGCAGAGTTATGGGAAGAGGCAGAATGCGAGGAGTCCGCCTGTGGTCTTGGCTGAAAATTAGTAAAATATCCAGACACCATCTCCTTGAATGATGTGGCCTTCCTGAAATGTAATGGCATGTCTGTGGGCTGGAACCAGCTTTCCACCTCTCTAGGGGCCCAGGCCTCGGCAGGTGGGCTTTGGAAAGTTGCGAAATGGAAGAAAGGCCAAAGCCTAGTGAGTTTAGGTTTGGGACAGAAACGCACAAAGTGGCCTTGTTCTCCACACGAAAAACAGACCAAATGCCGCCTCATAGCACCCACGTCATTATGTGGAGTAACGGTTGGGTTGACTGCTTCCGGAACAGTAACTAACTCTTGATGACCCAAATAATTGTCGGGAGGCCCCTGATCACTCTCCGCATTAATGGCCATAGAGAGGCACTGGAAGACCGACCGAGCATTACCCGCCGAAGCCGGAATAATCCGGGGATCACTGTCATTTCTGACAGGCCTACCATGTCTGCCCACTAAAATCCATTGAGCGTCTTCTTCCTTGTAAAAATTTAACTCTTCTCTATGCCAATTAGGACCACCATTGCCCCGAAGACTAAACACAATGTCAAACAACAGTTTTGTGATTCTACTAGCATTGTAAATCTGAAAACCAACTGCTTTGGACGCAGCGGAAAACTTGAAAGACCGATCTTTGAGATGAGAAACACGAAGGCCTTGTGGGTAACCACCAAAAGAAGCAAGCAAAGCAGTACTAACTGTAAACGTGTCCAGTTTGAAGGAGGCTCGTATGAAAGAGACCACAAGAGTAAACTCTCGCTGATGAAACCCCGGCGAGAAAACCACAGGATGTCCAAATTTGCTTCTCACTTTAGCTTGGAATTCTTTGCCCCTGCCAAAGTTTAAGGCAGGAGGTGCTATGTTGATGGAGATCTCACGTGCACAACCTAAGAGAAACAACTTGACTCAAAGTCACAAGAAGAGGTCGCTCGTAGCCGTAGCCGGAGAAACCACCAGCCAAAGAGATGGCCATCGGGACCGGAGTAGCCTCCGGTGGGAGATGGTGGACGCCGGGGCCGGAGCGGCCACTCGCGTGAGAAGGTGGCCGCCGGGGCCAGAGTGGCCGCCGGCGCAAAATTGCCTAGGGAGTCACCTAGTCGCCTAGGGAATACCTCAAAAAAGGCAAGATCCTCCATGAGACCCAGCAACGGGTCCAATATGTTAACTTTTGTGGGCCAGCTAGCTTGGGTGGGCTAGAAAAACCTTGCTAGCTCAGGAAGCCAGATCGGCTCGCTTCCGACGGCAAACTTCGCGCACGGAAACCCACTCATGACAATGATTTTCACGGGGCAAGGCTGGTAAGAAAAAGAACTAAGCTGTTTGACCAGGCAAGGTTGGCAAAGCGAAAGCTGGCTAGCTGGGCTAGCCATAATGGGAGTAACTTAGGTAGTAGTAACATAGCACATCCCAAGAAAAAATTGCTTATGTGGCATGGAGTTAGTGAGGAAAGAGATGCTTGTGGTAACATAATATGTTACTGTAACATAACACACCCCGAGGTAAAATGAGTCTATATCTCAATTAATGAAGACTTGCATGTTACCATCCATATGTTACTACCCACTATGAAGGTAGTAACATATGCATGTTACTAGTCCAAGTTACTCACCACTATGACCAAGTGCTAACTAGTGTGTGTCTGCCCGCTGCGCGCTAGTGTGCGAGTTCATGCATGGGTATTTTGTGCATGTTATAATAAGGATTCACTTAAAATAGTACGTGAGCGAACAGAGGGATCAATTGGACAGTGTTCACGAGTAGTAACGAGAAGTGTGAGGTAAGATACACCACTAGCGCTTTTATTTTTTCTTATTAATTTGTTTGTTTCACCCTTTGACTGGTGATACCCAACATACTACGTGGAGAGAGGTAAGGTGACTAAGGCTGCATTATTTCTATACTACCAACTGTCGGTGTCAAAACCGGCGGATCTCGGGTAGGGGGTCCCGAACTATGCGTCTATGCGGATGGTAACAGGAGACAAGGGACATGATGTTTTTACCCAGGTTTGGGCCCTCTCGATGGAGGTAAAACCCTACTCCTGCTTGATTAATATTGATGATATGGGTAGTACAATAGTAGATCTACCACGAGATCAGAGAGGCTAAACCCTAGAAGCTAGCCTATGGTATGATTGTTGTATGAGATTGTCTATCGACTAGCCTGGCCTCGATTTATGTAATGCACCAGAGGCCTAGGATAACAAGAGCCCTAGCCGAATACGCCGGTGGGGAGGAGTCCTTGTCTTGATCGCCAAGTCTTTTGGAATCTTCCTTGTATGCGTCAGCTGTCCGAACTGGCCCATGAGTATACGGCCATGGGGTCTTCGGCCCAATCTAACAGATCGGGAGATGACGTGGTGAGTACCCCCTAGTCCAGGACACAGTCAGTAGCCCCCTGAACCGGTCTTCAAGTTAGGGACGCTCCTCGATTCTTCCAAACTGTTCTTCATCTTCGGTCGTCGGTCTTGAAAACTGGTTCAACAAATCTTCTCATCTTCGATCTTGAGGATCGCCGAAGTGCATCCAAAGAGTTTACACGTCGGGCATCCGAGGAGCCCCTTTAAGTTTCCGGCCTTTATAAATTCCTTGTTATTTTTATGCCACACCTCGAGTGTGAAGTTGTTCCCGGGAGTCAGTGTCCTCTTGCGTCCGAGCTCTAACGCTAGACTGCATTCAAGTATCTTTTGCAGCCGAGCAATAATGCCGGACTACTTCCGAGCTCCAACGCCAAAATGTATCCGAGCTCCAACGCCGGACTGTGTCTAAGCTCCAACGCCGGACTATATCCAAGAAGTCATAAATCATCTTGGTCCAAAAAAGTTGAAGGAGTTTAGCCGAGCTTAATGCCGGAAATGCCCTCTATGGAGCTAGCCGCTAGCGCCCGAGCTTTGTGCCGGACTGCTTCCAAGGTGGTGCACCACCCCGACCGCGGGCTGATTTTTTGTGAATATTTTTAACTGGTGCAGTTTATTCTCTGCTAATGTATATCCAGTAGCTCTCAAGGTGTGTATCTGTCTAAAACCCAAGATGCACCTGAAGGCAAGGATAAAAACCGCTCTTCCCGGTAGCCCCTGAGACTCAGGTCGATGCGCGAAATCGGCCTGAGGATCAATTCCTAGCTTCGCAGCATACATAGGAATAAAAACGCAGAGTAATATATGAGAGATAATAGTGATCGGCGAACGGGCCCCTGAGAGAGGGTCATGAGAAGTCATCGTGATATATAGCTTGATGCCAGATAGGTCCAGATGGTACTTATTATTGTCCGAAGACGCGCTTCCCATTGTTCGATCAAGCCGAACACTGAGCCCTTTGAATTTTCTACATTGAATAGGCAATGCAGTAGCCCCCGAGACACTTGTCGGGTGGCAACACCAGATCAGGGGATCGATGTGCCCCTTTAATATTTGTAAATAATGAGCGCAAAGCCCAGTAGCCCCCGAGCCTTAATGTGGGCACGGGTGGACGAATTAAGGATTGATATCCAGAGTAAAATCACAGATTATGTGTAATGATTCTATGTATCCAAGAACTTTACATCATTATTTTGACTCCATTGTGACCGTTTATCAGTTGAAAGTGGTCCATCGTCGGCTTCTACCCCTTTGTAGATACTATGCAGGGTGTTTCCGCAATAACAAAGCAACCCTTAGCCGACGTCTCGGTGCCCGAAGGCGGTTGTGTTAGCGGAAACGTGGCAATCAGATATGCGGGCTTTAAAACTTTCGCTTAGTCATAGGAGCTTTAAACTAGGGAAGCTAGCTATGAGCCCCCGCTTACTGTTCGGCAACATCCGAGGTCAAGCCGTAAACACTTCGGCCAATGTTATGAACGGCCCGTCATTTAACATAGTCATCGGATCGCTGACCAGTTTACGCCTATTGTGACAGTCAGTTTTCGGCTTTCTCCACTGAGGTGCTTGACCATGCGAGCTGGAAGCACAATCGCAGTGGTTCTCCCATTGCACACCTAGCCAAACAAAGCGGAACATAGGAGGCAAGCACAGGAGCCGGGCAACCCAACTATTGACCGAAGACACAATTTGAAACCGATGCATATATAGTAATATCCGAGAATGTTTTTGCCGAATCCCTAAAGGTGTCCGGCGTTGCACTGCGAGACTAATGCTGGAAATGCACAAATAGTTTAAAAGTGCAATAGGCTCGAAAAGCCAAAAAACTTATTCAAAAGTTTAATGTCCGAACTAGAACAAGTGTTTGGCGCCAATCCAAAAATTGGTCTTTTTAAAAGAAAAGTGCTTCTGCCGTGCTTTAACATGACACATCCTATCTCAAGACTTCAAGCGGGTCAGCCTACGGCTTCAACCTCCTATCCTGATGGCGGAGTACTAATCATTAGGCCAGTTTAGCAAACTAAACTCTAGCGGTTTTGAGAGAGAAATTAGGCTCCTCAGCTAGTGACCACATACTTGTGTCGAAAAAAGGAATGATAAATAATAACAATAATAATAAAAACTTTGCAACGACTAAGAAGAAAAACACTTAGTATAAAATGGCTCAAATAAACTTAAGAGCCCCCAAGTGACTTGGGTAAAAGAATGATTGTATGTACCGAAGTACTTATATTATATCTATGTTCACCCGAACTTTATACGCGTCTTAACCGACCGTCGGCTTCTCCCTCTTCGGTCAAGGACCGAAAAGTGTTATGTAATCCACCTGTCGAGAATATCGACGTTGTTTCCGATAACCAGGCAATCAGGCCATAAGGCTGTAACAGACAAAGCGCGCTCAGGGAACTTATGCTATATTACTGTCGAAGTGTAAGAAGCATCTTCGAAGAAAATAGTACCCCCACTGATACCTTTCTTCGGTGCTCATTGTTACTATGAGACTTGTGCAATAGATTTTTTGTACTCATGAGTTCCGTTGTGTGCCGACCATAATTGAAAACAATAAGAGCGCTAGCTTTTGGCTTCACGCAGTCTGAGGTCCAGCTCGGGTGACCCGATCATGACAATCGTAGAGGTGCTCCCTTTACTCCCTAGCCGAACAATCGGGAATGTAGGGGTAAACACAGGAGCGAGGCAACCCAGCTTGCAAATCGCTTAAGTCAATATGGTGCATATTGTGGTGTAATACATGAACAAGGAACGAAGCCGTACTAGTATAATCATATGCAAGAGGAAAAGCTTCATAAAGGAAGCCCCCAAGTAAACGGGGTATTTGAATTTATGTGTCACAAACAAGGTTATGACAAGGAAAATTTTTACAAGCAACTTTTTTCCAAAAAAGTATAATGCTTGGTTGAGCCGAACACAAGTTAAAAATTTAAAACTTTGAGCATGAAGGCAACTTAGCTGGTAAATGTGTTCGATATTGATGACGTGGTCTAAGCTTGATGCGGGACAAGGTTCCATCCCCCAAGCCGGTCCCGAGATGGCGGAGCAAAGAGCTCGGCACTCCGAAGTGGTGACATAGCACAGTCAATGCAGGCCGGTAGAGTGATGCTGAAGTCCCCGGCATGG
>NC_041388.1:351491570-351497056 GCF_002162155.2 Triticum dicoccoides | reverse complement strand
TCATTTTCCTATGCACAAAAAATAGTGCAAACCGGAGATAATTAAAAAATCATTGCATAATAAATAATTTATGCAAAGTGAGTAATAAAAGAATTATGGCCTGGCGCCGAAGTCAATGTCCATGCAGGGCGTCGGCATGATGCGGTAAAGGCGTGGCAAAGCCTGAATTCACAGGTCGGTCCGAGTTTCGGACGCGGCGTTTGCCGGACTATGTACGGAAACTGACCGAACCACCATGTGACCGTCGTTAATGCGGCCACCATTTGATAGACCTGTGTACATATGATGGACAAAGCAGAGTAATAATTTCTTGGGAAAAATGAACCTAAACAAGAAAAAAATACTAGGATTAATAGCACCTGGTTTATTCATTGTTGCAATCCGAAGAAAGGTGATTCCCAAAATTGGGACTCGATCCGCACACCCATTGCCCGATGGGTGACAAAGCGACGGCATGGCGATGCCGGCAAAGGTTGGCTCGTTGTGGCGAAGCCCTCGGTCAAGCTAACGTGACGGAGCTGGTCGGCTAGTGACGCCGAAGTCTTCGGAGTAGGTTGATGAAGAGATGGCGAAGCCCCCGGTCCAGCCGAGATGTCGAAGCCAATGAGTCGAAGTAGGTCGGCGTGATGGACACCTGCTTGAAAAAGCAACAGTGTGGCCCTGCCGATGCAGGTCGTGACGTGGTTAATGCCAGCTTGATGAAGTGACCGTGCGGCGATGCCGGTGTGCCCGCTCAGTGTAATCTGTGGGGCGGCGATGTTGGTGATGATTTATCCTTTGCAATGCCGAACTTTTGTTCGGCTTGCCGAGATGATGATCCGAAGAAGTTGAGCTCGGCTCAACAAAGTGACGACGTGTCTAGCGCAGGTCGGCAGCCGTGGAGCAATATTGCCGGACTAGTTTGACACCAGCATGATGTTGAAGATCATGTTCAAAAAGATTTTAAAGTTAGTGGGATTTGTTCGGGAACAAAACACAATACCCCATACAAAAATTCCTTAAAAAAGGATATCCTAAATCCCATTCATAAAAAAGACGAACTTGGATCGGATTTGTTTTCGCGCAGAAAACATATCCGAAAAGTGATGCACTAATCGTAAGGTTCCTGGAGTTTGGACGGTCGGATCGAGCTGAAATTTTGAGGGGTGGTAGATATAGGAATTCTGCAGCCGACCAACCGTTGGATCTTCCAAAGGACGTCCGAGCTAGAAGCTGGACACCACGCCCTAAACTCGTCTAGATTCTTATCCAGATTCGACAGGGCTCTGGTATATCGCGAATTGCTAGAGATTCCTCCATCGGAACTCGATGAAATTTTCCAGGGTTGTTGTAGACTCAATTCCGCATAGTCCCGCCGAAGCAATCGTTAAAACGACAATTGAGGAGGCGGTGGTGGCGGACACAAGTTCGCTGTCCAGAAAAACAGCATGGTCGCCCGAGGGCAATGTTGACGTTGAGCCCCCGGGCTCCCTGGATGATTCCTCCTTGATCTTGATAGAGATCGGAGTTGATGTTTATAAAGGCCGTCATACGAGCATGACGATCGGAGGTAGGGCCCAGTCCTTGATCGAACCAAGGTGACCAGTCGAGCTGGTGACGAAGATGCCAAAGTCATAGTTGATCGGCAGGCGAGCCATCAACCTTTTGTCGAACACACAACGGAACTCTCAATGAAAGCACCAATGTCGGTGTCAAAACCGGCGGATCTCAGGTAGGGGGTCCCGAACTGTGTGTCTAGGCGGATGGTAACAGGAGACAAGGGACACGATGTTTTTACCCAGGTTCAGGCCCTCTCGATGGAGGTAAAACCCTACTCCTGCTTTATTAATATTGATGATATGGGTAGCACAAAAGTAGATCTACCACGAGATTAGAGAGGCTAAACCATAGAAGCTAGCCTATGGTATGATTGTTGTATGAGATTGTCTATCGACTAGCCTGGCCTCGATTTATATAATGCACCAGAGGCCTAGGATAATAAGAGTCCTAGCCGAATACGCCGGTGGAGAGGAGTCCTTGTCTTGATCGCCAAGTCTTGTGGAATCTTCCTTGTATGCGGCAGCTGTCCGAACTGGCCCATGAGTATATGGCCATGGGGGTCCTTGGCCCAATCTAACAGATTGGGAGATGACGTGGTGAGTACCCCCTAGTCTAGGACACCGTCACCAACACTGCTTAAATCCCAAAAGACATTACCACCAAAGCCACATGACACGATTATGATTCAAATCCCAATGACTCCCACGGAAAAAACACGACATGCTTGTCACACGAATGTAGGAATGTATAAAAGGTTATATTCCTCTCGTTAATCATAATGTGAGGGTGGTGTAGCTGGTTAGCTTGTTCGCTCGACAAACCTGAGGTCTCGGGTTCGATTACCACACTTGAGCATAATTGTGTTTTTGTTCGACTTCTTTCTTCCACCCAATGACAGGCAGGCCCCGCATGACAGAGACAGAAAGTGATCTGGGGCGGTACCACGAGGATTCTTTGATTGGTCAAAATGGATGGATACGGAGCTATACGATTTCGCAGTGACCGTATAATCTCCTTATCACGTATATAGTGATCGTATTCTTGAGTACAGTGACCAAAGTGAACTTAGCAATTACTCTCAATACGCCCAAGTATCTTAGCACCCGCTGTAACTGTTAGTACATACGGTGGCACACTGACTTAGGCCGAATACAAGTGCCCAAAGTATTTAAAATTGGAGGATGGTGCAGCCCACCTTTCCGATATTTTGACCGTGTGTGGTTCAGTTGTTGTTCACTTCGGAGGGTCGTGTACCACACGTGAACGTTAGTAAGCACGACCGGGAGGCGTGCACTATTAATTGCGAGCTGACTCCTTCAAGCGTTAAATTTTCTTCCCGTATTAGCATTGCCCCTAGTATTTTTCTTCACTATGTTAAATAAAGAGTTCCATTTCTTACACAATTTAAAACGATTTTTATGGAAAGAAAAAGAAAACCACTCCATCTATATATGCTATAGCCTCGGTGCTTGTTTTCTAGGGTTTGCACTCTTCACACTCTCTCTACTATATATATACACGCTGGAGCCTCAGCGCTTGTAGTTGCTCTCTTCACACTCTCTCACCCTCTACAGATCTAAACAAGACTTTGTTGGCCTCTCTCTTTCTCTCTCTCTCTCTCTCCCCTCACTGCTGGTCAAAGAGCCGGCAGGATCCGTCCGCCGGGAAGGGAAGGAGGCTTAATGCTGTTGCCGTTGGCGAGGGAAAGAATCCACTACCGGCGCAGCTATACTCTTTCACGCAGCAGCGGCGCGGGAGGGCCTCCGACCCCTTCTTCCTCGCCGCCGTACATAGTGTGGGCAGAACGGCCTTCGGTACTAGAGGTTATTAAATGACATGCTAAAAGACCATGCTACCCCTAGTAATGAACAAATAGAGATAAGGTGCGATGCAGGGCAGGGGCAACTATTGGAAAAAGTCCCAAAAAGTCTCTCCCTTGGGGTCTTCTTTCTTTAGTCCCAAATGCCCACTTTTAGTCCCTAAAAGTCCCTCCTGTTTTGTTTAGATGGGACTGAAAGGGAATTTTTTTAGTCCTACACCAAAAAGTCCCTGTAAACAAACACCCTCTAATAATGCCGCTGGAAAATTGATGCAATGCCACAGTTAAAAGCAAATTACATGTTTAACGAATTTTATTGTTAATATAATCTCTCTATTAATATGAATCAATGCCACCATTTGAGAAATGCTACTGTCTTGCTTTCTTTCCCCTTTAGATAAGTTAGATGCTTCTTTTTGTTGGCTTCT
Organism: Triticum dicoccoides; assembly: GCF_002162155.2. Taxonomy (NCBI): domain Eukaryota; kingdom Viridiplantae; phylum Streptophyta; class Magnoliopsida; order Poales; family Poaceae; genus Triticum; species Triticum dicoccoides. The sequence continues at coordinate 351,493,270 of NC_041388.1, read as the reverse complement.
GTGTCATCCACTGTTATTGACCACTAGTTGTTTCCTTTGCACCTCTCTGTAAACAGGGTTATCTACTTCACCTTGTTGCTATTGTGACCTTTTGTTGCACTACACAAAACACTTTTGTTTTAAGAGTGTTTTGTGCAGTTCAACCAAAATGTCACACTGACAATGTTGCTTGATTGCTTGATCTTAGTGGAACTGCACAAGAGGAGATCTTACTTCCTATTCGTGTTAGCAAATTTGGTTCAGATCTTCTTCTTGTGAGTTGTTTGAATTCCGCGTCATGAGAGGTCAGTACTTGCCTTCTTTCACATGATTGTGCAGTGTGCTTTCATATGTTGTGCTACTTGTATGGTAATGTTGCTTGATTTTAGTGAACTGCACAAATGGAGACAAGATTTCCAATCTTATGTGCACCATAATATCCCATTGAGGTAAGATAAGGATATTTCACAACTGTTGGCCTGTATTTTGTCACTTCCATCAGAAAATTAATGTCGTTGTTTAGTACTATACTTGTGCTCCCTAATTGACATGCAAAATCTTAAATTGAAGGCGAAGCTTGTCCGTTATTGAACCAAGTGAGGAAGGGGAAGAACAAGCGGAAGAAAAACAAAAATCAACTCCCGGTGTTGTAATGAAGCACTAGAACTGTGATGACACAAGTTATGATATAGTTTTGCATCTTAATTTATTGCTATGGATGGAATGAGCAATTGTTTTGCCACTAATTTGATGCCACTCTTAATGTAATATGTAATTATCTCTACTTGTGCAAATAGGGATCTTCTTTGAAGATACCATATATTTTAGTGGAACTGCACAAGAAGATGTTGGAAACATTAAACTAATCGAGGAGTATATAGTAAGCATGGCAACAACAGTAGATAACAACAGATGGTTCCAGAGAAGTTCTTGATCTGTATGCTCTACACAATAAGCCTCCTGACAAAGGTTGGTACTCTCCCACGGATTTCATCCATATGATTGAGCTTTGTCATCACTATTGGTGTTGTGCTACTATTTAGATACTGTCATGAGAAAGTGGTATTTTCCTTGAGAAGTGCTACATCTCTGTTGTTTTAAACATTTCCTTTCCTTTTTTCGAGGAAAAAGAGATGCTAGCATTTAGTTGTCCTCTTATCTTTGCACGACCGGATCATCCTCCTCTGAAGAAGAATATGGAGTACATGAAGTGACTAGTTCCGATATCGGAGTAAATGACCACGGGTAGCCTAGCCGGCTCCCCCTGGCACATTAGAAAAATTACAAGCCATTTCCAGCCTTCAAGACCCAAGGCGTGGGGCCGTCTTCCCTCAGCCGGCTACCTCTCAAAGCGGCTGGACGAAGGCGGCCCTGCCTCAAGACCTCCCAAGGAAAAACCCCGAGAGGGCCGGCTCCCAGTAGCCGGCCACAAGAGGGCCGCCTCCCAAAAGCCGGCCCCCAACCAGCGGCCAAGACCGTGCCCTCAAAGTCTACACCCACATAATGACGACGAGACGGGGCGTGGCCACAGTAAAGCCTGCCACCCCCGAATCCCGGGACGGGCATGGCTATAGTGTGCCATATAGGGTGGCCATCCCAGTCCGGCGCAGCACTGTAGCCGTGTTGACCGTGACATCACCCACGGCGTGCTATCAGAACGGCCCAAGGGCGGCGGGCCCCAACAGACAAGAAGATACCGAAAGCGGCCAGGCCTCCCGTAG
>NC_041388.1:351445834-351491172 GCF_002162155.2 Triticum dicoccoides | reverse complement strand
CCCCGAGGGACGCGCCTCATTAAGAAGACAAGACATGGTAAGGCTACAGTGATGTGCTGCCCCACGGCGGCACCACGGCCGTGCTTACCACGACGAAGCCCACGTCACCAAGGGTGGAGCAACAGTAACCAGCCCCCGACAAGACCCCCAAGCGGTGGGGCCGGCCTGTCGACTAGGATACCGGCAGCGGGTTGGCCACCAGTCGGCGGGCCTCACCGGCCGGCGGAGAAAACGGCAAGCGTAGACGCAGGCAGCTCGGCCCATGCCCAGCTGGTTTACCATTGTACCCCCGGGGGGTAGGCCAATATAAACCCCCCGGGGCGCCCATGCATGGGGAGATCTCTTTTAGGAGTTTTAGACAACACAACGAGGGGAGAAGAAACCTAGCCCTGCCCTTCTTCTTCTTCCCTCCGAACAGCTCAAGGAGCAACCTTGTATACACTTTGCCATAGTGATCATGCGGAGACCCCGCAGAGCAGCAGTAGGGGTGTTATCTCCACGGAGAGTCCCGAAGCTGAGTAAGATTCGCCGGCGTGCATGTCTTCGCCTTATCCCGCTTCCAGGCACCGGCGACATTTTATTGGCTCCCACAATGATAAGCCATCCGTTGGCATATGTCGCCCCAACCACCCGACATTTGGCGCCCACCATGGGGCCAGGTGCACCGTTGTCCGGAGACCTGCTCTAGACGGGAACCCTCTTCCTCCCCCATGAGCGTAGCCAGCCTGGCTCGCCCAATGGCACTTGCCCCGATGCGCTGCAAGGCGTTGCTGACTCCTGCGCAGCGAGCTGCCTCACCGATCTTCTTGGCGAGGCTTGCATCTCCGACGAGCCCGCTCTGACGCGGGCACCGGCTGCCACGAGAGCCACCTCGTCAGCCTCCTCGACCAACTCCACGTCTCCAGCGAGCCCGCTGCGGACTTGGAGTTGGTTGGCTCCACCGACTCGATGCTTGTCGACTCAGACACAGCATCGCTTGACGCCTTCCCCACCAACGTAATCATCATCAACGACCCTCTTCCTCGAGCCGACAGCAGCGGCAACGCCATCACCGAGGTACTGGTCATCAGCCATGGCGCCGCCTCTCGCGGAAACGCCCACGACGCCCTGCAGACGGCGTTGCATGACTTGTCCGCCCCCATCCCGGCTGACACCGATGCAGAAACGCTGGAGGCACGCCGCCTTGTCCTTGTTGCGGAGGGCCAGAAGCTAGCTTCCATGAGACGCCTCACCGAGGATCACCAACGCGAAGTCGACCGCGCCGCCTTCCGCACGCCACCTCCTGATGGGCCAAGCCGCCTTGGCATCATCAAGAAACGCGGCGCGGCCATCGCCGACATGCTGGGAGCGGATCGCCCGGTTTATGCCACGCCTCTCGAGAACCTACGCACCGCCCAGGTAGCCGTAGACGAGCTGGATAAATTGGGGCCCGACGAGCTCCCTTACATGACCAGATGTATCCAGCAGCTTATCGACGCGGCCGCGGAGCGGCATGAAGACGACGTCCGTGCTGAAAGTCTCCCCCCGCACCGAGAGCATGGTTTGACGTCACGAACACCGACGGCTGGCAACACCCATGCAAGGAAAGAAAAGGAGCCGGCTGTGAGTCGCAGCCGGACTTGAATCTCCATCGAGCGCGACGCAGAAGGCCGTCCTCGAGCTGTGGAGCAGCGAGGCAACCCACCTCCTCCTCCACCTCGTGGGGAGAGATATCCCACACCAGCGCCTGTCACGGATCCGACTCTTCGCGGCCGACTGGGTCGCCGCGAAGGAGTCAGCAAGAATGACGCCCGCCACCGGATCGACCGCCTAGCGCGATCCCTGGCCCTGGAAGAAGAAGATTATATTGGCCCGCCTTGCTTCGGCCCCCGCATCGGCGACGAGCCCTTGCCCAAAGGGTTCTCGCTCCCAAGAGACACACCCAAGTATAATGGCACCGCGAAGCCGGAAGATTGGTTGATCGACTACTCCACAGCGGTTCGCATAGCAAACGACAACAGGCGCGTTGCCGTGAAGTATGTCCCCCTCATGCTCCAAGGCATGGCGCGCACCTGGCTCAACAGCCTCAAGCCTTACAGCATCAACAGCTGGCTAGACTTCACAGAAGCCTTCGTCCATAACTTCACCAGCACCTACAAGCGGACTCCCAAGCCCCGACAGCTCTCCTTGTGTGTCCAAGGGCCCCATGAGTCAACCCGCGACTACCTCATGCATTGGGCCGAGCTCTGCAACTCCTGCGAAGGGGTGCACGAGGTTCAAGCCATAGAGTACTTCACCGCCAGATGCCGAGAAGGCACCCTCCTCAAGCATTGGCTCCTCTGCGACGAGCCGACTACCCTCGACGAGCTGCTAGTCATAGCAGATAAATACGCCAAGTAGATGCCTCCGGAAAGGTGCTCGCCCCGGGTCCCAAGACGCCGGCTGGAGACTCCAGCCGACGCCCGCACCACAATGACCACAAGCCCAAGGGTCCCGCGCCGCCTTCTACCAGTCGGCAGGTAGCCACGGTCGAAGACGGACCGGCCGAAGGGCGGCCCACGCCCAAGAAGCCGAAGGGCGGCAGGCCGGCTTGGCAGCTGACCTTCTCCTATGAGCAAGCACTCGACGCCCCCTGCAAGTTCCACAGCGGCGCAAAGCCCCCCAACCGTGCGACTGCTCTACCCAGCCGGCTGCCGACTGCGCCAACCAGCCGGCTGCCGGCTGTAGCCCGACCCGACACCGACAAGACACCGACGTGACGACCATACCACGGACGAGACGGCTATACCGTGACGCCATCATCTACAGTGTATCTGTCCCCTTGGCACTATTCTATAAAGTGCCCAAGGGACAAGCATGACATGCACCATGCCACTAGCTATGCCTACATAGCTTGGCTTAAGCTACCCAAGGTAGCTTACAACCAAAGCCACTACCACCCATGCCTCTAGCTAGCTTACACAATAAGCTAGCTACACACTATATATAGCAACCATCCATCCATCCACCAGACACTCTCATGGACTCATGCATGAGCTCACACACATCCATTCGGTCATAGGCCATGGGCATAGCCGGCCACTAGCATACCACATACATGCATTTACGAAACCAGATTCCCGTGGCACTGCTTTCAAATACAGCTCCAGGAGCACTCTGTACCAGATATACCAGATATACTCAGACATGCAGGAGTAGGGGTGTTATCTCTCCGGAGAGCCCCGAACCTGGGTAAACTAGCGCGTGATACTCGCATACCCGCTCCCGGTCCTATCAGCAGCAGTCTTGCCCTCACACTAAGCCCTTGTGGCATCTGTCGACTCGCAAGCCCCCCGTGAGAATACCACGACAGTTGGCACCCACCGTGGGGCCAGGTGCACCGTCGTCCGGAGACCTGCTCTAGACGGGAACCCTCTTCCTCCCCCATGAGCGTAGCCAGCCTAGCTCGCCCAATGGCGCTTGCCCCGACGCGCTGCAAGGTGTTGCTGACGCCTGCGCAGCGTGCTGCCTCACTGATCTTCTTGGCGAGGCTTGCATCTCCGACGAGCCCGCGTCTGACGCGTGCACCGGCTGCCACAAGAGCCACCTCGTCAGCCTCCTCGACCAACTCCATGTCTCCAGCGAGCCCGCTGCGGACTTGGAGTCGGTTGGCTCCACCGATCCGATGCTTGTCGACTCAGACACAGCATCGCTGGACGCCTTCCCCACCAACGTAATCATCATCAACGACCCTCTTCCTCAAGCCAACAGCAGCGGCAGTGCCATCACCGAGGTACTGGTCATCAGCCACGGCGCAGCCTCTGGCGGAAATGCCCACGATGCCCTGCAGACGGCGTTGCATGACTTGTACGCCCCCATCCCGGCTGACGCCGATGCAGAAACACTGGAGGCACGCTGCCTCGCCCTCGTTGCGGAGGGCCAGAAGCTAGCTTCCATGAGACGCCTCACCGAGGCTCACCAACGCGAGGTCGACCGCGCTGCCTTAGGCACACCGCCTCCTAACGGGCCAAGCCGCGTTGGCATCATCAAGAAACACGGCGCGGCCATCGCCGACATGCTGGGAGCGGATCGCCCGATTTATGCCACGCCTCTCGAGAACCTACGCGCTGCCCAGGCGGCCAAAGACGAGCTGGATAAATTGGGGCCTGATGAGCTCCCTTACATGACCAGACGTATCCAGCAGCTTATCGACGTGGCCGCGGAGCGGCATGAAGACGACATCCGCGCTGAAAGTCTCGCCCCGCGCCGAGAGCATGGTGCGACATCACGAACACCGACGGCTGGGAACACCCATGCAAGGAAAGAAAAGGAGCCGGCTGTGAGTCGCAGCCGGACTCGAATCTCCATCGAGCGCGACGCAGAAGACCGTCCTCGAGCTGTGGAGCGGCGAGGCAACCAGCCTCCTCCTCCACCTCTTGGGGAGAGATATCCCACACCACCGCATGTCACGCATCCGACTCTTAGCGGCCGACTGGGTCGCCGCGAAGGAGTCGGCGAGAATGACGCCCACCACCGGATCGACGGCCTAGCGTGATCCCTGGCCCTGGAAGAAGAAGATGATGTCGTCCTGCCTTGCTTCGGCCCCCGCATCCGCGACGAGCCCTTCCTCAAAGGGTTGTCGCTCCCAAGAGACACGCCCAAGTATAACGGCTCCGTGAAGCCGGAAGATTGGTTGATCGACTACTCCATAGCGGTTCGCATAGCAAACGGCAATAGGCGCATTGCCGTGAAGTATGTCCCCTCATGCTCCAAGGCACGGCGCGCACCTGGCTCAACAGCCTCAAGCCTTACAACATCAACAGCTGGCTAGACTTCACAGAAGCCTTCGTCCGCAACTTCACCAGCACCTACAAGCGGGCTCCCAATCCCCGACAGCTCTCCTTGTGTGTCCAAGGGCCCCATGAGTCAACCCGCGACTACCTCACGCGTTGGGCCGAGCTCCGCAACTCCTGCGAAGGGGTGCACGAGGTTCAAGCCATAGAGTACTTCATCGCCGAATGCCGAGAAGGCATCCTCCTCAAGCATCGGCTCCTCTGCGACGAGCCGACTACCCTCGACGAGCTGCTAGTCATAGCAGATAAATACGCCACGGCCGAATCCTCCATGAAGACCAAGCTTCGAGTAGATGCCTCCGAAAAGGTGCTCGCCCCGGGTCCCAAGACGCCGGCTGGAGACTCCAGCCGACTCCCGCACCACAACGACCACAAGCGCAAGGGTCCCATGCTTCCTTCTACCATTCGGCAGGTAGCCACAGTCGAAGACGGACCGGCCGAAGGGCGGCCCGTGCCCAAGAAGCCGAAGGGCGGCAGGCCGAATTGGCAGCCGGCCTTCTCCTATGAGCAAGCACTCGACGCCCCCTACAAGTTCCACAGCGGCGCAAAGCCCTGCAACCATACGACCCGGAAATGCCACTGCCTCAAGCAAATCTCCCAGGGCGAGGGAATAGTACCGCCTCCACCTGCTGGTCAGCCGCCCCCGGCCCCTCAACAGCCGGCCGCTCGACCAGCAGTCAGAGCCGTTGAAGACGAGTTCCCCGACGAACATGCCGCCTACATCGTCTTCCCAAGCCAGCCGGAAGACCGACGTAGCCGGCACCGACAACACCACGAAGTCAATGCGGTCGCCTCCAGCGACCCTGAGTTCATGCACTGGTCAGAAAAGGCCGATTAGCTGGAGTCGGGCCGATCACCCAGAGGTGATGCCGTCTCTCGACTCTTATGCATTGGTCTTAGACGCCACCCTCGCCATAGAAAGGCGGGCTGCCCGGTTCTCCTGTGTATTGATAGATGGCGGAAGCAGCATCAACATATTGTACCGTGACACCATGGAGAAGCTAAGCATCAAGGCGATGCAGCTCATGCCCAGTCGGACCGTGTTCCATGGCATTGTACCCGGCCTGTCTTGTTCCCCAATCGGCAAGATCAAGATAGATGTCCTCTTCGGGGACAAGGATCATTTCCGCCGAGAAGCAGTGTGGTTTGAAGTGGTGGATCTAGAGAGCCCCTACCATGCGTTGCTTGGCCGCCCTGCCCTGGCCAAGTTCATGGATGTACCTCACTACGCCTACCTCAAGATGAAGATACCAAGCTCCAAGGGCATCATCACAATAACCGGAGATTACAGGAAATCCACCGAGTGCGCAGCAGCTAGCAGCTGGCTGGCCGAGTCCCTCGTTATTGCCGAAGAAAAGAAGATGTTGGATCGAGTCGTGGCCATGGCCGGCAAACAGCCAGCCCTGTCCCCCGACCCCAAGGAGTGTGATGCCCAAGGTTCTTTCCAGCCGGCCAAAGAAACGAGGAAGGTGCCTCTGGACCCAGAGCACCCGGAAAGGTTTGCCACCATTGGGTCAAACCTGGACAGCAAATAGGAAGGCGAGCTCATCAATTTCCTCCATGAGAATTGGGACATCTTTGCAGGGTCCCCTAAGGACATGCCGGGTGTTCCGAAGGAATTCGCCGAGCACAAGCTACACGTCCGAGAAGGTGCAAAACCGCAACCCCTCCGCCGACTGTTGGAGGAAAAGAGAAGAATCGTAGAAGAGGAGATAGCCCGGCTTCTGGCGGCCGGCTTCATTATGGATGTTTTCTTTCCAGAATGGCTTGCCAACCCGGTCCTCGTACTAAAGAAGAACAACAAGTGGCGTATGTGTATAGACTACACGAGCCTCAACAAGGCCTGCCCCAAAGATCCCTTTGCCTTGCCAAGGATTGACCAAGTGATAGACTCCACAGCCGGATGCGAGCTATTGTGCTTCTTGGATGCTTACTCATGCTACCACCAGATAAAGTTGGATCCAGCTGACCGCCTGAAAACAGCCTTCATCACACCATTCGGAGCTTTCTGCTACCTGACTATGACATTCGGCTTGAGAAATGTCGGTGCCACTTTTCAGCGTTGCATCCAGAAATGCCTCCTCAAGCAACTCGGCAGAAATTCCCACGTCTACATAGACGACATTGTGGTAAGGACGGAGAAGCGCGGCACCTTGCTGGAAGACCTCAGAGAGACATTTGAGAACGTGCGCTGATTTCAGATCAAGCTCAACCCCGAGAAATGCGTGTTCGGTGTACCAGCCGGCCAGCTCCTAGGCTTCCTGGTCGCCAAACGCGGCATCGAGTGCAACCCAGTGAAAATCAAGGCCATAGAGAGAATGGAAATTCCAACCAAGTTACGAGACGTCCAGAAGTTCACCGGATGCCTAGCTTCCCTGAACCGCTTCATCAGCCGGCTCAGAGAGAAGGCTCTCCCCCTTTACCGACTCATGAAGAAGTCCACTCAGTTCGAGTGGAACGACCAAGCAGACCAAGCTTTCCGCGAGCTAAAGAAGATACTGACCACGCCGCCTCTCTCGGCGGCACCCGCTGAGAAAGAGCCCATGCTCCTTTACATTACCGCCACCAGCCGAGTGGGCAGCACTGTCATCGTGGTCCAGCGACCAGAAGAAGGCCGAGCTCAACTAGTCCAGAGGCCAGTATACTATTTGAGCAAAGTACTGTCCACCTCAAAATAGAACTACCCACACTACCAGAAGACGTGCTATGGTGTATACTTCGCCGCCAAGAAGCTCAAGCCCTACTTTCAAGAGCACCCCATCACGGTCGTGTGCACTGCACCGCTTGCCGAGATCATAGGCAGCCGGGATGCATCCGGCCGGGTGGCAAAATGGGCCATTGAGCTGCCCCCCTACACGATCTTCTACCAGCCTCGCACCGCCATCAAATCTCAAGCGCTGGCTGACTTCCTCGTCGATTGGGCCGAAACCCAGTACCTGCCACCAGCCCCCGACTCCACTCATTAGCGGATGCACTTCGATGGGTCCAAGATGCGCACCAGCTTGGGAGCCGGCATCATCCTCACCTCTCCCAAAGGAGACAAGCTCAAACACACATTGCAAATTCATTTTGCCGCCTCCAACAATGCGGTCGAGTACGAGGCGCTCATACACGGGCTCCGGCTAGCCAAAGAGCTCGGCATCCGCCGGATCCTATGCTATGGCGACTCGGGCTTAGTGGTCCAACAGTCATCTGGTGATTGGGATGCCAAGGACGCAAACATGGCGAGCTACCGCTTCCTCGTACAATAAATCAGTGGATACTTTGAAGGATGCGAGTTCCTCCACGTGCCTCGGGCCGACAACGAGAAAGCATATGCCCTGGCACGAATAGGCTCCACCCGGCAAGCTATACCAGCCGGCGTCTCCATGCGCCGCCTCCTCAAGCCATCCATCAAGCCGTCTCCAGAATCCGACTCCATCTTCGTGCCGCCTGACCCTGACACAGTCGGATTCGACTTAGGGAACCAGGCAGGCGGCTCGGGGACTCCGATAGGCGGCCCGGGGACTACCATAGTCGAACCCGGCCCAAGAACTTCAGAACTTGGCCCGGGGACTGCACCGACGCAGCAGGCGGTGGCCGACTCCAATTCTTCACCACCCAGCCCACCCGCGTTGGTCACAGCAGTAGTTTTGACAATAGTAGAAGTCATAGCTCCATCATGGCCCCAGCCCATCCTCAACTTCTTGGTAAACAGAGAGTTGCCACCTGACGAGATCTCGGCAAGACAAGTTCAACGCCGAGCCAGAGCATACACAATAGTGAACCGAGAGCTCGTTAGGCGCAGCGTCACTGGAGTCTTCCAACACTGCGTCGAGCCAGAGAAGGGCATAGCAATCCTCAAGGACATCCACCAAGGTGAATGCGACCACCACGCGTCCTCAAGATCACTCGTTGCCAAAGCTTTCCGCCATGGATTCTTCTGGCCGACAGCTTTGGATGACGCCAAAGAGTTAGTTAAACACGGCAAGGGGTGCCAAGTTTTTAGTTCCAAGCAACACCTGCCAGCTTCTGCACTCAAGACCATCCCCTCACCTGGCCTTTCGCCGTTTGGGGGGCTGGACATGGTGGGCCCATTCAAAGCAGCACGCGGCGGCATGACACATCTGCTCGTCGCTGTGGACAAATTCACCAAATGGATTGAAGCAAAGCCGATCAAGAAGCTGAATGGGCCGACTACCATGACGTTCATCACAGATATCACAACCCGGTACGGCGTACCACACAGTATCATCACCGACAACGGCACAAATTTTGCCAAGGGAGCACTGGCACGTTTTTGCGCAACACAAGGCATCCGACTGGACCTAGCGTCCGTTGCCCACCTGCAGTTAAACGGCCAGGTCGAGCGAGCAAACGGCCTCATCCTCTCGGGCATCAAGCCCCGACTGGTCGTGCCACTAGAGTGTTCGGTCGGCTATTGGCTCGATGAGTTGCCAGCCATCCTCTGGAGTTTGCGCACTACCCCGAACAAGTCAACCGGCTTCACCCCCTTCTTCCTTGTATACGGTGTCGAGGCTGTCATCCCAACTGACATCGAGTTCGACTCGCCTCAGGTTACCATGTACACAGAAGCGGAGGCAAAGGAAGCGCGAGAAGACGGTGTCGACCTGCTGGAAGAAGGCCGGCTGTTAGCCCTAAGCCGGTCAGCCATCTACCAGCAGGCCCTTCGCCGCTACCACAACCGGAAGGTCAAGCCAAGATCCTTCCAAGAGGGCGATCTTGTGCTCCGGCTGATCCAGCGAACAGACAGCCAGCACAAGCTCTCGGCCCCTTGGGAAGGCCCCTTCGTCATCAGCAGAGCTTTAGGAAACGACTCCTACTATTTAATCAACGCGCAGAAGCCGAAGGCACGAAATAGAGATGATTCCGGCAAGGAGTCGGAACGACCATGGAACGCCAATCTCCTCCGAAGATTTTACAGTTAAAAGCAGTATGTACCACGCTATCTTTTGTACTAAGTACGAGACAAAGGGTGCCCCGAGGAGCACTCGGGGACTACCCTCTTTTATCTATGAATGATGAGTATCGCGCCTATGATTATGTTACCACATTTCTATTTCCATCCAGCACCGGGTTCGACCAGTCGGCCCGGGGACTCGCCGCCTTGAGTTATATTTAAGTTTCGCCTGCGGTCAGACAAGTAGTGTGCCGGCACCCAAGCCCCGTCTTGCCGAAAGTCGCAGCTCGAAGAACCGACTGTCCGGCTGGAAAGAGTCAATGGCAGGAAAGGGCGCCCACATGAAAAACAGCTAAGGACTAACGAACTTATATAGCACAAGTTGGCCTCCCGTCCCACCAGCCAGCTACCAGAGAAGCCGTCTGGCCGGCTTCCCGTTCACCTTGCTACAACATAAGAAAGCTCCAGTACTTGCCTTCCCAAGAGAAAACGACCAAGTCCTTCTCCAGCCACAGACTGCAGAGCAGCTGTCCGGCTGGGAAGGCGGCGACCAAGGGAAGGCGGCAAAGGAAAAAGCCCAAAAGATGAAAAGCAAACATGAACGAAAGCCAAATGCATGCATGATTATATTTACACAAAAGACCTTCGAAAGACCAGCATTCAATAATAGTTTGAATACACCCCCAGTGGGTGGAACTGCGCAAATTTAATAAAAGTTGTTCAAAGAGTAACAAGCAGGAAAAGCAAGGACGGTAGATTAAGCCAAGGGAACAACTGGCGAGTCGGGCAGGTCGGTGGAGACAGCGGTGCTGGCTGGAGGAGTGGCCCACTGGCGAATCTTGGCATGATCACCACCTCTCGCAGACGGCGCGCTCGCGCGCGCCTTGTTGCTGGAGGCACGATCAGGCTGAGGGTGGCTAGTCGCTTCGCCATCTGGCACGACTTCTTCACCACCTTCTCCCTCTTCCTCTTCACCCTCGTCGCTGGAGGCAATCTCCTCCGCCGAGTCCTCGCCCTCTACCGGGTTCAGCCCGAACCACTCCTCCGGCTAAGCAACGCCGTCATCGTTCACCTCAGGGGCAAAGGCACTGGTGTCAGTACACTCGGCGATCGTCGAGGCGCGCTGAGCAATAGCCGGCCGCACCTCCTCCATCTCCGTGTCGGCCTCCAGCCACCAGGTGCGTAGCTGGTGCAGGTTCATCCCAGGATACCAAGCCCGGACGAACTCTAGCGCCCACCCCGCGCCGAGCTGGGCTGCCGATGCCTTCCAAGCCCCGAAGAGGCCAACCGCAACCTCCAGCCAGTCGGTAGTCCGACTTGGGGTGCGGGGAATTACCTCGCCGGGCCAGAGGGCGGCCAGTACCTGTGCCCCAGCGCGCTGAAGACGGCGGAGCATGCGGTGAGCCGGCTGCAGGCGGGCTTGAATCGCCAAGAGTTGCTCCTCAAGAGATCGGCCCGTTTCCGGCGCGATTTCAACCCCCTCCTGCCGCCACGCGTCGCGGTAGGCCTCGATCGCTTGGGTAGCGGTGACGGCGTGGCCGGGAAAGTAGTCTGCGCAAAGAAGAAAGCAATAACTCAAAATCAAAATACAAACCAGATGACAAGAGGCAGGCAAAGAAACAAGGAAGAAGGCGGCCTACCATCTATCAAATCTTCAACTCGGCTGTAGCCTTGCCTCAGCGCCTACTTCTCCTCGGCCCAGCCCACCGCCTCGGTCTCATACTCGGCCTTGAGGGAGGCCTCGCCGTTCTGCACCGCCTTCAGGGCCGCCTTGTGGTTCTCCTCTTGGTCGGCCAATTTTTTGGCCAGGCGATCGCGCTCCTAGGCCGGGGCGTTGCATTCCTTTTCCTTGGCACGGAGGGCAGACTGGGCTCCACCTAGCTGCTCCCTCAGGTCGGCGTTGGCCCCTGAAGATATGAAGAAAGAGGAAAAAGTAATAAGAAAGAAGTTGTCAGGAAAAGATCTGACCCGACTGCTTAGCAGTCGGCCCGAATCTCGGGGACTACACCCAGTGGGTGCGCTGACGCGCCCCCACTTAAGAATACAAGATGAAGCACTTACTTCGGCTCTCGGTCAGGTCAGTGGTTTTCTGGCTCAACTCCTGGGCCTGGGAGTTGAAAGCAGCTACGCGGGAGTTATGATACTCCTGCAGAAAAGACGTAAGATGCAAGCAAGAACGAGACGACAATCAAAGTTTACCAAGAAGTTCCAAGCCGCCTGCTTAGCAGCCGACTCGGAACTCGGGGACTACACCCAGTGGGTGCGCTGACGCGCCCCCACGGAAGAAATCAGAAGCAATCAACAATGCGCAGGAGGAATCACCTGGATAGCCGTTCGAGTCGCAAGAAACTTTTGGGTGAACTGTTTCAGCGCGGTGGCCTGGGCCTGAAGACGGCTCCGGATGTCTTGCGCCGCCTTGTTCAGCATGTCCGTCCCGCCGACTGGCGTCCATCCGGACGAGCTGTCGCTGGCTGCCTCCTGGTCCTGGGCTGACGTGCCGGCGCCCGCCGACTTCTGCGGGGCCGACGCTGAAGTCGTCCTCTCCGCACGCCGACGAGACGGCGACGAAACCACAAGATCCGCCCCCATGGCCGGCTCGCCCCCAGCTGGCTACACGGGTGGCGCTTCTGGCCGGCTCCCTTGAGCCGTTCCGGTCGACGGCGACGGCACTGCCTCCCTCTCCATCACCGGCTGGTCTCGGTCGGCCTCCTCCAATGGAGGCACGGGGACGTCAGGGGCCACGGTGCGGAGGGGGATGACGAGCTGCGGAGGCTGATCCTGCAGGGCCTCCGCCTCCGTCTCCTCGGCCGTGGCCTCCGCTGGGGCTTTGGCAGCCGCCTCGGCCCGCGCCTCCACTGACTTTTCCCTCACCTCCCGGACCGCCCTCTGCTCCTCCGCATCCCACTCCTCCCACGCCTCCCGCAAGTTCCGCTCCATCGCCTCTAGGAGGTCGGCACGGGGATCCACACGGCGGGAGCTCGAGGACCCTCCCATGGTTCCAATAACAGAGGCGGCAGAGGCCCGCTCGAGAGAAAGCGGGGCCCTGTCCAATGAGTCAAGAGGAAGACTTAGAAGAATTTCAACACAGAGAAAAGCATAAAGAGAAGCAACACTTACGCTGAAACCGCCTGTGGCTGCTTCACCACCTTGCGGAAGCGGGCCACCTTCATGGCCGCTTCATCCCGCTTGGTTGTGGCTGCAGTGCACTTGGGTTTCTTTGGCCGGCTGCCGAAGTAGGTCGACGCGGCCCGGCGTTTCAGCGCGCCGCCACGGGCAGCCGGCGCGGCAGATGGGCCCGCGCCTTGATGATTAAGCGTCGGCTGGCGGCGCGGAGGGACTTCGACCTCGTCATCATCTGCCCAATCCTCAAGGGCGGGCCCAAGCCCCGCGCCGACTGCCTCGTCGCCTTCCCCTGCAACGGCGTCCTCCATGGCGGCCGCCCCCAGGTCTGGGTTGTCGACGTCGTCCACTGTGCGGTCAGGGAACAACTGGCGCTCTATTCCCGCAGCCCCTGCCGCCGGCAGAAGAAGGGGATTCTGCTGAAAACAAGCTGGCTGATCAGAAGCCGGCCATCATGAGGGCGGCTACCAAAGAAAAAGAAAGAAGAGAAACTTACCACAGGCGGAGGGTTGGCGTGTGAATACGGCTCCTTGCCGTACCTCCACTACTCGGCGAGCTTGCAGTTAGAGATATAGTTCACCATATAAGACACCTCAACATGGGGCATCTCCCTGGTGCTCAGCCGACATGGGTCGAAGCGACCGCTCATCTGACAAATGATATGAGGCCGGCCCTGGAGCGGAAGCACTCGGCGCTCCATGAAGGCGGCCACCAGGTCGGCTACGGTCAGACCCTCCGACTGGGTCATTACCCAGAGCCGGGCAATGGCGGCATTCCCGGCCTCAGACAGCGACCTGGCCCGGTAGCTCCATGAGGGTAGCCTCCCAGCCGGCGGGCCGGCTACGTAAGCCGGCAAGTTGACGAAGTCGCCTTGCGGGGCAACGTTCTTCACGTAGAAATAAGACTTCTGCCAGAGCTTCACTGACTGGATCAGCGGGATGGACCAGAACGGGTTGTTCTCGCCCGTCCACCTCATGGCGATGAAGGCTCCACATGGGGCGGGCACGCCCGCGACAACAGTGCCGAGTTTGCACTGGAAGAACGCTCCCCAGAGTTTGAGACTGGGGAGAACACCGAGAAAGCCCTCGCACAGGGTGACGAAAGCTGACAGCAGCATCACCGTGTTTGGAGTGAGGTGATGCGGCTGGAGGCGGTAAGATTCAAGAAAAGAACGGAGGAACCTGCTCGCCGGGAGGCCGAAGCCGCGTAGGCAGTGCGAGCGGAAGATTACCCGCTCGCCCTCCTCCGGCGCCGGCGAGATCTCCCTTGCCGGCGCGCGACGGACCCGCACGTAGTTCGCGCCTGGCAGACGCCGCGTCCGGCGGAGGAAGTCGACGTGGTCTTCATGGACATTGGAGCCGTCCCACGAGCTCGACAAAGCCATAGGAGCAGCGCGGCAGTGAACAAGGTGCGACGGCGGAGATGCGCGCAACCAAGCTGCGGCAGAGCCTCAGCAAGCCAAGAAGAATGGCGGATGAGCCAAGTAGCGGCGGGAGACTGCGGCAACGGAGAGGAAGAAGGAAAGGTAGGGGGCGGAGCGAGGGCGAGCATGCGAGCGTCCTCCGCTCCTCCTCCTTCCCCCTACTTGTAGCCTTGCGCGGTGAAGCCGAGGAGGCGAGGCATGGGGGAGCGTGGGATTAACTGCGCCCACTCCCCCACGTCCCGCAATTATTACGCCTTGACGGCGTGCGGTAACGGCCGCTGGAAGACGTGCGGTCCGTTCGGGCCACGGAGGATCCGCGCGTGGGCTGAGGCCCTGCGGTGGTGGGCCCCGGACTGCGGCGACGTCCCATCGCGCGTGTGGCTTGGCAGGCCCTGCCAGCCTTTGGGTGCCAAGTGGCGTGTAGGCGGCGAACGATCAGCTCACAGCCCAGCTTGCGCGAATGCCTGGTTCCCGCCTTCAAACTTCGAAACCGCCGAAGAACGGTGCACTGAATCCAAGCCGGCTCCTAGCTACTGGCTCCTCAAGATAGGAAGCTGATTGAGCTTCTCGTCTTCTTTCGGCCTCGGAGCCCAACCAGCTTCGGGGACTACTGTCGGAGTAAATGACCACGGGTAGCCCAGCCGGCTCCCCCTAGCATGTCAGAAAAATTACAAGCCATTTCCAGCCTTCAAGACCCAAGGCGTGGGGCCGTCTTCCCTCAGCCGTCTACCTCTCAGAGCAGCAGGATGAAGGCGGCCCTGCCTCAAGACCTCCCAAGGAAAAACCCCGAGAGGGACGGCTCCAAGAAGCCGGCCACAAGAGGGCCGGCTCCCAGTAGCAGGCCACAAGAGGGCCGCCTCCCAAAAGCCGGCCCCCAACCAGCGGCCAAGACCGTGCCCTCAAAGTCTACACCCACATAATGGTGACGAGACAGGGCGTGGCCACAGTAAATCCTGCCACCCCCGAATCCCGGGACGCGCATGGCTACAGTGTGCCGTACAGGGTGGCCATCCTAGTCCGGCACAGCACTGTAGCCATGTTAACCGTGACATCACCCACGGCGTGCTGTCAGAATGGCCCAAGGGCGGCGGGCCCCAACAGACGAGAAGATACCGAAGGCGGCCAGGCCTCTCGTAGTCGGCCTGAGGTGATTCCGACTCCCAGTAGCCGGCTAGTCCCCCCCCCCTCGAGGGTCGCGCCTCATTAAGAAGACAAGACATGGTAAGTCTACAGTGATGTGCCGCCCCGCGGCGGCACCACGGCCATGCTTACCATGACGAAGCCCACGTCACTAGGGGTGGAGAAACTGTAACCAGCCCCCGACAAGACCCCCAAGCGGTGGGGCCGGCCTGTCGACTAGGATGCCGGCAGCGGATGGGCCCACCAGTTGGCGGGCCTCACCGGCCGGCGGAGAAACCGGCAAGCGTAGACGCAGGCATCTAGGGACCAAGCCCAGCTGGTTTACCATTGTACCCCCGGGGGGTAGGCCAATATAAACTCCCCGGGGCGCCCATGCATGGGGAGATCTCTTTTAGGAGTTTTAGACAACACAACGAGGGGAGAAGAAACCTAGCCCTGCCCTTCTTCTTCTTCCCTCCGAACAGCTCAAGGAGAAACCTTGTATAAACTTTGCCATAGTGATCATGCGGAGACCCCGCAGAGTAGCAGTAGGGGTGTTATCTCCACGAAGAGCCTCGAAGCTGGGTATGATTCGCCGGCATGCATGTCTTCGCCTTATCCCGCTTCCAGGCACCGGCGACGTTTTTTTGGCTCCCACAATGATAAGCCATCCGTTGGCATATGTCGCCCCAACCACCCAACATCCGATTATGCCAGCATGAAGAAGCCCTGTCTATCTTCACATCAGAAGGAGTAGTTGAAGGATGGTTACATTACTCTCCACAAGACCAAATTAACTTCAGCTCAGAAGGACTGACAGATATCCATCTTTTTTATTGTGACATGCAAGTACAATGTTGTTCTACGATTCTTTCCGGTGAGTTCCATTTTTTTGAAAGTGTGCTCTACATGGACCATGTCGGTGCCTGTTTGAACTGTCAATTCATAACACAGTTTTCTTTATACTAATCACTTTTTTGTATTTGTGCAAACAGGGGTGCTCAACTTCATTTCAATGGGAACTGCACAAAATGTTCATGGATAAATCGAATCATTCATTTCCACCACAAGAAAGGAGGTGCCGATATGTTCAAGGCGTTGCAACATATAAAGGCGAAATCATACAAGCTACATGCAAATTTGGTTCATTTTGGTGGAACTGCACAACAAGAACAGCTGGTTTATTTAGCATGAGGTGCCATGTCAATGTCCGAATTGATGGCAAACCCTACCCATTCCACAATATTAGGCATTTGATATTTTTGAATGGGAAAACCTTGTCAAAATTTGCTAATTGATGTGTGCAAAACAACACGCGTTTGACATTTTGGAATGGGACAACCTTGCCAAATTTTGCTCATTGATGCTAGCAAGAAGACATGTGTTTGATATTTTCGAATGGGACACCCAACATCGATCGATTTTTCTTTATTCTTTAGTTGTGTAGTAAATATTGGCTCTGACATGTGAAGCGCTGAGATGCATAATCATCGATTGTATTGAATGTTCTCTATGAATTGCCAGGCCTGTGTGTTTGATTGCAATGTACATGAACGCTAAAAAGCTGCTCAAACTCTTTGTACTCCCTCTATTCCTTTTTACTTCGCATATTAGATTTCTTTCAAGTTAGTTGATTTTACATTGTGAATGTTCATACTTTTTTCTATAAGATTGGTCAAAGTAGAGATACTTTGACTGCAGACAAAACTTGTATGCAAACTAAAAAGGACCGGAGGAGTACATGTGAAGCTGCTGCAAACGAGGTGATCACCGTGGGAACAATGCTAGTACATATTGTTTTGCATGTTCATCCAATGTCAGTTATACAAGAATTCGATCTAATCGAACTAAATTCATTCATACACGGTCGGATTTCATATAAACATGCCGGATTTCATTACATTTCATACATTGTTCGACTAAAAAGGGGTGCGCTGGAGTATAATTAATTCACCGAAGCTACCTACCTGTGTCCGGCTGAGCCGAACAGGAGCTTCTTCTCCAGCGGACGGAGCTTCAGTGACTTAACTGAAGGTGCAGTTGCATAACTGACATGTGGCCCAGATGCTTCTTGGGCCCACGTGTCAGTGACCCAACTGCACCAGCAGTTCAGTAACTAAAGCAGCGTCCTTCTCCAACATAGCTCTACAACTCCACGTCGCCACCAAGAAGCTAATCAGCCATCAATGGTCAAATCACCTAGCTTTGCTTCAACCGGAGGGTAGCAGCGGTGGCCTTACTTGGACCTGAGCGACGACGACCTACCGTGTTCTACTCTTCCTCATTTTCTATGTGGCGCGGCCTCGTTGGCAGCGGGGCGGGGCCTCGACGGAGCCGGCGATGTCCTCTATCTCGTTTCTAGCAGGGCGGCGCCTCGGCGGAGCGGGGGAAATCCTCCCCCTCGTTGCCGGTAGGGTGGGGCCTCGGCTGAGCCGGCGATGTTCTATGCCTCGTTGTTGGCCGGGCGGGGCCTCGATGGAGTAGGGCCTCGCCGAAGCCAGCAAGGTCCTCCGCCTAGGTGCTGGCGGGGTGGCGCCTCGGCAGAGCCAGCGATGTCCTCTGCCTCGTTGTTGGCGCGGCGGGTCCTCGGCAGAGAAGGTCCTCGCCGAAGCCAGCGAAATCCTTTGCCTTGGTGCCGGTGGGGCGGGGCATTGGCGGAGCCGCTGCCTCCTGGTTGGTGTCGCTGGGCTCGGTGGAGCAGGGCCTCATTGACGCCAGCGGAGTGGGGACTCGTCAGAGCCGGCATTGTCCTCTGCCTCGTCCTCGGTCTTGCCAAACAATGCCTCGCTCGCTTTATCGCCCTCTTCGTAGGCGGCCGCAGCGTCCGCCACCCGCATGCGGTACCGCTAGCGCTCGAGGCGGCCCTCGCGGGCGGAATGGTACGAGTCAAGAAGCGCCTCCTGCTCCGCCCGCTCCGCGGCGATCAGCCCCTCCGCCTGCAGGTGCTCCTAGAGGAGATGGTGGTCATAGGCGGCGTCGGCCTGTGCCTCCCGTAACTGCTCCTCACACTTCTGCCTCACTGTGTCCATGTATTGGGCACAGGCATCGGCGATGGTCATGGTGCAGTGCACTGGCGAGGATGGCGCGGAGGAGGGGGTTGCCGCCGGATCGCCGACTACCATGTTCTCCATTGGGATGTCGTCGTCCTCCGGCTGCCTGCCGGCTTGGTCCGTCGTCCGCCCATCTCGAAGAGCGCTGGAGCACTAGTAAGCCATGGTGGGCAGTAGTGGTGTGGACAGGAGAAAGAGAAAGGAGGCGGATGCCCGCGGCTATGGACGGTGCAACAATTAATATAGCAATGGTGGGCGGCGGAGGGACGGACGTGTGGCGCCAGAGTAGCCGCCTCGGCAACTGAGTATCATTAATGTGGGCGGCAGACGGATGGACGGACGACACTTGTGTCGTTTGAAGGCGGGGCAATCGCCTGCACTGGGAAGCGGGGCGGGCGACGCTGACCATTTCGGGCGGAAAGCGAGCGCGGGCGAGGGAGGTGGTCTGGGTGGGCCAGGGCAGTCAGACTCATGCTTGGCAGTGGGTCAGTCCAGCAGCCGGACATGCTGGCTTGCCAGCAAGCTCGCCGAGCTGAGCGATGACAATTAGACGATGGACGTAGCTTTCGACCATGAGCCGTCGCCACTGTCCAAGCCGGTTCATGCCGTGTTCACCATAGAGCAGGTGCGGCCGTACTTCGACGCCCTAATGGCAGAAAAACTACCAGTGCAGGAGGACCTATGCTGCAACCTCCATCTCCTCGATGAGCATCGGTGAACAAGCGAACGACAATGTCATCACGGACATGTGGCCCTATGATCCTGGCTTCCCGAATGAGCAGTCGGTGTTGTATCAGACCATCCGTAGGGCCCACGAGGCCCTCTCCGTCATCCTTTGAGTTGTTGCGCTTGCCGCGGCTCCTCTGTCTCGCGTTGTCAACATGGTCAATGGACATGAGGAATGGGGAGATGACTTTACTAGGAGAGGATGACAGTGGGGACCCACCAGGGCCATAGCCACGCGTACGCAAGTTTCTCCTTATTATATACAACTATAATTTTTTTGCTTCCTCCTGGTTTACTAACATCACGGTCCCACACCATTGTCAACATATGTAATCAATAAACGAGAGAATTGCACAAGGAGCGGTTGACAGCTGGGACCAAGCAGCTCGAGCAGTATTTGTGTTTTTGAGGTGTGAGCACTGCAGAGTTTTTCTTGAGCGATGTTTTCTTTGTTGTTCAGAGGAGAGCAGGGTATTAACTGGGCGGGCTGTGGCCCGTGTAGCCCAGGTCAGATATCCAGCCCAGATATTAATTTTTTTCAAGATGAAAATGGCTAGCCCAGCTATACTTTTTTTTAGGAATACCCAGGCAAGGTCAACTTGTTATTCTCCGCCCCGCTGGGCTCCAAATCTTTCCTAGGAGGGATGCATTAGGCTTAACAAGAAAATGGGCTTCAAGAAATAATAAATGGGATGTAATTATAAAAACTGGGCAGTAACTATAAAAAATGCACCAAACACATAATTAGTTTATAAAATATTATTTTTGGATTTTGAAAATTTTAATTTCATTAATTGTTCCGCGCGCAATAATTCGTTCGATTTTTACATAATACAATTTTATTTTGAAATTATAGTTAATCTGACTAGAAATTTCGGGATAAAAATATTCCGGATCCCATCAAAATGTGGGAAATTTTATTGAATTCTGTTTTGAGCGGTTGGTTGAAAATATTAATCGTTGTCCTCGCTAGAAAATGGGATGTACTTTTAACAAAGTGTAAATGGGCTATAGTAAATTCCATTAGAATTCAAAAATGGGTTGTACGTTCTTACAAATTGCAAATGGGCTATAAGTTCTCTACCACACACTTGTGGGCCTACTAAGTTAATGCGTATGCAAGGCTTTGTCAACTTATAGTCAACACACGGTTCTAGCACCAGTGGCTGTTGGATGTCCATCAGATGGACGTCGTGCTTCTTCTTCAATCTCAGATATTCTAGCTCCTGCCGCCCAAAAAATGATTCCTCCCCTTAACATCTAGGGCGCACCATTTCGGAGGCTGACCTGTGGGCCTACTAAGTTGACGCATACCAAGGGCTTTGTCAACTTAGTCAATTTAAACAATTCTAGCTGCAGTGACCGTACGATGTCCATCCAACGCCGTCGTGCTTCTTCAACCTCTGGTCTTCTTGCTCCAGCCGCCCAATCCAGCGTCGGCCATGACGCCTGCTCCTGCCTCCCGTGTCCGGTTGTGCTACCACGGAGGCCTCACTGTCCCCTACTATTCCCACCACTGGCCAGGCCCTGCGGCGACGGCAGCCTCACACCGCAGCCGAACCAGTGAACCCTCGTACTCCTCTTCACGTGGGCATCCACTGTAGCGTCTTCACCAGCTCCGCGGTGTCCCATTCCTAGGCCTCGCCATCGTCCACTGCCTTGGTGCTCTCGGCATGACGTGGTTAATGTGGTCAAGGAACGACTTCCATTGGAAGAGTACTATACGTGGAGAGGTTGACAGCTAGGTCCACGGCCGTGCCTCCTTATTACGCGCAAAATAATGATTCCTCCACCTGATAGTAGGGACCCACCGGACGGGCCACCGCATTTCACGAAAAAAATGTTTCCCCCTGACTGCCGGGACCCACCAGCTACATCTTCGCACGCAAGGAAGTGCCTGACAGTCGGGACCCACCTGGTCGAAGCATACACAGCGTTGTCATTCTGGTCACAAATGTGTACGTACATACGTTCGGTCTGTCTGCAGGCTGCAGCGATGAACAGTGGCCGTGTAAGGAAGGGTACGTGTCATAGTAGAGGCGCGCATGTTTCGTAGTAGAGGCGCACACGTAGCTTGTACACATACGTACAACGGCCAGGGTGCAACAAAGTAAATATGGCCACGTACATACATATGGGCGGGGTCTCGAATGCCTAATCGCGCATACGTACGCCCAGGTCTTATGTACATGGCTAGGTTGGAACGGAGAAACTGCGTCATCGTCATGTTCATCGGGAAGCAACGGAATGCGTTGTGTTCATCGGGAGGAAACGGAATACGCCGTGTTCATCGGGAGCCAACTGGCTTGGACGGAACAGCCGATCGAAACGAGGCATGGCGTACAACAGAACGGAGGAAACGACCTTGTGTTCGACCAGCCACGATTGAAACAGGATCCTATTCATCGGGAGGGATCTGGCGTACCGCAAAACGGAGGAAATAGACTTCTCTTGGACCTCCTATGGTCGAAACGGGGTCCTATTGATCGAGAGGGGTGTGGCGTACCACAAAACGGAGGAAACGGACTTGTGTTGGAGCACTATGGTCGAAACGGGGGGTCCTGTTCATCGGGAAGGGTGTGGCGTACCGCAAAACGTGACTCGACGGGAACGGGCTACTGTTCATCCACCGCCGACCTCCTCCAGCCTCCACCTGCGACTGCTCATCCACGGGCTCCTGTTCATCCAGCCTCCACCGCTCATCCACCGGCTACTGTTCAACCAGCCCTCTCCACGGGGTCCTGTTCAACCACCCCTCCACGGTCTACTGTTCATCCAGCCCTCCGTCGGCTACTATTCAACCAGCCCTCCACCGGCTACTGTTCAACCAGCCCTCCACGGGGTCCTGTTCATCAGCCCACCACACACGGCCGGGGTCCTGTTCATCCAGCGGCAACGGTCTCTACTACCACGGGGTCCTGTTCATCCAACCCCCCACCAGGAACTGTTCATCCAACCCCCCAACAACGCTCACTGTTCATCCAGAGGCAGCATCGACCGGCTTCAGTTAGCAGCAGTGTGGCGAACGAATCGCTCGATCAGGTTTAGTTAACAGCCATCGATCGATCGCCCAGGTTCAGTAACGCATTGCCTGCAGTGCAATCGCTCGAGTTCAGTTAGAGCCCAACGCCTCGCTCGGGTTCAGTTAGAGCCCAACGCCTTGCACCCACGCGTGTACGTGTACGAGAGAAACGCGCGTCGCTCGGCCCCCGACCACCCACCATAACCGGGAACTCCCCGATATTTTCCTCACCCTCGCTTCTACCACAGTTTTTCTGTCATGCACGGCCCAAAGAATGTCATGCAGCTGCGTCTCTGGCCCGCCCAGGACGAAAAGCCCATTTTCTGCCATGATTTTTTGTTATAGAAGTAGGAGCCCACCTCATCTATGATGATACTGAGTCTGTCACAATTATCGTCAAAGAAGTGTCATAAGCATGACATAATTTTTTTTTGTTTGGCCCAAAATGTCACTCCTCTTTTCATCGATCTTACAATCGCACACTCCTCCCCCCTATCTAGCTAGTAGCTAGGCCTCTCGCACCACCTCCTAGCTCAATTCTCTCTGTCTATCTGTCTCACACGGCCTTATTTGCCTCTAACAAATGGATGTACACCGACCGATCTCCTGCTATACATATAGCTAGCTAGGTCATTATAACTCGTTTTTTCCCACGCGTCGATCGATCTACCTCATTAGTTATGTCTCTCCCTTCCTCCGACAAACAGCAATTGATCTACTGATCTAGTTAGGTTTGCTTACCAAACACATGGCCCCCTTCATCATTCATGCATGCGTCCTGACACATCTATCACGCACACGCACAGACAGAAACACATCCCCACTCTTATTGATAATATTGCAGTTCTACCCTCAGTTTGTCTGGTAGGCCTCTCCCACCATCTTCGAGAAGCAACTCCATCATCCATCCAGCACTCTACCCCTCTCCCTCCCTCTCTTTGTGTGTGTGTGTGTGTGTCCCAACCTATTTCCCATCCTTCACTTATGTATGGATGTCGACCGATCTCCCTTAAGACATAGGTGGGTCTCTCCTTCTCAACACATATACGAGTCGTTCTACC
This sequence comes from Triticum dicoccoides, assembly GCF_002162155.2. Lineage (NCBI taxonomy): Eukaryota > Viridiplantae > Streptophyta > Magnoliopsida > Poales > Poaceae > Triticum > Triticum dicoccoides. Next base: position 351,467,940 of record NC_041388.1, on the reverse strand, counting down.
TCTCCAGTTAGGTCTCTGCCTCCCCCTCCACCCACAAACACACACACCGATACATCGAGCGCTCTAGTCATGTCTCCCTGCCACACACAAACTTGCCCTATGCCCTCTAATGTTCCGGTAGGTCAGCCGCCCTATATCTTTGAATTGCACATGCACAATTTTGATGGCTATCTTCATCGATCTCGCACCCACCCACTTGATCATGTCTTCTACTCTATCGATATCTGTGACCCCTCCCTCTCTTCTCATGGATCGCCCCCTCTATATATGATATAGATAGTCCTCTATTTTGACACACATTGCATGTGTCAAATTTTTGTTTGAGATATCATCGACACATATTCCCACAAATACATTCACGAAATCACACCCCCAATAAAAAACACTCACAAACGCACACACCCACGTAGGTGGGGGGCATGCACGAAGAGAAGAGATGCACACACGGTGCATGTACTCCCGTCTCTTTCCCAACCACACCCGCGCGGGTACACAGTGGGGCTCATTTCTATACAAAAAGGCAGCCCATGTGGTAATTTGACACATGTACTGGTTGTCCACTAGATGGAGAATCGTGTACCACGGGTGAACAACCAAATTGCGACTTGACGCGTTATGTTTAAAAAGAGGCAAACCATGTGGGGCCTACCTTAGAGGCAAGGCTCTATACACTGGAGATGCTTTGTACGAATTACTATTGATGTGTCCCATCAACTCGCAGAATGAGTAGAAGCTTGCTTAGTACGCCATCTCCCCCGCCCATGGGCGCGGTGGCTCGCAGGACGAGGTGAAGCCTGCTTACTATGCATTACGCCCGCTCCCTCGCCCATGGGCGTGGTGGCTCGCAGGACGAGGAGAAAATTTTACTACTCCCTCTATTTACTCCTCGTCCCTACCATGGTTAGCGAGATTATCATATTGTTTGAAATATATGTCCTTTAGTAGATTTCAATATTAACTGCTAGTACATACTCCAAACACTGATCTATATATATGTATTTTAGAGTGTAGATTCACTCATTTTGCTATGTATGTAGTCTATAAAGAAACAAACGTAATATTACACACTCTCCCTCGCCCCTCGACCCTCGACCCTCGCCCATGATGTGGACGTGCGGCAATTCATTTGGTCTTAGATAGCCAGAATGATATATACTGCATTACCATTATTGCTCGACTTCCTGAAGAGGTGAAGAGCCAAGCGCAAGGTTAATATTTTGGAGATGCCAAGCGCAAGGTTTACAGGAGAACGAGTAGTAGTAGTACTAGTAGTACATACCAGTCGTACATACTATATGAGGAAGAAGGCAACAAGATGTATGTTTTGCATGACAGTGTCTTCTTATAGGACGTGCTAGACCTAGTGGACCTCATTGTTGCAATGGGAGTACTCCCTGTCATAGATGGCATGATTCAGAGTGGTGGGCAGCGGGCATAATTTGGAGCTGCTTAGTCTTAAACCCCATGAAGAAGTCCCATCAAAAGGAATAGCCATCTTCTACACGTGTTCCTATGTAAAATGTGTAAATGAGACAAAAAGAGAAAGAGACAAAGTAAAAAAATCACCAGCCTTAGATCCAGCCCTATTCTATCAGCGACTGATATTTCTACGTCGTGATTGACATGGCTATATTATTAACCATGCTACGGAGGTAGAAGCGGATTTTTATTTATTCGCGGAGGTAGCAGCGGATGGATATTCAACGAGGAGTGAAATGATGTTCGCTTCCTTGGTCAAACATAGAGAAAGGTGGGCCTCGTGATTTCACGGCTTATTAGTTATTATTACTGCCTGTACTCTTTGCCCATATATAATAACTACGTGGTAGTACTGTAGTGGGCTATACTTTTAATAACCATGCTCGAAGAGAAGAGGTGCACGCACCCACACACGTAGTGTACTAGTAGCACTCTTTGCATCTTTTGCATCTTCCCCAACCACAAACGTGACAGGAAGGAGCTCATTTCTGTAAGATGATGCAGCCCACGTGATAATTTGATGCGTCTAGTAGTAGTTACTCACTTATAAATAATGGAGGGTCGGGAACCACGCATGAACGATACCACGTCATTTATAAATAAAGTTTTGTTTTCTTCAGTGGCATGTACGCAATATAAATAGGTTCATATGGAGAGAAAAGGAAACCGCTCCACTATATACATAGCCAGGACGAGCCTACACGGTTGCTTGCTAGGATTGCTCTCTTCACACTCTCTCGCACAAAAACACTGTGGCAACATCTCTAACATCCGGGCGGATCACGTCCGCCGGGGAAGGGGTGGATGCTTAGTGTAGATGTGGTCGCCGTCACCGACGGTGAAAACCCACTGTCGGCATGTCCCGATCAGGGGTCTCTGACGTTCTCTCTCACAAAGCCTGTGAGGTTGCCTTCGTCCCTTGCTCACTGCCGCGACGTGGGCAGCTGCCGCCTCCCGCCGCCCTCCTCTAGGTTGAGCTACATCCCATCATCCCTCAGGTACAACCAAGGTTGTCAGAATCGTGATTCTATTATACGATTCTACGACTTTACCATCCAAACTAATCCCCCTAATTCTACGATTTTACTTCATAGAATCTACGTTTCTATGATCTTCATAGTGAAGATTCTATGATTTGCGATCCTACCATCGGAGCTCCGATCTGATTCAAAATCACGATTCTGACAACCTTGGGTACAACTTCCTTATAGCCAGCTTGCACCACTGCTTCAGCTACCCAAATCGCTCCATGTGGATATTTCTCTACTTCTTTGCGCCGCACATACCTCTACTGGCTTCTACATACTGTATTTGTGATGAGTTTATGTCTCATCAATTAGTCCCAGTAATCTTATTCTAATCACACTTCTTCAATTTCTTTTCCACAGGGATGCTCATCTCAATTTTAGTGGAACTGCACAAAATGATCCGATGGTCAAAGGGTTGCAAACTTCATTTCTTGGGAAACTTCAACTTAGCCAGCAAATTAAAGCCTGGTTAGGGTTTAGGTTTCAAGTGCTAGGGACTGCATGGATCATTTTTTTCATTAGTTGTCTCTGTTCCAAAATAAGTGTCAACTTTAGAAGTAGTACAACTTTGTACTAAAGTTTGCATAAAGTTGAGACACTTATTTTGGAACTGAGGGAGTACATATTGGCTATGATCTCTCAATCATTGAGATGCAATAGCATGCATGTTAGTCTCCTTTGACGCAACGAGGCAACCTTATTTTAGACACTTATTTTGGAACTGAGGGAGTACATATTGGAACTGAGGGAGATGCAACGAGGCAACCTTGGACGCAAGATACATGAAACAGAAGCTGGAAGCTTCATAGCATTGTACAAATTTATCTCGCTGAGAAATTACACTACGTACTACTACTATGTAAAGAGTTAGGTGTCGCAAGGTGTCCAAAAAATATGGTGATAGTGTGAGGTGGGCCATGTAATCACCGAGCTTGCATGTTTTCACTGCTTTCGCACTCTTCCGCTGTAAGAATGGAGAAAATTATAATCTAGTAGGTACCTCCTTTCACCGAAGTGTAGCACCTCCAGCAGTCATACCACCTCAGTAATAATGACCAATGAGCCATCAAATCACATAGACCCAGTAGTAAGTTGGACGGACGAAGCAACCATCACTCTTGAATCCGCTTCTCCATTCAACACAAGCGCCACTAAGAGGTCGTGTCCGCTCTGCCCGGGCATAAATGCGGCACTGATTCTATGGAGTGGTGCTGATCATTTTGGATGGGAAGCGCGCACGGGTGATGGAGGGGTTGGTGTCGGCGTTCTGGGAACGGGGGTCCCCAGACTTGCCTGCTTGCGGCCTGCGGCGTGGCTCAAGTGGGGGCCTAGCGCGGCCCATCTTCATCAGCTCAAGCTCAAGACCCTCGCGAGGGGCCAAGCCACGCGGGGCGGACGACAGGAAGCTTCCTCAGGGGCAGCCTCAACAGGTAGGCTCGCAAGGAGGCGGAGAGATCAAGGCAGGGGTACCTCGCGAGGAGCCCGTGACGCAAGCCATGACGATCGAGACCAGGCGGGCGCCGGCCTGCACAGTGTCCTTGTTTCCCCTTCGGTGCAAAGGGGGCAAGCAAAGGCCAAGGCATCGGGCAAAGGTTACCATTTTAGTGCAACGAGACCAAGACCAGCAGGGCGGCATGATGGAGGTCACCGTGGATGTCACATCCCTAGCTTCTGGCAATGCACTAGGCTAGCTTCATGTGTGCATCATGTTTAAGTTTGAAAGAAACTTGAAATGGGGATCGCCTAAACCCTAGCATCAAAGGAATTCACTAGGTTCAACTAAAATATTTTCAGTAAATCCAAATGGCTTTCAAAAATGTTAATCATTTTTGGAAAATGCTGGAAAAAGGAACCAGAGGTGATGCACATTTTTCCATGACATATTTGGGCTCTAAATTAAATCATACTCTATTTGAATTTGGGCACTTAAATACTATAAAATATTTAAAATGTCCAAATAATCCTAAACTGAAATGTTCCATGTTGGATATATTCCAAACATTGGCCATGAGAAGTTTGGTTATTTTTGAGTATGCCTAAGTATTTTTAATAAAGCCAAACACAATTACAGAAAATAGTAAAGAGAAATAAAAATAGGAAAAGAACAGAGGCTCACCTGGAACTTACCTGGCGCCCACCAAAGCCCACCTGGCCTGCCTAGTTGGCCAGCCCAGCGCACCAGTGCCACCGTCCTCAAGCTCCTGCTAGGAGGACGCACGCGTGTGGTCGCCGCGCGCGAGCACGCGCCCTGGCCACCACTTCTCTGCCTGCTTTCTCGGACACCTTTGGGAGATGCCACGCGCCAGCCCCTAACTCTCTCACTATCTCCCGTGCTGCTCCCCTCTTCCGCTCTCTCTCCCTCTCGCGCCCGAGCGCAACCGCCACTGCCGCTCGTCGTTGCCGCGGCCACCGCCTCCTCCTCGCCCCTTTGACGTGCCCGAGACCTCCGCCACATCATCGTCGTCCTCTCCACTGAGCCATGCGAGCCGGGAGACCTCACAGCACCGCCATTAGCATCGTCTCCAAGCTTCGGCACCGGCGCCGTCTCCAACGATTTGCCGGCCATGGCGCGTCCCCGCCCTCCTCGTCGCCTCTGCTGGAACCGGGGTGAGCCCCTCTCCATTCCGCCTCTATTCTCGACGCTCCACATGTCCTCCACCACTAGAGCCGCCGTGCGCGAAGCTCGCTGCCGCACGGCCATGTCGCCGCTGTTGTTCTGCCTAGCGTACGCCGCATCCGAGCTCGTAGACGAGCTCCAAGAGGACCCAGGAGGCCATGGCACACCTCATACGGCTTCCCCGTGCCCTTCAGTCGTGCGCCCGCTCGAGCCGAGCTCTGGCCGCCGCCGTGAGCTCTATTCTGGCGAGCTCCGGCACCCCCGTAGCCACCCATCTGCCTCTCCGGATGCGGGAGAGCACGGGCTATGCCCCGGTGGTCTCCGCGCGTCCAGCTGCCGCCGGTCGTGCTTCTCTGACGAGTTTCTGCTGCAGTTTTGGTCGCCGCCAGCCAAACTCCGGCGCGGGCCGACGTGGCCTCGCCATTAGCACTAACCCCGCCAGCTGGACCACCATTAGACACTGACAGCGGGCCCCGCAGCGGGTCAAAGCCGTAGTCAATGCGGGATTAGTTTCTGTCTCACTACCCAGTGAACCCAACTAGTCAGGATTAACCTGGACCGTGCCCCGTTGACCTGCTGATGTCATGATGATGTCAGGCTGACGTAGTAAGCCTTTTCTGGAATTTAAATAAATCTTAAATGATTTGTTTAATTCAGAAAATATCCAAAACTTTGAAAAATCATAGAAATTCAACCGTAACTCCAAATAAGATGAATTATATATGAAAAATGATCAGAAAAATCCAATCTATCCATCTGTACCATCTTCATGCATGTTGGAACAACTTATAGTTGCTGAATAGCGCAAATCATATGTTTGGCATTTGAATAATCACATATGGAGTTTGAATTTGAACCTTTGGTTCAAACCAACTTCATTTAACTTTGTTGCTAGTTGCATTAGCTCGAAACACCAGCATGTTGCCATGTCATGATCATGCATCATATTGTTGCATTGCATTGATTGTGTTTCTTTCTCTGTTGCCGGTATTTGTCCCCTCTCGATAGACGTGGTTTCGATGATGAGATCGATGACACCGATGAAGAACTATACTATCTTCAGAAGTGGCAGGCAAGCAAAACCCCCTTGTTCATTCGGATACAATCCCTCTCTCGCTCCTGCTCTCTTTTACTGCATTAGGACAACAACGTTTCAATTGTTACATGCTGCGGTAGCTGAACCCCTTTCCTCTGCATGACCTGTCATTGCCATAGTAAATTGATGAAACCCACTAGCATGAGTAGGAGTTGTTTGAGCCCTGATGTGCCTACTCATTCATGCTTGTTGTCATGCCTGCTACTGCTTAGAGTCGAGTCAGGTCTGGTTCATCGGGGATGAATTGGAATGTGGTGAACATGTCCTACTGTTGAGAGCTAAGTGTGTGAACACGATTTGGTAAAGGTAGCGGTGAGAGGCCATGTAGGAGTACATGGTGGGTTGTCTCATTGAAACCGTCCTCAGGAACTGAGTTCTGTGTTTGTGATCCATGAACAGTTACTACCACACATTGGGTTCCGGTAACTCGGCCCCTCTCGGCTTATTAACCAACTCGATCTCTGTCCAGGAGCTGCAACTAGTTTCTGGTGTTTGTAGCTAGTGTTAGTAGTCTACCAAGTGGCTCCCTGTACAGGTGGGCTTGGGACAGACTAGACACAGTGTCACGGTGTACCAAGTGGCACCCGGATGGTGGGCTTGGGAACCCTGCTCACATCATTTGGGGCCGTGAGCGACACCCCGGCCGGATCTCCTTGCGGATGGAACCCGAATAGGCGATAAACCTGGACTAGAGACTTGTGTGGTTAGTCAGGTCGTGGCCGACTCCCTCGCCAGGCTTCCGCTTGAAGATTGCCGAGGTACATGACGTGTACATGGTGGTAAGTGGCGAGAGCATGTGTGAAGAAGTACACCCCTGCAGGGTTATCATTATCTATTCGAATATCCGGATTCCTCGGATAAGGAAACTTGGACCCCTTGCATAGTTCAAAGACAAGTGGAAGTGGATACTCTAAAATGCGCAAGATAAGAGTGAGTGCTATGGATGTCGTTCTCATAGGGAGGCGGGAGCAGATCCATAGTGGTGTATTGATATGGTGAATATGTGGACTCGTGTGCACCACCTCAAAAGAGTTACTTGCAGTCATAGTTTAGGATAGCCACTGAGTCAAAGCTGGCTTCTGCAGTCAAACTCCACCACCCCCTTGTTGATACTGATGCATATGTAGCTAGTTCTGATGTAAGTCTTGTTGGGTACATTTGTACTCACATTTGCCTATTTTATGTCTTGTAGAGAGACGTCAGTCTCGCTAGTAGTTCCGTGTGGACTTCGATGTTTAGCTTGATACCTCAGCTACGATCTTGTGCCATCGGCAGGATCTGGTAGATAGTTAGGCTTCTCAGCCTTTTTCATTTGTAGATGTCTGTACTCAGACATGTTTAGCTTCCGCATGTGCTTTGACTTGTATGCTCTGAATGTTGGGTCATGAGATCCATGTTTGTAATATCTGGCTCTTCAGAGTCTAATGAATAAATACTTTGAGTCATAAAGTTTTGTTGTGATGCCATGTTGTATTTACACATATCGAGCATATTGTGTGTATGATTGAAATGGTTGGTATGTGTGGGATCCGACAACCTAGTTGTTTATCCTTGGTAGCCTCTCTTATGGGGAAATGTAGTCTTCTGCTTCCATGAGCCATAGTAGTCCGCTACATCCCGGTTTACCGGAGTCCTGCTAGCCCAGCACTACTGCTCCGGAACACTTGACTGGCCGGCATGTGATTCACTTCATTCCTATGTCTTTCCCTTCGGGGAAATGTCACGCGGTGACATCCAGAGTCCTGCCTAGCCTGCTACAGCCTGGTTCAACGGAGTCCTGTTAGCCCAGTGCTACAGCCCGGATTCGCACGCTGCTGACCGACATGCTCGATGTTGATTCATGTATGCATGTCCCCGTAAGTTAGTGCCACTTTGGGTTCATGACTAGTCATGTCGGCTCGGGTTCTCTATCATATGGATGCTAGCAACACTATCATATACGTGAGCCAAAAGGCGCAAACTGTCCCGGGCCATGGTAAGGCGGCACCCATGGGAATACCGTGCGTGAGGCCGCAAAGTGATATGAGGTGTTACCGGCTAGATCGATGTGACTTGGAATCAGGGTCCTGACAGCTTTGGTATCAGAGCTTGACTGTCTGTAGGATTACCAAGCCAAACTGGTCGAAGTTGTGTCTAGAATTGCTTTAGTTATATAAGGGAATTGATTGTGGAAGGGAATGTAAGGCTCTTTTTACTCCTTTACCTTATGCCCTTCTAATCTGAGTCAACCTCTTCTTTTCTACGGGGATTAAGAACTAGGCTTCTCATCTTTCTATCAGGATCACATGTTACTAATCCGTAGACTCTTAGGATTGCTGGTTTCAAGCCTCAGTTCAGTTTCTATTACTTCCGTATGTTCATAGCTGGCCTCAGAACTTTGATATTGTGATGTTAAGTGGTTATGCCACCATTTTGCAGGATGTCTCAAATCATTTTGAGCATTTACAGCCGTTATGCTGTCTGAGTCATCCCAGGTTTCTAAACAATCTGATGCATTTGCAAATCCTTTCTTTCCATTCCCTATGTCCTTTTGGTCAGAATAAGCACACTAATCAATGAGTTGAGGTACTCTGTTGTCTCGACATATATGTTGGAGCTATTACTATGACCATAGGTGTCCTAGAGAACCACCCAGTAATCTAGCAATGCTTTATATTCTCAGTGTGATGATTCTGGCCGTCATCCTCGAAAGCATCCCGTGATGCCATTTAGTTAGTAGGCATTCTATTCCTGGGTTTTGAACCCGAGATTCACCCTACTTACTTCATGTTGATAGTGTTTGATCGTTCCTTTAGGTTATTAGTAACCTTTGCATTAGTCCTCGAGGTCCGTGGTATTTCCTTCTTCCAAATACTATGAACCACTTATGGCAGAAGTTTGTTGGATCAAAGGATCACAACAGGAGTACTCTCAATGAGTTCTCCATTCTATATTGTGACTCTGCCAATCCTACCTCTCTCCATGGGTTATCCGGAAGAAATATGTTGAACTTGGTTCGACATACTAATACATACATCCACAACTTAGAAAGTTATATGTTCTTTGAGTTGACCCTCCTCAGTTGCATTCTGATCCTAGTCTATCAATTGATAGTCAGGAATAGTTGTGCATTCGTGTTCATCGATGCCTATTATTCTTGTGGTCCGTCAAGCCATTCTATTCCGGAATGACTAGGAGAAACAAACTCCAGTACCTTATCCATCTCTAGGATTGGGTCAAACTAGTTGTATTCTGCAGATCAAATGCCAAACCAGTTTTGTTCTGTTCTACCTTGGAGTATTACCCTATTTATGTCAAGAATAGCATAGGAATTGCACCATCTCTTATGAATTTTTGATGAAGTGATACATCTTGCCATCATTGTTCATTCCTCGGTTTCCGTGTTATTGTAACCGGAATGCCGACAAGTGAATCGTGATGTGTGAAATCAATACTCCTAGCAACAAGTTGCTTGGTAGTAAATGGACAGTATTCTCATTCTTAACATGTTGGTTATTGAATCATCATCCTAAGATTGATCGTGCTACCTAGTCCTTTTTTCGGTGCACTCTTCGATCGATGAGTTAGGATTTTGTCAAACCCTTGCTCTTTTGATCACATCGTCTTGCCTTGAAAACAAGATTGATCTCGAGCTTAGTAACATGTCGGTGGTTTGTGATGTTCCAAATATCTTCTCGGAAGTATTACCAGGTTGTCACCTGACCGCTATGTTGAGTTCGTGATTAAATGGGTTTTCTTATAAATCACCCCTTCTCCAAGAATCTGTGTCGGATATACCTGAGCTAGTTGGTTGACCTAGACAACAACTTGGAGAGTTGGAAGATAAGGCTTGTCTGACTTAGTTCATGTTAAGGGATATCTTTTTGTGTGTGTGTGTTGAAGAAAGATGATATCTCCATCGATTGGTCCTCGTGATCAGTTGTTGGATCTATTGCCTTGTCAAAACTTTGACTTGAGTATGGGCTATCGTCAAGTCAAGTCAGAACCAACGATGTTCGTAATATTATCTTACTCGTGGTTGATCCCTCGAGCTTACACCATTACATCTCTTGGTCTGACCAATTCTACCACCGTGTTCACATGATGGTGGAAGTCTAGTGATATGGAAATTCTGATGAGTTGTTGTTGAGCCCATCAGCAGCATTTTGTCTCCTCCATGATTCATGTTGAACATCAAGCTAGTGTTGGAAACTTTTATAAGCATTACCTTCAAGTCCCATTTGTGAAGAATATGTTGGATGAAAGAAGTGACTTTCTCTGATTCACGTGCATTTGGTGCAAGTTGCCGCCATGAGTTCGAGAAAGATTGTTTTTGTTTCCTCTGGTACCATCCCAAGTCAGTCATGCATGTGCGAAGTATGCTATGGTTTGACAGGCTCGCAACCTTCATTCCATATGTATCCCTAGCACACCAAGCCACTAAATGATTTGTTCAAGGAGAAGAATTTCCTTCATAAGAGCTAATCATATGACTTATGCAAGGACTTCGTTATCCGCGATAATGGTTCCTCACCTGAACTTTGGTAGTGTTTTATTGTAAGACTACTCTGTGGTCATGCTTGTCTTGGACAACATGTTCACATGTGTGTAGCAGAACCAACTCATGTTTTGGAGCTTGCTATCGTAGTTTATCTCCCGAGAGTCTCGCAATGTTATCTCGTCAACTTATGTTGCAACCTTTCCTTTTCACACATGTTGTTTGAAATATTCTGTTACCAACCAGATCTGAATCTACGGCAAATATGATGGTTGGAACATTCCCAACATTTGCATCTTGTTCCCAGCTTGCACCGCCATTGTGCCAATATCCCATGGGCTGCCCCTCTCAGTAATTGATGTCTAGGTTCATCTTCAAAAGTGGACCTACCATGGGTCCCATCCATTTCTGATGATAAGAAAAAATCATCCATTGCATTGTCTTCAACAAGGTTGTAACGCCCCGAGACCGATGTGCCAGGTGTCTTTGAGTTATTCGCTGTTGTTGCGTTGTCATTACTTGCGTGTCATATATTGCATATCATGTCATCATGTGCATTTCATTTGCATACGTGTTCGTCTCATGCATCCGAGCATTTTCTCCGTTGTCCGTTTTGCATTCGGGCGCTTCGTTCTCCTCCGGTGGCCATTTCTACCTTTCTTTCATGTGTGGGGATTAAACATTTCCGGATTGGGCCGAGATTTGCCAAGCGGCCCTGGTTTACCACCGGTAGACCGCCTGTCAAGTTTCGTATCATTTGGACTTCGTTTGATACTCCAACGGTTAACCGAGGGACCGAAAAGGCCTCGTGTGTGTTGCAGCCCAACAGCCCTCCAGTTTGGCCCAAAACCCACCTAACTCTGCTCCATCATCTAGAGCGTTCGATCACGATCGCGTGACCGAAAACCGCACCTCATTTGGACTCTCCTAACTCCCTCTACCTATAAATATGTGGACATCCCCGAAATTTTCGCGGATGAGCACTAACCTTCGTCCACCTCGCGCCGCCGGACAAAACCGCCCGCACCCAGACATGTCTGGCCTCCCCTGCGCCGAATCCGCCGCCGCCATGTGTCGCCCGCGCCTCCCTATCTCTCCTCAGCCCCGCCGCCGGCCCGCCGGGGCCCGGTTCGGGCCCCCCGAGCCCATCGCGCCGCCCGCCCGCTCTTCCCGAAGCGCCGCCCGAGGGCTGCCGCGCGCACGTCCACGCCGGCCGGCCACTCCGCTGCGCCGCCATTGGCGCACCTCCGCCGCCTTGCACCGATCTCCATCGCCGGCGCCGCGCCACCGCCCGCCGGAACACCGCCGCCTCGCCGCGCCTCCGCCTCAGCCCGCCGGAACACCGCCGCCTCGCCGCGCCTCCGCCTCAGCCCGCCGGAACACCGCCGCCTCGCTGCGCCTCCGCCTCAGCTCGCCGGAATCGCCGCGCCTCGCAGGAGCTCCGGTCAGATCCGATCCGGATCGGGACCAGATCCACCGGTCCCCGATCCAAACACCACGCCCGCGCCGGGACCGCTCCGTCCCGCTCCACTTCGTCCCGGTTTGACTTTTTCCGGAGGTATATTTTCGTCTAAGTCCCAGTTTTCTTAGATCCAACTTGCTATGTTCGTAGCTCTGTAACTTTGCATCCGTAGCTTCGATTCATGCATATAGCATATCAAAATGTTCATCTCATAGAGTACATCATTTCATTACATTGCATCATTTTCATTTGAGCTCATCTTGATGCCCGAAATTCTATTAGAAGAGGGCTACTTGAGTTAATTGTTAGATCTGCTACTCCATTTAGCACTTTTGTCATTTTTGCCATGATTATTGTGTGCATGATATGCCCGTGAGTTCTACATGTGTTTTGTTAAGGGTTTTGTCATCTTTCCATAGGTGCAACCCATGTATTTTTAGGATTTGTGTGGTTTCTTGTGCAAGCTTGCAAAGTGGTGCACTTGCTAATTCTGTTTTCAGGGACTTAGTAATTTCACTAAGTCCTGGAGCTGTTTATCTCATGATGCCATATGTTCATGTTGTTTCCTAGTGATCCGTGCCTCTTTTGAGGATGATCAGTAAGGATGTTTTGTTAACCTTGTAGTGCTCTATCCATCCATGCTTGTCTTTGTTTTCATATATGGAGCACCCTAGCTTGAGTCAATCGAGCTCTACTTTTGCTTCGTTGTGAATCTGGGCAGATCGTCAACTTGTTTGCGATTTTGCCGGAGTTGTTCTAGTTGATCCGTGTATGCTATGCCATTGTTCTTGCCATGTATAGCTTGCATTTTGTGCCTTCTTGATAGATGTATGCTTGTCTTGCCATGACTTGCACCGTGGTGAGTGCATCGAGCTCGTAAACATGCCTACTTGAGTTATATTTCAGCATGTGTAATTTTTTTACTGAGTCTGAAACTGATTATGTTTTTGCTATGTTCACATGCTTGCAATTGTATTTTCTGATTCGTTTTGGCTCAAGGTCACTAAGGGACTTTTGTTAAGATCTTTGAGTAGCTCCATGCCATGTTCTTCTTTGTCATGTTCAGGTCCTGTAGCATGTTGTTTTGTTGCTCCGAAGAGGGCTATATGATCTAAAATTTCAGACAAGTGTTAATTTCACTAAGTCTGAGATCTGTTTACCATTTGCGTTTTTGTCATGCTTGTTTGAACCTGTTAATGGATGAATTGGCCATAGCTCAGTGCTAGACTTTTGTTAAGCATCTTGTATGCATCCCTGCCATGTATTTTGTCTTGTTTGGGTGCTGTAGCATGTTCATTTCGTTGCATTTAGAAGCCTACTTGCTGTAAATCGCAGACCGGTGCCATATTTGAATCGCTTGCCATTTCCAAACCGTAGCTCCGATTCCGACGTTCTTTATATCGTTTTCAAGCGATTTCATCTCATCTTTCCAGTGGCACACTTGGATTTACAAGTTGAGGCCAGGTTCTTTCATCTCTTGTCAAATCATGCATATGCATCGCATCCCGCATCTCGCATATCAAACCATGTTCATGTGTTGGTTGTTTACTATGTTGTGTGCTTCTTTTCCGATGTCTGCTTCTTCGGGTTGGTTACGATAACGTCGAGTTTGTGAGGACCCGTTCGTCTACGTCCGTTTTTCTTCTTCATGGACTCGTTCTTCTTCCTTGTGGGATTTCAGGCAAGATGATCATACCCTCGAAATCACTACTATCTTTGCTATGCTAGTTTGCTCGCTCTTTTGCTATGCCATTGCTACGATGCCTACCACTTGCTTGCAAGCCTCCCAAATTGCCATGTCAAACCTCTAACCCACCAATGTCCTAGCAAACCGTTGATTGGCTATGTTACCGCTTTGCTTAGCCCCTCTTTTAGCGTTGTTAGTTGCAGGTGAAGATTGAAGTTTGTTCCTTGTTGGAACATGGAGATGTTGTTCCTTGTTGGAACATGTTTACTTGTTGGGATATCACTATATATCTTATTTAACTAATGCATCTATATACTTGGTAAAGGGTGGAAGGCTCGGCCTTATGCCGGCTCAAGGGTCATCATTATTTTAACCCCCCCGGGCCAGTGCTCCTCTGAGTGTTGGTCCAACCTGTCAGCTACCGGTGACCACCAGGGGCAACTCTGGGCTGGCCTACCCGTACCTAGGACAATCTGAGTGTGCCCTGAGAAAGAGATATGTGCAGCTCCTATCGGGATTTGTCGGCACATTCGGGCGGTGTTGCTGGTTTAGTTTTACCCTGTCGAAATGTCTTGTTGTACCGGGATACCGAGTCTGATCGGAATGTCTCGGGTGGAGGTCTATTCCTTCGTTGACCGTGAGAGCTTGTGATGGGCTAAGTTGGGACACCCGTGCAGGGATTGGAACTTTCGAAAGCCGTGCCCGCGGTTATGGGCAGATGGGAATTTGTTAACGTCCGGTTGTAGAAAACCTAAAGTCGACCTTAATTAAAATGAATCAACCGCGTGTGTAACTGTGATGGTCTCTTTCCAGTGGGGTCCGGGAAGCGAACACGGTTGTTGGAGTTATGCTTGACGTAGGTTGTTATAGGATCACTTCTTGATCATACTTTTATCGACCGTGCTTTGCCTTCTCTTCTCGCTCTCTTTTGCGTATGTTAGCCACCATATATGCTAGTCGCTTGCTGCAGCTCCACCTCCTAACTTTACCTTACCCATAAGCTTAAATAGTCTTGATCGCGAGGGTGCGAGATTGCTGAGTCCCCGTGGCTCACAGATACTTCCAAAACCAGCTTGCAGGTGCCGATGAGACCGTGCAGATGACGCAACCAAACTCAGGAGGAGCTCGTTGAAGATCTTGTCCTTTGTGTCGTTTCGTTCTAGTTGATCAGTAGTGGAGCCCAGTTGGGGTCGACCGGGGACCTTTTGTCGCATTTGGGGTTCTTCTTTTATTTTGGATCCGTAGTCGGGCCTTGATTGTATCTGATTGATGTAATGCTTTATTCATGTAATTGGGTGAAGTGGCGATTGTAAGCCAACTATGTATCTCTTTCCCTTATTATATTACATGGGTTGTGTGAAGATTACCTCACTTGCGACATATGCCTTCAATGCGATTATGCCTCTAAGTCGTGCCTCGACACGTGGGAGATATAGTCGCGTCGAGGGTGTTACAAGTTGGTAATCAGAGCCTTCCCCGACCTTAGGAGCCCCATTGCTTTATCGTTACTAGCGGCCGAGTTGTGTCTAGAAAAATGTTTTGAGTCATTTAGGAATTATATATCGGAGAGATTAGGAATTCTTTTTACTTCCCAGTCTCCTCATCGCTCTGGTAAGGCATCCTGACGTAGAGTTTTGGCTCTTCTCTTCTCAAATTTCACTAAAAAAAATTTAGGATCACGTGGGTATCTTGGAATCATTCCGATGGTTTTATGATGAGAACATTGACTTGGTGTCTCCTGTCAGGGGTAAGTGGAAGTGTCCCGGGCAGTTGAGCTCTGAGGTGTTGTCATCATAATTTTATCGTTGCAGTTCTGGAATACCTGAGTCTAGTACCCGACATCGAAAATCTCTTTTATGCAGTTCGTTGGTGAGATAACCTCGACGCCACCCAGTACTAGGGCGGGAGTTCGGGAGTATTGCCATAACTTGTATAACGGATGCTTTTCGAAGGTTGAGGTAGATGATTTCCGAAGGTTTCTTGGTTATGTGTTGAAGGATGGATACAGCTGGATGTAGGATTTGTTAGTTTGCATGAGATATTATGCTTCCCCTGTATCCCCAACACCTGATTGCATAACCGGAAAGTTTCCGGAGTTTATAAGTGGGAATTCAAGTAGCTCTTAGGATATCTTTCCGACAGATGTATGATATGAAATTGGGGTTCTACATCTAGTGGTCCGCCTATTCACGGTCGTTTTTACAGTGGTCTCGTTGTATCTTAAAGAGTCCTTGGCTATGCCGACTTGGGGATGCTTCGTATGTCATGTGCACTGCCTTGTACATGATGGTGATGTACGATCGAGCCCGTGTAGGCCCCACCACGAAAACTTCGGACGAAATCTCTATCATATGTTTGTTGCGTCTTATTTTGCAAGCCAACCCTTTGTTTTTGTTTTGAGTTGTGGTATTCGAGTTGCTTCGAAGTCAAATGTTGATTCCATACCGTCCCCAAATGGTGTTCTCATATTCCTATGTGAATACTAATCCTTCTCGATCATCGAGTTTGTCGTTTCAATTTCTTTTCACCGGTGTGTTTCTCTTCAAGTGGATTCGATCATTTCAACATCAGTAAGATCAATGATCAGTTCTTCTCAACGGTGTTTGTTTCATCCGTCTCCAAGTTGCCTTTGTTTTTCCCGCCCACCCACCCCTTTTCTTCGAGGACTCGAACTTCTTATTCAAGTATCCTTTTATTGATGCGAAGTCTCTCCATTCTTTTCCTTCAATGTTCTTACCCGGTGATTCTCATGAAGATTCTAACGGAACCTGAAGTCCATCATTTTTCATTCTCTTTATTCTCCAGTGGAACCAATTCAAGCTTTCAGTGTTGATCTCATATCCCTTTTTCCTCGTTTCAAATACCTTCTCATACCGGTGCACCTCATAATAATTCACTTCTCGCTATTCTTTTGTTCCGGATTGCTGAAGATATCTCAGAAGATTCATATTTTCATTCCTAATTCGTTCAAGATATCTCGAGGTTGTTATCTCATTCTAGCCATTTAATTCAACTGGTGCATTCTCTCTTTTAAATTGTTCTACAATGTTTCTTTTGAGTGGGCCCTAACCCACAGGTCTTTTTTCCAGGATCTTACTTGACTCTTCTTATTTCCCGGAGCTATCCTAAATTACTTTTAAAGTTTGACGTAAGAATGAGTTATCATCAGTCAAATGTCTTCTCCAAGATCTTTCAAATTCTTTTCATTGTTGGCTCAACCTCTTCGTTTGATTCTTCCGGAGTACCTAAATAATTCATGGTGGTGTTACTCATCGTCTTTTCCAACTTTTGAAGACGGAAGAAGAGTTTCTCCTCAATCTTGTCCGTTCTCTCAAAGATTCATGATGCTAGCCTTATGCCATCCTCTCATAATTGTTTTCGATCATGAGAATTCTTTTCACCCATCCAGAGTAATTTAGGAGTCTTTTCAGTTTGATTCTCCGAAGGCCATCATTTCGGGATTATTCATTCTCAGCTTTCAGCTATCATTCTCCAATTTTACTGGTGTTTCGCTCAAGTGATCTTCAATCAGCTCGTGATCTCTTCGTTCTCATGTTTCTAAATCCTCTCAATCTCTATTAATTTTATAATTCTTCCCGGTGTTTTCTTTATCTTCTCTTCGTTCATTTTTAATTCGTCCAGTGGTTCGTGCAAGATTCCTCTTCTTTCGTTATCATACCAATTCATTCGTTGTTTCGATTCCGCCGGTGTTTCGTTGAAGACCTTCTCAAGTTTATGCGATATCTCTCTTAATCCTTTCTACGAGAGTAAGTAATATGCCAAATCCGCTGCTTGTCATCAATTTAAATTGGTGAAGGATAAGCATAATGTAATTCTTATTCTTGTTTCATCCTAATGATTAATTCTTATTCCGGAGGCCCTTCAAACTCTCGGTTTCATTTGTTTCATCTTCTCTTTTTCCCAGAGTTCCAAGCTCTCGCGATTATGTTGTCACAGAGATCTATCTAAATCTTTACAAGGTTCCACCTTGTATTTTCAACTACCCTTTCTTTCCGTTTGTTCATTCTTTTGTTTAACGGAGTTCTTCATGGAGGCTCTACATGATGGTTCATCAAGGATTTATTTCCTTCTCGAAGCGTTCATCAAGATTCTTTTCTAAGAAGCTCAAGCATTCTCGATCTTCCAACCCAGATTGCAATTCGTTCACGCATATGTTTTGAGGTGGTGTTATGTCATTCTTGATAATTTGATTTCATGTCTCATGATTCACATGGTGTTAAGAATGGGATATTTTAAATCCATCAAGCTCTTCATTGGGGCTATCTTGGGTTATATTTCACCTAAAGCTTTCCCTAAGGATTTTTGCTAACTATGGTGCTTATAAATGATCCAAGTTCTTCATTTATCCTCCCGGTGAAATAAGTTTCTCGTCTCCTTGTTGATATCAATCCAATCTATTATTTTTTGTTAGTGGCATAATTTTACCTCATAGCTTTGAGATGTTTTATATAAGTCCACTACAAGGTTGTTCTTTTCGTTGTTGGTTTTCCAACAACTCCGTTCGACCCTTCTCCTAAGGATGCCTTTTCAAGCTCAATAGTGGCAGGAGTAGCCTTTTCTCTTCTCCATTCTTTTATTTCAATGATCTATCTTCTATTTTTCCGAAGGCATTGCGATGCTGCTCTTTTCAACCTATCATTTTGTTTTGTCAAGATCAGACTTCTTTCTTTTGCTTATCCATTTAACCAGAATGTTTTGCCCTTTTTTCTCAAGTTCCTTTCGCCTTATCAAGTCTTGCATCCCTTCTAAACCGGAGTGCTACCCGAATTGGTTCTTTCCTTTTCCCCTTTCTTAAGGAGTGCTTTCAACTTCATTTATCTCCGTTGTATTCTTTTCTCGAAATGGCTAAACCTCTCAAGGTTCATGGTTTCACTCGTTTGTCGAAGAAGCAACTTAGTTTTACCTCTTCTCTTTCTCTCTTCCGTTGTTTCCCCGGTGCCATTCTAGATCTCGGGACGAGATCCTCTCGTAGTGGTGGAGTGTTGTAACGCCCCGAGACCGATGTGCCAGGTGTCTTTGAGTTATTCGCTGTTGTTGCATTGTCATTACTTGCGTGTCATGCATTGCATATCATGTCATCATGTGCATTTCATTTGCATACCTGTTCGTCTCATGCATCCGAGCATTTTCTCCGTTGTCCGTTTTGCATTCGGGCGCTTCGTTCTCCTCCGGTGGCCATTTCTACCTTTCTTTCATGTGTGGGGATTAAACATTTCCGGATTGAGCCGAGATTTCCCAAGCGGCCTTGGTTTACCACCGGTAGACCGCCTGTCAAGTTTCGTATCATTTGGACTTCGTTTGATACTCCAACTGTTAACCGAGGGACCAAAAAGGCCTCGTGTGTGTTGCAGCCCAACACCCCTCCAATTTGGCCCAAAACCCACCTAACTCTGCTCCATCATCTAGAGCGTTCGATCACGATCGCGTGGCCGAAAACCGCACCTCATTTGGACTCTCCTAACTCCCTCTACCTATAAATATGTGGACATCGCTGAAATTTTCGCGGATGAGCCCTAACCTTCGTCCACCTCGCGCCGCCGGACAAAACCGTCCGCGCCCAGACATGTCTGGCCTCCCCTGCGCCGAATGCGCTGCCGCCATGTGTAGCCCGCGCCTCCCTCTCTCTCCTCAGCCCCGCCGCCGGCCCACCGGGGCCCAGTTCGGGCCCCCCAAGCCCATCGCGCCGCCCGCCTGCTCTTCCCGCCGCACCGCCCGAGGGCTGCCGCGCGCACGTCCACGCCGGCCGGCCACTCCGCCACGCCGCCATTGGCGCACCTCCGCCGCCGTGCGCCGATCACCATCGCCGGCGCCGCGCCATCGCCCGCCGGAACACCGCCGCCACGCCGCGCCTCCGCCTCAGCCCGCCGGAATGCCGCCGCCTCGCCGCGCCTCCGCCTCAGCCCGCCGGAACACCACCGCCTCGCCGCGCCTCCGCCTCAGCTCGCCGGAATCGCCGCGCCTCGCCGGAGCTCCGGTCAGATCCGATCCGGATCGGGACCAGATCCACCGGTCCCCGATCCAAACACCACGCCCGTGCCGGGACCGCTCCGTCCCGCTCCACTTCGTCCCGGTTTGACTTTTTCCGGAGGTATATTTTCGTCTAAGTCCCAGTTTTCTCAGATCCAAGTTACTATGTTCGTATCTCCGTAACTTTGCATCCGTAGCTCCGATTCATGCATATAGCATATCAAAATGTTCATCTCATAGAGTACATCATGTCATTACATTGCATCATTTTCATTTGAGCTCATCTTGATGCCCGAAATGCTGTTAGAAGAGGGCTACTTGAGTTAATTGTCAGGTCCGCTACTCCGTTTAGCACTTTTGTCATTTTTGCCATGATTATTGTGTGCATGATATGCCCGTGAGTTTTACATGTGTTTTGTTAAGGGTTTTGTCATATTTCCATAGGTGCAACCCATGTATTTTTAGGATTTGTGTGGTTTCTTGTGCAAGCTTGCAAAGTGGTGCACTTGCTAATTCTGTTTTCAGGGACTTAGTAATTTCACTAAGTCCTGGAGCTGTTTATCTCATGATGCCATATGTTCATATTGTTTCCTAGTGATCCGTGCCTCTTTTGAGGATGATCAGTAAGGATGTTTTGTTAACCTTGTAGTGCTCTATCCATCCATGTCTTTGTTTTCATATATGGAGCAACCTAGCTTGAGTCAATCGAGCTCTACTTTTGCTTTGTTGTGAATCTGGGCAGATCGTCAACTTGTTTGCGATTTTGCCGGTGTTGTTGTAGTTGATCCGTGTATGCTATGCCATTGTTCTTGTCATGTATAGCTTGCATTTTGTGCCTTCTTGATAGATGTATGCTTGTCTTGCCATGACTTGCACTGTGGTGAGTGCATCGAGCTCGTAAACATGCCTACTTGAGTTATATTTCAACATGTGTCAGTTTTTCACTGTCTGAAACTGATTATGTTTTTGCTATGTTCACATGCTTGCAATTGTATTTTCTGATCCCTTTTGGCTCAAGGTCACTAAGGGACTTTTGTTAAGCTCTTTGAGTAGCTCCATGCCATGTTCTTCTTTGTCGTGTTCAGGTCCTATAGCATGTTGTTTTGTTGCTCTGAAGAGGGCTATATGATCTGAAATTTCAGACAAGTGTTAATTTCACTAAATCTGAGATCTGTTTACCATTTGCGTTTTTGCCATGCTTGTTTGAACCTGTTAATGGATGAATTGGCTGTAGCTCAGTGCTAGACTTTTGTTAAGCATCTTGTATGCGTCCCTTCCATGTATTTTGTTGTCTTCTTTGGGTGCTTTAGCATGTTCATTTCATTGCATTTAGAAGCCTACTTGCTGTAAATCGCAGACCGGTGCCATATTTGAATCGCTTGCCATTTCCAAACCGTAGCTCCGATTCCGATGTTCTTTATATCGTTTTCAAGCGATTTCATCTCATCTTTCCAGTGGCACACTTGGATTTCCATGTTGAGGCCAGGTTCTTTCATATCTTGTCAAATCAAGCATATGCATCGCATCCGGCATCCCGCATATCATACCATGTTCATGTGTTGGTTGTTTACTATGTTGTGTGCTTCTTTTCCGGTGTCTGCTTCTTTGGGTTGGTTCTGATAACGTCGAGTTTGTGAGGACCCATTCGTCTAAGTCCGTTTTTCTTCTTCATGGACTCGTTCTTCTTCCTTGCGGGATTTCAGGCAAGATGATCATACCCTCGAAATCACTACTATCTTTGCTATGCAAGTTTGCTCGCTCTTTTGCTATGCCATTGCTATGATGCCTACCACTTGCTTGCAAGCCTCCCAAATTGCCATGTCAAACCTCTAACCCACCAATGTCCTAGCAAACCGTTGATTGGCTATGTTACCGCTTTGCTTAGCCCCTCTTATAGCGTTGTTAGTTGCAGGTGAAGATTGAAGTTTGTTCCTTGTTGGAACATGGAGATGTTGTTCCTTGTTGGAACATGTTTACTTGTTGGGATATCACTATATATCTTATTTAACTAATGCATCTATATACTTGGTAAAGGGTGGAAGGCTCGGCCTTATGCCTAGTGTTTTGTTCCACTCTTGCCGCCCTAGTTTCCGTCATATCGGTGTTATGTTCCCGGATTTGGCGTCCCTTACGCGGTTGGGCTATAATGGGAACCCCTTGATAGTTCGCCTTAAGTAAAGCTCTTCCAGCAATGCCCAACATTGGTTTTACCATTCGCCACCTAGCCGTTTTCTTTCCCTTGAGTCGGCCGGCTCAAGGGTCATCATTATTT
>NC_041388.1:351429677-351445559 GCF_002162155.2 Triticum dicoccoides | reverse complement strand
TGCTCCTCTGAGTGTTGGTCCAACCTGTCAGCTACCGGTGACCACCAGGGGCAACTCTGGGCTGGCCTACCCGTACCTAGGACAATCTGAGTGTGCCCTGAGAAAGAGATATGTGCAGCTCCTATCGGGATTTGTCGGCACATTCGGGCGGTGTTGCTGGTTTAGTTTTACCCTGTCGAAATGTCTTATTGTACCGGGATACCGAGTCTGATCAGAATATCTCGGGTGGAGGTCTATTCCTTCGTTGACCGTGAGAGCTTATGATGGGCTAAGTTGGGACACCCCTGCAGGGATTAGAACTTTCGAAAGCTGTGCCCGCGGTTATGGGTAGATGGGAATTTGTTAACGTCCGGTTGTAGAAAACCTAAAGTCGACCTTAATTAAAATGAATCAACCACGTGTGTAACCGTGATGGTCTCTTTCCGGCGGGGTCCGGGAAGCGAACATGGTTGTTGGAGTTATGCTTGACGTAGGTTGTTATAGGATCACTTCTTGATCATACTTTTATCGACCGTGCTTTGCCTTCTCTTCTCACTCTCTTTTGCGTATGTTAGCCACCATATATGCTAGTCGCTTGCTGCAGCTCCACCTCCTAACTTTACCTTACCCATAAGCTTAAATAGTCTTGATCGCGAGGGTGCGAGATTGCTGAGTCCCCGTGGCTCACAGATACTTCCAAAACCAGCTTGCAGGTGCCGATGAGACCGTGCAGATGACGCAACAAAACTCAGGAGGAGCTCGTTGAAGATCTTGTCCTTTGTGTCGTTTCGTTCTAGTTGATCAGTAGTGGAGCCTAGTTGGGGTCGACCGGGGACCTTTTGTCGCATTTGGGGTTCTTCTTTTATTTTGGCTCCGTAGTCGGGCCTTGATTGTATCTGATTGATGTAATGCTTTATTCATGTAATTGGGTGAAGTGGCGATTGTAAGCCAACTATGTATCTCTTTCCCTTATTATATTACATGGGTTGTGTGAAGATTACCTCACTTGCGACATATGCCTTCAATGCGATTATGCCTCTAAGTCGTGCCTCGACACGTGGGAGATATAGTCGCATCAAGGGTGTTACAAAGGTGATCCACATCATCCATTCTGGTCTGAGTATACCATTCTTTGACTTCGTTCAAATGATCAATTGTGAATTTCCTCAGGCTGGTATGAAGAGTTTCAATGATCTATGGATCAAAAGTAATTCTTTTTGCCACTTAAGGGGATAATTCTACGATTCACCTCCCCTAATGTGCCCCATTATGGAATCATGGCATTTATTCCATCGCTATCTTGAGATCATGCACCACCCTCTTCAGCATGGGATTTTTGCCTACCTAGTAGAACCTTGTCATCTACCTTTTCCATCACTCCTAATCTGTTTCATGTTTTAGCTCAAGAGATGTTCTAATGTCTCACTCCATGAGTTGATCTTGCATGCTCGTTCTTCGAGGAAATCATTTCCTGTAGAGTTTCCTTCTGTCGTTATCGTGTTGGATGAAGATCTCGAAAGCAAAGACATCAAGCTCAATATGAAGCAATGAATCAACATCCTCGAGAAGGACATCTGGATCATGAAGATTGTGTTAGCTTGTGTCGCTCTGTCTTCTTACCTCATGACTTGAATCTCGGGACGAGATTCTTGTTTAGTAGGGGTGAGTTGTCACATCCCTAGGTTCTGGCAATGCACTAGGCTAGCTTCATGTGTGCATCATGTTTAAGTTTGAAAGAAACTTGAAATGGGGATCGTCTAAACCCTAGAATCAAAGGAATTCACTAGGTTCAACTAAAATATTTTCAGTAAATCCAAATGGCTTTCAAAAATGTTCATCATTTTTGGAAAATGCTGGAAACAGTAACCAGAGGTGATGCGCATTTTTCCATGACATATTTGGGCTCTGAATTAAATCATACTCTATTTGAATTTGGGCACTTAAATACAATAAAATATTTAAAATGTCCAAATAATCCTAAACTGAAATGTTCCATGTTGGATATATTCCAAACACTGGCCATGAGCAGTTTGGTGATTTTTGAGTGTGCCTAAGTATTTTTAATAAAGCCAAACACAATTACAGAAAATAGAAAAGAGAAATAAAAATAGGAGAAGAATAGAGGCTCACCTGGAACTTACCTGGCGCCCACCAAAGCCCAGTTGGCCATCCCAACGCACCAGCGCCACCGTCCTCAAGCTCCTGCGAGGAGAACACATGCGTGTGGTCGCTGCGCGCGGGCACGCGCCCTGGCCACCTCCTCTCTGCCTGCTTGCCTGGACAGCTCTG
Organism: Triticum dicoccoides; assembly: GCF_002162155.2. Classification (NCBI taxonomy): domain Eukaryota; kingdom Viridiplantae; phylum Streptophyta; class Magnoliopsida; order Poales; family Poaceae; genus Triticum; species Triticum dicoccoides. Next base: position 351,443,291 of record NC_041388.1, on the reverse strand, counting down.
GGAGATGCCACGCGCCAGCTCCGGACTCTCTCACTCTCTCCCGTGCTTCTACCCTCTTCCGCTCTCTCTCCCTCTCGTGCCCGAGCGCAACCGCCGCCGCCGCTCGTCGTTGCCGCGGCCACCGCCTCCTCCTCGCCCCTCTGACGTGCCCGAGACCTCTGCCACATCGCCATCGTCCTCTCCACCGAGCCATGTGAGCCGGGAGACCTCACAGCACCGCCATCGGCATCGTCTCCAAGCTTTGGCACCGGCGCCGTCTCCGACGATTCGCCAGCCATGCCGCGTCCCCGCCCTTCTTGTCGCCTCTGCTGGAACCGGGGTGAGCCCCTCTCCGTTTCGCCTCTATTCTCGACGCCCCACATGTCCTCCACCACTAGAGCCACCGTGCGCAAAGCTCGCCGCCGCACGGCCATGTCTCCGCCGTCGTTCTGCCTAGCGTACGCCGCATCCGAGCTCGTAGACGAGCTCCAAGAGGACCCAGGAGGCCGTGGCACACCTCATACGGCTTCCCCGTGCCCTGCAGTCGTGCGCCTGCTCGAGCCGAGCTCCGGCCGCCGCCGTGAGCTCTGTTCCAGCGAGCTCCGGCACCCCCGCAGCCACCCACCTGCCTCTCTGGATGCGGGAGAGCACGGGCTACACCCCGGTGGTCTCCGAGCGTCCAGCCGCTACCGGTCGCGCTTGTCCGACGAGTTTCTGCCGCAGTTTTGGTCGCCGCCGGCCAAACTCCGGCGAGGGCCGACGTGGCCTCGCCATTAGCACTAACCCCGCCAGCTGGACCACCATTAGACGCTGACAGCAGGCCCCGCAGCGGGTCAAAGTCGTAGTCAACACGGGATTAGTTTCTGTCTCACTGACCAGTGGACCCCACTGGTCAGGTTTGACCTGGACCGTGCCCTGTTGACCTGCTGATGTCATGATGATGTCAGGCTAACGTAGTAATCCTTTTCTGGAATTTAAATAAATCTTAAATGATTTGTTTAATTCAGAAAATATCCAAAACTTTGAAAAATCATAGAAATTCAACCATAACTCCAAATAAGATGAATTATATATGAAAAATGATCAAAAAATCCAATCTATCCATCTGTACCATTTTCATGCATGTTGGAACAAGTTATAGTTTCTGAATAGGGCAAATCATATGTTTGGCATTTGAATAATCACATATGGAGTTTGAATTTGAACCTTTGGTTCAAACCAATTTCATTTAACTTTGTTGCTAGTTGCATTAGCTCAAAACACCAGCATGTTGCCATGTCATGATCATGCATCATATTGTTGCATTGCATTGATTGTGTTTCTTTCTCTGTTGCCGGTATTTGTCCCCTCTCGATAGACGTGGTTTCGACGATGAGATCGATGACACCAATGAAGAACTATACTATCTTCCGATGTGCCAGGTAAGCAAAACCCCCTTGTTCATTCTGATACAATCCCACTCTCTCGCTCCTGCTCTCTTTTACTGCATTAGGACAACAACGTTTCAATTGTTACATGATGCGGTAGCTGAACCCCTTTCCTCTGCATGACCTGTCATTGCCACAGTAAATAGATGAAACCCACTAGCATGAGTAGGAGTTGTTTGAGCCCTGATATGCCTACTCATTCATGCTTGTTGTCATGCCTGCTACAGCTTAGAGTCGAGTCAGGTCTGGTTCATCAGGGATGAATTGGAATGTGGTGAACATGTCCTACTGTTGAGAGCTAAGTGTGTGAACACAATTTGGTAAAGGTAGCGGTGAGAGGCCATGTAGGAGTACATGGTGGGTTGTCTCATTGAAACCATCCTCAGGAACTGAGTTCTGTGTTTGTGATCCATGAACAGTTACTACCACACATTGGGTTCCGGTAACTCGGCCCCTCTCGGCTTATTAACCAACTCGATCTCTGTCCAGGAGTTGCACCTAGTTTCTGGTGTTTGTAGGTAGTGTTAGTAGTCTACCAAGTGGCACCCGGTACAGGTGGGCTTGGGACAGACTAGACACAATGGCACGGTGTACCAAGTGGCACCCGGATGGTCGGCTTGGGAACCCTGCTCACATCATTTGGGGCTGTGAGCGACACCCCGGCCGGATCTCCTTGCGGATGGAACCCGAATAGGCGATAAACCTGGACTAGAGACTTGTGTGGTTTGTAAGGTCGTGGCCGACTCCCTCGCCAGGCTTCCGCTTGAAGGTTGCCGAGCTACATGACGTGTACATGGTGGTATGTGGCGAGAGCGTGTGTGAAGAAGTACACCCCTGCAGGGTTATCATTATCTATTCGAATAGCCAGATTCCTCGGATATGGAAACTTGGACCCCTTGCATAGTTCATAGACAAGTGAAAGTGGATACTCTAAAATGCGCAAGATAAGCGTGAGTGCTATGGATGGCGTTCTCGTAGGGAGACGGGAGCAGATCCATAGTGGTGTATTGATATGGTGAATATGTGGACTCGTGTGCGCCACCTCAAAAGAGTTACTTGCAGTCATAGTTTAGGATAGCCATTGAGTCAAAGCTGGCTTGCTGCAGTCAAACTCCACCACCCCCTTGTTGATACTGATGCATATGTAGCTAGTTCTGATGTAAGTCTTGCTGGGTACATTTGTACTCACATTTGCCTATTTTATGTTTTGTAGAGAGACGTCAGTCTCGCTAGTAGTTCCATGTGGACTTCGACGTTTAGCTTGATACCTCAGCTACGATCTTGTGCCCTCGGCAGGATCTGATAGATAGTCACGCTTCTCAGCCTTTTTCGTTTGTAGATGTATGTACTCAGACATGTTAAGCTTCCGCATGTGCTTTGACTTGTATGCTCTGAATGTTGGGTCATGAGATCCATGTTTGTAATATCTGGCTCTTCAGAGTCTAATGAATAAATACTTTGAGTCGTAAAGTTTTGTTGTGATGCCATGTTGTATTTACACATATCGAGCATATTGTGTGTATGATTGAAATGCTTGGTATGTGTGGGATCCGACAACCTAGTTGTTTATCCTTGGTAGCCTCTCTTATGGGGAAATGTAGTCTTGTGCTTCCATGAGCCATAGTAGTCCGCTACAGCCAGGTTTACGGGAGTCCTGCTAGCCCAGCACTACTGCTCCGGAACACTTGACTGGCCGGCATGTGATTCACTTCGTTCCTGTGTCTGTGCCTTCGGGGAAATGTCACGCGGTGAAATCCAGAGTCCTGCCTAGCCTGCTACAGCCCGGTTCACCGGAGTCCTGTTAGCCCAGTGCTACAGCCCGGATTCGCACGCTGCTGACCGACATGCTCGATGTTGATTAATGTATGCCTGTCCCCGTAAGTTAGTGCCACTTTGGGTTCACGACTAGTCATGTCGGCCCGGGTTCTCTGTCATATGGATGCTAGCAACACTATCATATACGTGAGCCAAAAGGCGCAAATGGTCCCGGGCCATGGTAAAGCGACACCCATGGGAATACCATGCGTGAGGCCACAAAGTGATATGAGGTGTTACCGGCTAGATCGATGTGACTTGGAATCGGGGTCCTCACAGTGGAGCCCAAGACGGCGCCATCACCAGTGCTTTTGGCAGCCGAAGACCACCTTTGGTCAGGATAACTTGTACTAGATGTTCCCCTTCAAAGTGGCCAATTGTTGGCGCCCTTCCCGCTCATTATTTGGGGAGAGGCCGAGGGCCCCTATAAATAGAGCTAGCCACTACAGAGTAGAGGCATCTGATGAAATTTGATCAGATCGGATAGAGCCCTAGAAAAGAGAGAGAGAGGCGATCGAAATCACCCAAACAGTTCATCGCATCAGTTCAAGAACACCTCTCGCGAGGCTGTTCTTCCCCTGTACTGTTCATCATCAGCCCCTGAGGCAATCCACCACGCCACACACTGGAGTAGGGTATTACACCACAACGGTCGCCCGAACCAGTATAAATCTCGTGTCCCTTGTGTTGTTCGTCGTTTCCAGCTTAGATCACACGAGGAGATCGGACGTAGATTGGTACGGGAGAGATCTCCATGCGCACCCCAGAGTTCGGACCTTAAGGGTCTGCCGGAACCCGAAATCCGACATTTGGCGCGCCAGGTAGGGGTGCGCCAGAATCTTTCTTCCGCTGTTCGCGTGTGATCTTCTGTCGTGTCCATGGCTGATGCTCGTCGGGCTCGCGCCGAGCGCCGGGCTGCTCTCGCCACCCACGTCACCCAAATGGCGCCCGTCGGCGGACGCCCCTATCATTCCCCGTCGCCTGCCGCCAACACCACCACCGGCCCGGCGGGGAACGAGCAGTAGGCCTCGTCCCAGCATCCTTCAGTACGGCGGGATGGCCGCACTGCCACCCCGTCGCTGACTCCAGCTGGTTCGTCATCCCACGCTCGTCGCGCCCCCACAAACGCGCACGCCGCGCTACTCCTGGCAAGAGAGCTCCTGCACTATTGCCCCGTCGACGACCTCTACGAGGACTGGCTCGCCCGCATCACCGAGCTCATCAGCGCCGCAGAGGGCTCCCCCTTGCCGTCCCTCTCGCCGCCTCGCCCTCCATTCCGTGCAGGGGGTGAGGATCAGGAGGCGCCTTCGCCACCTCCTCCCCAAGAAGGCGCCCTGGCTCCAAGGTGCGCAGCCCCAGGGCGAGACCCTCCATGTCCGGCGCCTGCGCGGCAAGTAGGGAGCTGCCAAGAGATCCCTCGTCCCCAAGAAGGTGCCTGCACTCTCCCGGCACCGGCGCGCCAAGATCGCGTCCCTGTGCCTCCGTGCCAAGACCCCGCGCTGCTCCAAGCAGCTGCGCGTGGTAATCACCAGGAGCAGGCCCAGCACCAGCAAAGGGGGCCGGTGGCCATAGCAGGCTGCCACGCCTTCACCCCCGAGCTACGCGGCGTCACATGGTCAGGCAAGTTCAAGCCTGATCTGCCCGCCCCCACCCCTCCCCTACGATGGCACGGCGGACCCGGCGGAGTTCCTACAGCTCTACGAGCTGGGCATCGAAGCCGCCAACAGAGACGAAAAGGTCATGGCGAACTGGTTTCCCATGGCGCTCAAGGACGGCGCCCGCACCTGGCTCCTGAACCTGGCTCCCAGCATGATCTCCCCCTAGGACGAGATGCACACCCGCTTCATCGCCAACTTCCAGGGCACTCGCGACCGGCCCCCGGCCGTGAGTGACCTGCGCCGCATCAAGCAACAGTAGGGGGAAACCCTGCAGAAATACATCCAGCGCTTCAACAACGCTCGCCTCAAGATCCCCAGGGTGACTGAAGAAGCCATCATCTCGGCCTTCTCCGATGGCGTGCGCGACATCAAGATGAAGGAGGAGCTAGCAATCCATGAAGACCTGTGCACATCCCTGGAGCTGTTCAACTTGGTGACCAAGTGCGCCAGGGCTGAGGAAGGGCACCTTTCCCTCCTCGAGCTCCCGGCAGCCAACCCAGAAGAGAAAAAGCTCAAGGCCAAGGACGTGAAGTGCAAGGGGGCTGCCGTGCTTATAGCGGAAACACACACCAAGCGAGGCAGGGATCAGCCTGTCATCCAAGGGCAGCCGATATTGCGTTTACCACGACCTCCACACCCACAACACCAACGAATGTCAAGAGCTCCGGGCCGTGCGAGATGGGTGAATCGGCCGATGCCCTGAGCGCAACGATAGGAGCTATGGCCGAGGAGGAGGAAGAGGTGGCGGACGATGGGAAGACCGTGGCCCTCGCCAAGGGTGGCGTGACCGACCTCGCAAGGATCGCTGGCAGGACCAGCCTCGCGAGGGAGGCTGGAGGAATCAGCCTCGTGTGGATCGCCCACATGGCAACGCAGGCCTTCCTCCTCTGCCGCCACCGCCGAGGAGGAACGGAGACCAACATCAAGACGAGGGAGCTGGGGGCTTCCAGGAGCCACGCGCAATCGCTTGCATCTTGGGTGGCGCCCAAGCCCCAGCATCACAGCGCATCCTTAAGCAATTTGCTCGCGAGGTGAATGCAGTCCTCCCCAAGCTTGAGGCCACGCGCCCTCTCAGGTGGTCTACGTGCGCTATCAAGTTCAGCTCAGCGGATCAGCTCAAGTGCGCGGCAACAGCCGGAGTCCTCCCGATGCTTTGCTCCCCAGTCATCAGCAATGTGCAGGTCACCAGGACCCTCATTGATGGCGGAGCAGGACTCAACGTCCTATCCGTCGAGACGTTCGACAATCTCCAAGTGCCTGATACGTCTCCATCGTATCTACTTTTCCAAACACTTTTGCCCTTGTTTTGGACTCTAACTTGTATGATTTGAATGGAACTAACCCAGACTGACGCTGTTTTCAGCAGAATTGCCATGGTGTTGTTTTATGTGCAGAAAGAAAATATTCTCGGAATGTCCTGAAACTCCACGGAACACCTAAGAAAAAATAAAAAAAATCCTCGCCAAAGATGAAGACCAGGGGGCCCACACCCTGTCCATGAGGGTGGGGGGCGCCCACCCCCCCTCTAGGGCGCGCCCCCCTACCTCATGGGCCCCCTGGACACCCTCCGACGCCAACTCCAACTCTATATATTGGCTTTCAGGGAGAAAAAAATCAGAGAGAAGAAATCATCGCGTTTTACGACACGGAGCCGCTGCCAAGCCCTAATCTCTCTCGGGAGGGCTGATCTGGAGTCCGTTCGGGGCTCCAGAGAGGGGGATTCGTCGCCGTCGTCATCATCAACCATCCTCCATCACCAATTTCATGATGCTTACCGTCGTGCGTGAGTAATTCCATCGTAGGCTTGCTGGACGATGATGGGTTGGATGAGATTTATCATGTAATCGAGTTAGTTTTGTTAGGGTTTGATCCCCAGTATCCATTATGTTCTGAGATTGATGTTGCTATGACTTTGCTATGCTTAATGCTTGTCACTAGGGCCCGAGTGCCATGATTTCAGATCTGAACCTATTATGTTTTCATGAATATATGTGAGTTCTTGATCCTATCTTGCAAGTCTATAGTCACCTACTATGTGTTATGATCCGGCAACCCCGAAGTGACAATAATCGGGACCACTCTCGGTGATGACCATAGTTTGAGGAGTTCATGTATTCACTATGTGCTAATGCTTTGTTCCGGTTCTCTATTAAAAGGAGGCCTTAATATCCCTTAGTTTCCAATAGGACCCCGCTGCCACGGGAGGGTAGGACAAAAGATGTCATGCAAGTTCTTCTCCATAAGCACGTATGACTATTTACGGATTACATGGCTACATTACATTGATGAATTGGAGCTAGTTCTGTGGCACCCTATGTTATGACTGATACATGATGAACCGCATCCGGCATAATTATCCATCACTGATCTGATGCCTACGAGCTTTCCATATACTGGTTTACGCTTATTTACTTTCCCGCTGCTACTGTTACAATCACTACAAAATACCAAAAACATTACTTTTACTGTCTTTACTTTCGTTGCCGTTACCACCACTATCATATTACTTTGCTACTAAACACTTTGCTGCAGATACTAAGTTTCCAGGTGTGGTTGAATTGACAACTCAGCTGCTAATACTTGAGAATATTCTTTGGCTCCCCTTGTATCGAATCAATAAATTTGGGTTAAATACTCTACTCAGGAAAACTGTTGCGATCCCCTATACTTATGGGTTATCAAGACCTTTTTCTGGCGCCGTTGTCGGGGAGCATAGCTCTATTGTTTGAGTCACTTGGGATTTATATCTGCTAGACACTATGAAGAATTTGAAAGACGCTAAGACAACAATTTATCCCTCAACTACGAGGGGAGGTAAGGAACTACCATCTAGCTCTGCACTTGATTCACCTTCTGTTATGAGTAAGTTAGCGACACCTAAACCTGCTTCTGCTATTCATCCCGATATGTCGCATGTTATTGATGATGCCACTTCTGCTATGCATGATACTTATGATGAAACTGCTTCTATGCCTGATACTACTGTGCCCCTTAGTGAATTTCTTGAAGAACAAATTGCTAGGGCAAGAGAAAGAGAAGTTGATGAATCTGAATACGATGATGAAAGTGATGATGAAAATATGCTCGTTATTCCTCAGGGTTATCTTTTTGATAAAGATGCTTCTTTAGCTATTTTAGCCTGCAGAGATAGATACGAGCTTAAGAGGTTATTGATTAAATGGGACAAAGAATCACTTCGAGATAAAATGAAACCTGATCCTGCTTTTGCTACTTTACCTATCTGTGTTCCTGATAAGGATTATGAATTCTCTGTTGATCCATATATAATTACTTTGGTTGAATCTGATCCTTTCTATGGCTATGAATCTGAAACTATTGTGGCACATCTTACTAAGTTAAATGATATAGCTGCCCTGTTCACTAATGATGAGAGATCGTGTTACTTCTATATACTCTGTTCTCGTTAAAGGGTGATGCTAAGATATGGTTTAATTCTCTTGATCCTGGTTGTGTGCATAGTCCCCAGGATATGATTTATTACTTCTCTGCTAAATATTTCCCTGCTCATAAGAAACAAGATGCTTTAAGGGAAATATACAACTTTGTGCAAATTAAAGAAGAGAGTTTCCCACAAGCTTGGGGGAGGCTTCTCAAGTTACTTAATGCTTTGCCTGATCATCCTCTTAAGAAACCTGAAATACTTGATATCTTTTATAATGGACTAACCGATGCTTCCAGAGATTACCTGGATAGTTGTGCTGGTTCTCTTTTCAGGGAAAGAACACCAGAGGAAGTATAGTATTAAAAATGAGGTGATTTTACCGAGCGATCGGCGAGGGAGCATGGCCTGTCATGCGGTCCCACGTGTCATGATGTACCAAGGAGATGCGCGTGTCCCTCTTGAGGCAGAAGCAATACTACGTGGTTTGAGATGATGGCGAACCGATGTGTGAAATAATGGTTGCTTCGTCTGTCTGGGAAGGTGCGACATTGTGATTTGACGTCTCATTGCTCATTACTACTACTACTGGGGTGGTACGACTGGGGTGCGTCCCCCTGCTGTTCTGCACTGTTATTTGGTGCTTGACATGCCGACCCGGTTGCTATATGTACGGCATGTCGGTGATAGGAAGTACAAAACTCATGAAAGCGAGCGTCGACAGAGGAGTACAAGATACGGCTTGGGTTTTTGCTGCTTCACGCGATCCATCGATACAAACCCGGACTAAAAAAGGTGAGGGCGGGTCTTTTCCCGCGCGGCAGGCAGGGGAGTTTGGCATAGTCTGTTCGAGGCAAGGAGGCAGGAAGGGAAACAAGCAAATGAAGGTTGAGAGACTTAGTTTTGGGAAAATCTGATTTTACGGACTATGTACCCACTAGGGTTTATAGGGCTCATCTACAAAACATTCATTTTTCCGTTTTATAAGTCTCAATTCTACTACTAGTAGTAGTACCATCACATGTTGGATTTCGAGGTGCATTAGATCACCCAATGCAAGCAGTGTCAAAAGAAAACTCACCAATGCAAGTAGAAGTTCATGAAAATTTAGTGGTCATTCATGCATTCGTTCTAATTAATGCCTTGCTAAACATAACTTCTTGAGAAAAACGAGCGTACTAATTACTTGTGCAAACTTGGAGTACGAAATTAATTTGACCACTCACCATCTACCTTGGTTGGTGTCGGTGTACAAAAATAGGGGCACGCTTTTGTACCCCTTTACCTATGCACGGGCAGTCAGAGCCGCGCCCACGACCACACCAAGCAGAACAGGGGAGGTGAGCCAAGGTAAGACCGAAGCCCAAGACAATCAAACCAAGGCCAAGACCGCAAAGAGCAGAGGGACGAAGCAGGTTCCGCCGGCAAGACCCTTGCCGGGACAGCTCGCCCCACACTAACAGACCAAGCCACCCTTGAGCCCACGGCCCCTAACGCCATCATCAACGTGGGGCCAGGGCTCGGGAAGGCACCTCTGTGGTGACATGCAGATCTTTGTGAAGACATATTCAAGATTAGATGAGTACTAGAAGACGATGATTCTCGGCAAGATCCCTGCCGAGGAAGGCCACCAGACCCCCGGCAAGGTCCTTGCCGGGGACGACAGCATGCCACGGCAAGACCCTTGCCGGGCCACCCGGCAAGGCCCTCGCCAAGGATGCCAGTAGGGCCACCGCCAAACCCACGCCGAACAAGCTTCCACCACCGTTCACATGCAGCTGCCAGCCCAACCAGCTGGGCAGGCACCTGCGTGGCAACATGCAGCTCCCAGGCCAACTCACCGAGCGCCTGCGTGGCGGCATGAAGATCTTCGTGAAGGCTCCGCCACCACGCCACCTCAGCTGCCTGACTTCCTACATGGCACTGCGCACCCCACTGTATGCCTTTTCACCTCCTGTGTGTCACTGTGGCAGCCCCTTTCAACTATAAAAGGAGGCCCATGGCATACTGGAGGAGGATTCGGCTCTTTCGAACCACGCACTGACCACAGCTAGTCCGAGAGCTCAAGAACTCTTAGAAATACACCCACCAAAGTAGGACTAGGGTTTTATGGATCCTCGCAGCCCGAACCTGGGTAAACGATCCTTGTGCTGTCTACTAGCCCGGCTCTCCTCAGAACCCTGCGCCCCCGGCAACCGTAGTAGGGATTCTTGTGATCCCATAGGTGTCCTTCCACATCGACATCTTTGGCGCACCAGGTAGGGGGCGCAATTGTGAGAATCTGGTCTGGTAATTAGCCTTGCAGTTCTTCGTTGCCATGGCCCCTAAGAAGAAGACGGCCGCGGCGATCGGCTCGTTGGGAGCCGAACGGCCCGTGCCGGTGCGGACGAGCAGCGGACCAGTCGCAGACAGGACCCGGGACGCGGCCCGCGAGCACCAGCATCACCCAGGCAGTCGGAGCCTGGCGAGCAGTGTCGTTCGTGCGCCAGACGACCGGCTACACGTTGCCGGATCCAAAGACGGAGCTGGGCCCCCTGTAGGTGGCGCGGGTCCCTCTAGGGGCATCGTTGTGCCAACTCCGGGCGGCGTGGCGACCTCCAGGACGCCTACACCGGCGACCACCGCGCGTTCTTCCCATGGTGTGTGAGCCAAGCAACGTCACCATGTTGGTGACCCTGGGCACCGCCGTGGGAAGAGCCCTATGCGTCATCGGCAAGACGAAGGGGTTCAGCACGCTTGCCGAAGCACTGGTGAAAATGGCACGCAGCCGCTGGGTCATGACGGAGCTCCTTCTAACATAGTTAGAAGTCGAAGCGCGCTGCGATCCACGCAGCTGTTGCCGCCACCCACACCAACGAAAGCTTTGGCGTGCGCAGCTGCTCCTCGATTTCCCTCCTACTGCTGAGAAGCTTGACGGGTGGAGGGCCACCATCCGGAGCCTCGTCGCCATCGCCAACAAAGACGATCCCCGACCAGCGGGGCCCTCGGGTCAGCGCCCCACCGAGCCACCACATGCTGGCGCTGGGAGACCGAGGAAGCTGCGTCCACGGTGCACTCTCCTCCTCCTCGCCAGCCGCCGCGGGCGTCGGCCCGTCGTGACAACGCTTGTGATAACATCTCCATAGCGTCGTACGACCCGTGGACCCTCCGTGACCAACGCCAGGTCCTTCAGGAACGAGCTCACAAAGACGCTCGAACCACCGTCGAGCGTCGGCGCGAAACGCGCCGCCAGTCGGACAAGCGAGCAGGACCAGCTATGGACCACCCGACACTGGGGGGCTCCGGCGGCCTACCTTATGAGTTGGGCTGCCCAGCCTTTACCCATGAGCTGCGGCAGTTCCAGTGGCCGTCCTACCGCATGTTAAAGACCGACGTCGGCGAGAAGTACACTGGCAAAACCCATTCGTCCGAGTTCCTCGGCATCTACACCATCGCGATGAAGGCTACTGGGGCTCGCGACGACAAGGTGCTTGCCAACTATTTCCTGCTGGCGCTCAAGCCCAATGTGATGTCTTGGTTGATGCACTTGCCAGTGGATTCCATTTCTTCTTGGTCGAATCTGTGCCATGAGTTCGTTGGCGCCTTCACAGGAGGCCACCATGCTCATGGCCAGGCCAGTGATCTGCACATCATTCCCCAGAAGGAAGGGGAGACCCTGCGCAAGTACATGCAGAGATTCAGCCGGGTGCAGTACAACATCCCCGATGTCCATCCCACCGCTGTGATTAGCGCGTTCCACTAGAACGTGCGCAACCGCAAAATGCGCGAAGAGCTGGCGATGACCAAAGTTAAGGACAGGGCCGAGCTCTATGTTCTGGCTGATAGGTGCGCCCGGGTTGAAGAAGGAAGGAAGTACCCCGGTGAATACGCCGGCACGGAAACCGACTCTACCGATGGAGATGCCGCTACCCTGACAAGGAAGGGTCGGCGTCGCAATAGGAAATGCAAAGGCAAGACCGTGCTTGCCGTTGAGGGATCTGACGACACCGGTGCCGGCAAGAAGGCCAAAGTAGACGCCCCCAGCAAGGAGATTGCCAGGTGCGCCGCCTGCCAAGCGTTGGCGGCTACCGACAAGCCAGGAAGCTCCGGCAAGCAATACTGCAAGATCCACCGCACCAAGGGCCACGACCTCCAGAACTGCCGACAAGTCGAGCTACTTGCTGAGAAGAAAAAGGCTGCGTACAAGAGGCGGGACAAGGAGAAGGACCAGGACGGTGCAGAGGGGTCCAGCAGGAAGTGTGGCGGCCAAGGAGGCCGCCCCGGCAAGGACAACCAGCAAGAGAGGCCCGCCCGGGGCCGCGACAAGAAACAAGAAGACTATGATCACGACGAGGACAACGAGTCTGGTGAGCAAGGGTTCCAGAAGGCTACAGAGGCCATGTGCATCGATGGCGGCGCCTCGCTGCATACCTCTCGTTGCCAGCTCAAGCAGTGGGGGCGTGAGATTACAGCAGCAGAGTCGTCGTTCGACGCTCAGAAGCCGTTGAGGTGGTCCAGCACGCCCCTCATCTTTGACGCCGAGGACCACCCTGACCGCACTACCGCGGTAGGGTGTTTGCCATTGTTGGTCTCACCAACGATACGCAACCTCAGAGTGAACAAGATGTTGGTTGACGGCGGGGCCGGCCTGAACCTGATCTCGCCTGTCTTGATCAAAAAGTTGCAAATCCCTGATGGAGACCTCGAGGAAACGGGCATGTTTCAAGGGGTCAATCCAGGGAGGAGCCAGCCGAAGGGAAAGGTCACACTGCCCGTGACGTTTGGAGGAGAGTTGAACTACAGGAGGGAGAGGATCATCTTCGACATAGCCGAGATCCCCTTGCCCGACAACGGGATACTCGGCCGCCCAGCACTAGCCAAGTTCATGGCGGCGTCACACTACGCCTACAACATGCTAAAGATGCCTGGGTCGTTGACCATCATCTCCGTCCCCTTCGACAAGAAGTACACGCTGATCTGTGCTGACCAGCTCTACCAAGAAGCAGTTGTAGCGGCTGCCGCCAAGGCACCTGCTCCTGCCGCTGAAGTCCCGGGAGGGAAGTAGAAGCCCGTCAAGACCTCTCGCACCCACTCTGGCAAGCACACCTCCTCGGAGTGTTGTGCTACCGTCGAGGACGTGCCAGAGGGCTCTCCCGACAAGAGCAAGAGACCCAGCACTACTAGGAAAATGGCTATAGATGAAATGGTTACTAATGCGCACCACGTGTGTGGTGCGCCATTAGAATATAGCAATGGCGCACCACATATAGGTACGCCATTAGTAATATATTACTAATGGAGCACCTGGTGTGCGGTGCGCCATTAGAAGTTTTGAAAAAAAAATTGTTACTAATGG
>NC_041388.1:351429107-351429667 GCF_002162155.2 Triticum dicoccoides | reverse complement strand
CGCCATTAGAAGTTTTAAAAAAAAATTGTTACTAATGGCGCACCGTGGGTGTGGTGTGCCATTACTAGTTGACATAGTAATGGCGCACCACACCCACGGTGCGCCATTAGAAGTTTTGAAAAAAAGTAAAAAAAAATAAAAAAAATGTTAGTAATGGCGCTCCAGTGGACAGTGCGCCATTACTAGTTTTTAACTAGTAATGGCGCACTGTCCACTGGTGCACCATTACTAAGTTTTTTTCAAAAAAAATTCAAAAAAAATTCAATTTTTTTTTCAAAACTAGTAGTGTCGCACCGTGGGTGTGGTGCGCCATTACTAGTTTAACTACTAATGGCCCACCACCCCACGGTGCACCATTACTAGTTTGCCCGCCTTCGACCGAATGCCCCCGCCCCCCTCCCCGTGGACCGCCTTTTCAGTTTTAAAAAAAATTAAAAAAATTGATAAAAATGTCAAAATAATAAAAGAAAATAAGTTTGCCTTCTGATATGTGGTCTAGTTGTTGGGAAAATTTACAAATAAATATTTCGACTTTATTTGCAAAATCTCTCTGGAAATTT
>NC_041388.1:351404216-351428931 GCF_002162155.2 Triticum dicoccoides | reverse complement strand
AAAAAATAAAAAAATGATAAAAATGTCAAAAAAATAAAAGAAAATAAGTTTGCCATGTGATATGTGGTCTAGTTGTTGGGAAAATTTACAAATATAAATTTCGAGTTTATTTGCAAAATCTCTCTGGAAATTTGTAAAATGGGCATAACTTTTGAAGACGAACTCGGATTAAAAAGTTTTATATATGAAAAATCATCTACTCGAAAAGTTACATCCGAATTTAACGGGGGGACCCACGTTAAACATTTTCAAAATCCCCAAAAACCTAACACAAAAAAAGTTACGGGGCTTTCAAGATCTAGAGGCAAAAAAATTCAGAAAAAAAGGTTTTGAAATTTTTTTTAAATTTTTTCTCAAAAAATGATACGTAATATGACCGGGAAGTTTGAAATATTTTTCAAAATTTCATCATAGTCATGAACATGAACAAAGTCCTAGACATCAACAAGGTATAATAGGATTGATATGCTAGATATATCAACAAGTGCCTGTGAAGTGAGCTGTTGCTGGGGTTGGATAGAACTCTGAAGTTACGCGTGCTTGGGTTGGAGTAGTGTGAGGATGGGTGACCTTTCGGGAAGTTTGACCACGGAGTGCGATTTGTCTTGAGATAAAGCATAGTGACCCGAGATTAAGACATAATGACCTGAGATTAAGAAAAAATGAAAAAAAAATTGTAAAATTTTGAAAAAAATTAAAAAAAATTCTGAGAAAAATTTTTGAAAAAAAAATGTTACTAATGGCACACTTCTATGTGGTGCGCCATTAGTATACCAGATACTAATGGCGCATCGTGGGCCATATTAATGGCGCACCAGCGGTGCGCCATTAGAATACCAGATTCTAATGGCGCACCACCAGCGGTGCGCCGTTAGAATACCAGATACTAATGGCGCACCGTGGGCCATATTAATGGCGCACCAGCGGTGCGCCATTAGAATACCAGATTCTAATGGCGCACCACAGGTGGGCCATATTAATGGCGCACCAGCGGTGCGCCATTAGAATACCAGATTCTAATGGCGCACCACAGCTGCGCCATTAGAAAAAAATTCTAATGGCGTGATGCTAGTGGCGCACCAGTAGTGCGCAATTAGTAGCGAAAATAGGTGCGCCACTAGCAGCCCTTTTTCTAGTAGTGCAGGGCCGAGCCGGCGCAGACCAAGAAGGTGCCCGTCAGGGAGGATGGCACAGGAGGGCCCTTCACCATAGGCTCCACCCTTGACAGCAAATAGGAAGGCACGCTCGTCACCTTCCTGCGGGCGAATGTCGATGTGTTTGCATGGCAAGCATCCGACATCCCTGGTGCTGGAGTAGTGTGAGGATGGGTGACCTTTCGGGAAGTTTGACCACGGAGTGCGATTTGACTTGAGATTAAGCATATTGACCCGAGATTAAGACATAATGGCCTGAGATTAAGAAAAAAAATTGAAATTTTTTGAAAAAAAAATAAAAAAAATTCTGAAAAAAAAATTAAAAAAAATTGTTACTAATGGCGCACTTCTATGTGGTGCGCCATTAGTATACCAGATACTAATGGCGCACCGTGGGCCATATTAATGGTGCACCACAGGTGGGCCATATTAATGGCGCACCAGCGGTGCGCCATTAGAATACCAGATTATAATGGCGCACCACAGGTGCGCCATTAGAAAAAAATTCTAATGGCGTGATGCTAGTGGCGCACCAGTAGTGTGCAATTAGTAGCGAAAATAGGTGCGCCACTAGCAGCCCTTTTTCTAGTAGTGCAGGGCCGAGCCGCCGCAGACCAAGAAGGTGCTCGTCAGGGAGGATGGCACGGGAGGGCCCTTCACCATAGGCTCCACCCTTGACAGCAAATAGAAAGGCACGCTCGTCACCTTCCTGCGGGCGAATGTCGACGTGTTTGCATGGCAAGCATCCGACATCCCTGTTGCTGGAGTAGCGTGAGGATGGGTGACCTTTTGGGAAGTTTGACCATGGAGTGTGATTTGACTTGAGATTAAGCATATTGACCCGAGATTAAGACATAATGACCTGAGATTAAGAAAAAAAGGAAAAAAAATTGAAATTTTTTGAAACAAAATTAAAAAAAATTCTGAAAAAAAAATTGAAAAAAAATTGTTACTAATGGCGCACTTCTATGTGGTGCGCCATTAGTATACCAGATACTAATGGCGCACCGTGGGCCATACTAATAGCGCACCAGCGGTGCGCCATTAGAATACCAGATTCTAATGGCGCACCACAGGTGCGCCATTAGAAAAAAATTCTAATGGTGTGATGCTAGTGGCGCACCAGTAGTGCGCCATTAGTAGCGAAAATAGGTGCGCCACTAGCAGCCCTTTTTCTAGTAGTGCAGGGCCGAGCAACCGCAGACCAAGAAGGTACCCATCAGGGAGGATGGCACGGGAGGGCCCTTCACCATAAGGTCCACCCTTGACAGCAAATAGGAAGGCACACTCGTCACCTTCCTGCGGGCGAATGTCGACGTGTTTGCATGGCAAGCATCTGACATCCCTGGTGTTCCCAGGAAGTTGATTGAGCACCACCTAGCTGTCTGCCCCCACGCGCGGCCCGTCAAGCAGAAAGCAGGCTCTAGAGAGGCACGAGTTCATCACAGAGGAGATCAGGAAGTTGGAAGCGGCAGGTTTGGTGAGAGGAGTGCTCCACCCAACGTGGTTGGCTAATCTGATAGTGGTGCGCAAGGCGAATGGGAAGTGGAGACTGTGTATTGATTACACAGATATCAATAAGGCTTGCCATATGTCGGGGGTTGGGTGCCACATATGCCAAGGGATAGCTTATCATGGTGGGGGCGAGTAGAACGTCGCCGGTGCCTGGAAGCGGGATGAGGTGTAGACATGCACGCCGGCGAATCTTACCCAGCTTCAGGGCTCTCCGAGGAGATAACACGCCTACTGCTGCTCTGCGGGGTCTCCGCATGATCACTATGGCAAAGTGGGTACAAGGTTGCTCCTTGAGCTGTTTCCTGGAGGTAGGAGGAGGCAAGGCTAGCTCCCTCCTTCCTGTATTCTATGGTCGAATGCTAATGGGGTCGAACCCTTTGCATGGGTGCTCCGGGGGGTTTATATAGGCCTACCCCCCCCCCCCGGGGGTACAATGGTAATCCGGCTGGGCACGGGTCCCAGCCGTCTGTCTCTCAGGCCGCCATCTTCTCCGCCGACTACTGGGGCCGGCCGACTGGTGCGCCCCGCCGACTAGTCTGGTACGGAGCCGACAGGCCTTGTCCGCCGCGGGCGGGTCTTGCCGGCTGCAGATTACTATAGTCGTGCTTCTAATGATGCTGGCTTGGTTATGGGGTCATGGCAACAGTACCGCCGCCTGGCGGGCGATCACTGTTTCCACTCCCTGTCTTATCTGGTTAATGGCATGCGGGACCCGTGGGAGGGACCGGCCGACTCCTCGAGGCCGACTCCCACGGGGTCCGTCTTGTGGCGCTCATGCCGTCTTCTGTCCCCCCCGCTGACAAGCGGGGCCCGCCGTCTCTGGGCCGTACAGGCAGGCCGACATGGGTACAGGGCTCCGCCACTGGAGCTGATGTCAGGGCTAGCTGGGCAACAGTGCCGCGTCGGACGGAGATCTCTGTTGGTACGGTGGACTGTGGCCACGCCTGCCCTTGGTAATCAGGGTGGGAGCGGGCCCTACTGCGGCCATTCCCAGCCCCGTCACTTCTTACGAAGGCAGAGGGTGGTTGGAGTCGCGGGCCGACTTCCCATAGCCGGCTTCTCTGGAAGTTGCCAGTTAGGAGTCGGCTCGTCTTGTAGTCGGCCCTGGGACTCGGCCTCGAGTAGATAGTCGGCAGCGCCACTGCCGACTCCCAGAGGCGGCCCTCCGTCCTGGAGTTCCTGAGGGGCGTAGCCTGCCCCGATGTCTTGAAAGGTTCCGGGCCTCAGGTTAGCCTACCCGTAGCCCATTACTCCGACAGTAGTCCCCGAAGCTGGTGAGGCGCCGAGGGAGACGTACTGAGGAGCCTCAACAGTTTCTTCCTTCCGGTGGTTGGAGCTGGGCTTCGCCCGCCGTCTTCCTTCAAGCCGACTATCGGGAGCCGGACTCGTCGAAGGCCGTTGAGGGAGTCCTGGATTAGGGGGTGTTTGGATAGCCGGACTATACCTTCAGCCGGACTCCTGGACTATGAAGATACAAGATTGAAGACTTCGTCCGGTGTCCAGATGGGACTTTCCTTGGCGTGGAAGGCAAGCTTGGCGATGCGGATATTTAGATCTCCTACCATTGTAACCGACTTTGTGTAACCCTAACCCTCTCCGGTGTCTATATAAACCAGAGGGTTTTAGTCCGTAGGACAACAACTCCAACATACAACAATCATACCATAGGCTAGCTTCTAGGGTTTAGCCTCCTTGATCTCGTGGTAGATCTACTCTTGTACTACCCATATCATCAATATTAATCAAGCAGGACGTAGGGTTTTACCTCCATCAAGAGGGCCCGAACCTGGGTAAAACATTGTGTCCCTTGTCTCCTATTACCATCCGCCTAGACGCACAGTTTGGGACCCCCTACCCGAGATCCGCCGGTTTTGACATCGACATTGGTGCTTTCATTGAGAGTTCCTCTGTGTCGTCACTTTTAGGCCCGATGGCTCCTTTAATCATCAATGACGATGCGGTCTAGGGTGAGACTTTTCTCCCCAGAAAGATCTTCGTCTTCGGCGGCTTCGGACTGCGGGCCAATTTGTTTGGCCGCCTGGAGCAGATCGAAAACTACGCCCCTCGCCATCAGGTCAGGTTTGGAAGTTTAAACTACACGGCTGACATCCGCGGGGACTTGATCTTCGACGGATTCGAGCCACAGCCAAGCGCGCCGCACTGTCTCGATGGGCATGATCTAGCTCTGCCGCCGAATAGTGTCCTGGAGGCCGCACGCGTGTTGGTTCCGACCCTTAATTCGGAGCCTGCTGTGCCGATCGAGGATGAGCGGTTGGACGCCACCTTAGGGGTTGCGATCTCAAAAATGATCGAGCCGAACACCAGCCCCGCACTCTACATGACCCGTGACTCCGAGGATCCGGATTCGTATTCGGACTCCGAACCCCCCGCGCCCCTGCCGATCGAATCCAATTGGGCGCCGATCATGGAGTTCACCGCCACGGACATCTTTTAGCACTCGCCCTTCGGTGACATCCTGAACTCACTAAAGTCTCTCTCTTTATCAGGAGAGCGCTGGCCGGACTACGATCAGCAAGGATGGGATGCGGACGATGAATAAATTCGAAACCCACCCACCACCCATTTGGTAGCCACCGCAATAATTTAAACGACGTGCTCAACTTCAACTCCGAAGACATCGACGGCATGGACGACGATGCAGGAGACATAGATGAACCAACGCCTATAGGGCATTAGACAGCCACCTCATCTCATGATGTGTACATGGTGGATACCCCTAAAGGTAGCGACAACGAGGAACACGGGGATGGAACGAAGGATCAATCCCTCGAAAAACAATCAATGCGTTGGTGTAAACGCCGACCCAAGCCCCGCCTCGATACAGACCCAGCCATAGAGCAGGATGAGCCCGCAGACGACGAGCAAGCCATAGAGCAACCGTCCGAATAGGGCATCCCGGATGAAGAAACCGAACATCCCTCCCCCGGCGAAAATGGCATTCCGGACGACCTTACGCCGGATAAGCCCACAGAGAAGAAGAACCTCCACAAGAGGCTCGTTGCAACCGCACGCAGCCTGAAAAAGCAGAAGCGAAAGCTAAGAACTGCAGAACATGCACTCAGGATCAGATGGAGTAAAGTAATCAACACCGCAAACAAATACAGCGATAGTCGCCGCACTAAAAGCTATCCAAAGCGAAAGCTACTGCCTGAATTCGACGAAGAGGCCTTAGAGCCCTCGCACTCAAAAAGTAAGAAAGCCACACGGTCGGATAGACGACCCCATGGCCAGCATAAAGCGGCAAGCGGCGCTGCACTTAAACCGGCACGCGACCTACTTACGGATTTGCATCAAAAAGATGGCCCAGCCAGGTCCATTTACGGGCCAAGAAAACAAGCTCTTGTAAGCAATACAATAAAGCCATTATCAGAATCCGGCACACTCAAATACAGGGGCGCCGCACACCCCCTATGTTTCACCGATGAGGTCCTGGATTATGAATTTCTAGCGGGATTCAAACCCGTAAACATAGAGGCATATGATGGAACAACAGACCCTGGAGTCTGGATAGAGGATTACATCCTCCACATACATATGGCTAGAGGAGATGACCTCCACGCCATCAAATATTTACCCCTAAATCTTAAAGGACCAGCCCGGCATTGGCTTAAAAGCCTTCCTGAAAACACAATTGGAAGTTGGGAAGAGCTCGAGGACGCTTTCCGAGCAAATTTTCAAGGGACTTATGGCCGTCCTCCGGATGCAGACGACCTCAGTCACATAACACAACAGCCCGGAGAGTCAGCTCGGCACTTCTCGAATAGATTTCTTACTAAAAAGAATCAGATAGTCGACTGTCCGGACGCTGAAGCCCTAGCAGCTTTCAGGCACAATGTCCGAGACGAATGGCTCGCCAGACACCTCGGCCAAGAGAAGCCAAGAACAATGGCCGCATTTACAAGCCTCATGACCCACTTTTGCGCAGGAGAGGACAGCTGGTTGGCAAGATGTAGCACCAGCGACCCAAGTACATCCGAAACTAGGGATGGAAACGGAAAACCGCGACGCAACAAGGATCATCGCCGGACTAAGGAAAACAGTCCGAAGAGCACGGCAGTCAACGCCAGATTCAAAGGCTCATGGCAGAATTAGAAAAAGCCGCCCCTCCAGGACAACAGAGATGATTTATCCAACCTAAACAAAATCTTGGACAGGATATGTCAAATACACAGTACTCCCGGGAAGCCTGCTAACCATACCCACAAAGATTGTTGGGTTTTCAAACAATCTGGCAGACTCAATGCCGAACACAAGGGGCTCGACACACCAAGCGAAGACGAGGATGAACCCCAAAAGCAGAGCACCAAGAAATAGAAGAATTTCCCACAAGAAGTGAAAACAGTAAACCTACTTCACATAACAAAACGCGCGGCGCCCATAAAGGTACGCACCACACGACCTATCCCAAAGGGGTCCCACCACTGGTTGTCAAAACCAATCATCTTCGATCATCTGGATTATTCTAGAAGTACCAGGAATGCAGGCTGGACTACCTTGGTACTCGATCCAATAATTGGCGGGCTCCAGTTTTCAAATGTCCTAATGGACGGCGGTAGTGGACTAAACCTGATATATCAGGACACAATCCGTCACATGGGGATAAACCCAACAAGAATCCGCCACAGCAAAAGCTCCTTTCAAGGGGTAGCGCCTGGTCCGGACACCCATTGCATGGGTTTTATCCGGCTCGAAGTTATATTCGGCTCTACCGAAAACTTCTGCTGCGAAAGGCTGACTTTCCACATCGTCCCATTCTCAAGTCGCTATCAAGCACTGCTGGGGCGTGAAGCTTTCACCCGCTTTAACGCAATACCGCATTATGCATCTCTCACGCTTAAGATGCCCGGTCCACGAGGCATCATCTCCTTGAAGGGGAAGCATTGAGCGCTCCTCCCCCGAGCGGAGGATTGTGCGGCCGCTTTAACAGCCCCACAATACAATGGCTTCACCAGCCAGAACATCCGAACAGGTCATTAAGACCACGGGCACGGATAGACGGGCCCGGCATGCCCTAGGGGCTCCACATATATAAGAGACAATAAAGCTCAATTTTACATATTTTACTTTATACTTGTTTATTTAATAAAACTTTTGTTCGGCACGCCTTTGTTTTTTTTCTTTCAACTTAGTTCCTCTCTTTTACAGATGAACATTGTGATGCGCCTATCCAGGATACGGCACAACGGAAACACAGGCGCAGACGTGCAGTAGGGACCCGTTCCAAGGATTCTTTTCAGATTAAGACCCTGCGTAAACCTTTTTTATGTCTCTTGTTGCTACACATCCCCTGGTTCTATAACCAAGGAGGAGGCTGGCGTCTTGGCATGTGGCCACGTCAGAATTCCAGCGCATACCAGGACACTAGGGGCTTATACCTAAGAGCATTACTTTGCCCGCTCTCATAAAGACCGAATACCTTAGGGAGTGTTCGGCGTCGCGAGTTTGGCCTTATATGCATCAGCTCCGAATCATGATTTTGGTCAATGTTGGGTTGCCCGGCTCCTGTGTTTGGCCGCCTTACGTTCCGCTCTATCGGCTAAGGCGGCACCAGGAGAACTACTACGACTGTACCCCAGTTTGGCCATGCGAGCACCTCAGTAGAGAAAGCCGAAAACTGACTATCATGATATAGCGTGAGACTGGTCAACCACTCGATGACTCTCCGGAATCTATAGGATTCCTCCGCATTAACGAAGGGCCGTTTCCCGGCCAGGCACACACGCGCCCCGGATTCGGGCGAGCGCAGTCGCCACCAAGGGCTATCTAAAGAGTACCACTGTGAAGCTCCTATGGCTAAGTGAAAGTGTTAAAGCATTATAGTCCGGTTGCCTAGCTCACTGCGCCATCACCTCCTTCATAGGACCAAGACGTTGGATTAAGTGTGAAAAAGCGCCTTGTACGAGCACCCCCGCACCATGTGCGTGGGGGCTGAAGCCAACGACTGCCATCTTTCAGATTATATATATATATATATATATATATATATATATATATATATATATATATATATATATATACTTAAACGGACACACAGGAGGTGTTCCACATACTTGAAGGCACAAGTATAAAAGCCTACTACAATTCATCAAAATACTGCTTTATAATTACATATGCTATCAAAACATAGCATCCTTCGAGCACTGCGTCTCTATTACACGAGCGCCTTCAAGTACTTCCTGAAAATAGTGCTCGGAGGGAACTCGGCTTTTGTCCGAATCTCGGGATGCAACAACAGTGGTCTCCATCTCCGCCCAGTATGTCTTGACATGGGCAAGAGCCATCCGTGCGCCCTCTATGCACGCTGACCTCTTGATTGCATTGATACGTGGCACCACATCAAGGAATCGCTACACCAAGCTGAAATAACTCTTCGGCTCCGATCTCCCCGGCCATAAATGACCCACGACACACTTCATGGCGAGTCCGGACAACCTATTTAGTTCGGCCCACTGACCCAGACGATCGTCCACCGCCAGTGGACGCTCTGGATTGTGGAACTGCGACCAGAAAAGTTTTTCCACTTCGCGATCTTCTTGATCTCGAAAGTGTTCGGTTGCATCAGCAACACTTGCTGCCAAATCCACATAGGTGTCCTCCACACTCCACATCCGGCCCAACGGAGCAAACTTCGGATCGCAAAACTTCCTCCTTAGCATAAAGGGCTTCCCAGCCACAATCTGTCCGGCCTAGCACAGCTCCTCCTTCGCAGCTCTCATCGTAGAGCGAGCGTCCTTGGCATCAGCAACAGCCTTCTCTAAGTCCGTTTGCCTCGCCCGGTCTTCTTTCTCAAGAAGCTCGCAATGGTCAGCAGCACTCTTTAACTTCACGGCCATCTCGGCCATCTCCTTCTTGCTTTGGTAGTGATCAGCCTGTTCGGCTCTCAGCTCTTCAAGGGCCTTCTTGGCAGCCGCATCCCTTTCTCTGGCTTGTTCCTTAGCTCGGGCAAGTTCCGCCCGAAGACGCTCCATGGCGGCCGCACCATCTGCATCAAGCACACACATTGTAAGATATTGGCATCAAGCTCATCTTACCAGGTGCCGCCCAAGGAGTTACATACCTTGAGCCTCATCAAGCCGCTTGTTGACGAGCGTGATGTCGGCATCTGCCCCTTCAAGTTGTCGCTTTAGTTCGGCAAAATCATCAGTTTGGCTCGATTCCGGACAATTCGCCACCTACATTGAAAGGCGATATTTTAGACCTCGGGTTATGATCCTCTGCACACTGTCACTTCTGACAACGCACAGAGTCTCAGGGGCTACTATCTACACAGGGCGCATCTTATTTATGCGCAACTGACAAAAGTGTACATTATCTAATGTACCTCAAATCCCGTTAGTAAACTTCTGACGGCCTCGTGCAATCTGCTTTCCGTGGACGAAATCCTTTCAATCACCGTGCCCATCAATGCACGGTGCTCCTCTGAGATAGAAGCTCGCCCCAGCAGATTCTTCAGCTCCTCCGCCCGAGCACCAGACGGTGCCGGACTTATCCTATGGCCTCTTCCGAAGGCCGGACACGGAGAACCTTGGGGGGCCACGTGGCTATCTTCCGCCCCTGCCGGATTCGGAGCAACCCTCCGCGACGACACCTCAGGGTCGCCTGCCTCACTAGGCGCTACGGCAAGGGGAGGCGTCCCGCTCTCCATCATCTCCGGAAGAAGGTCCCCTGAAGACAAGCTCTGCTGACAAGGGTTGAGGTCCGAACTACAAGGTAAAATTTCGGTTAATCTTCTCAGGTTTAAAGTAAGGACCTTTCTCTTAAATATACAATCTTTCTCTACTTACGGCTCGCTGGAGGGCTAGCCCCTTTGAGGGCATAGTTCGGCCGAGGTATCCCCGGGCATAGGACCCTCTGGCGAGGATTTTTTCCCCCGCTTGGAAGCTATAGCCTCCGGGTATTCAGAGGCAGTCCTTTTCTTCCCCGGATGAGAGGGACTTTCGGTTCCTTCCCTCCAGACAGCCTCCTTCGAGGAGGCCGTAGTTGCCTTGTCCCCTCCCTTGCTTTCCTCCAGAGGCACGACCTTCAACATCCTGACCAGGACGGAATCCGGCCTGGTCTCAGGGAGGGGAGCCGGACACCTTATCAGCTTTGCTTTCGCTATCCACACCTGTTTAAAAGGCACAACTCTTTTAAGGGGCAAGTTTATGACAAATATATGGATAACAAGTCCGGGCATGAGGCTACTTACTTGAGTATCTAGGCGATTGCAGCTTAGACCTGCGTCCTCGGTCAAATCCGGACACATTGCTTGTGATCCGAAGAACAGTTTATACATCTCCACGGGCGTTGCGCCCATAAAGTGCTGGAGAGCTCGTGGTCCCTCCGGATTAAACTCCCATAGACGAAGGGAGCGACGTTTGCCGGGCAGGGTTCGGCAGATCAGCATGACCTGCATCACTTTGACCAGGTTGAGGTCTCTTTCCAAGAGATACCTGACGCGGCCCTGCAACAAAGGCACGTCTTGGGGTGGCCCCCAGTCTAGGCCCTTATTGACCCATGACTCTAGCAGCTGTGGGGGACCCGAGCGAAAAGCAGGCGGCACCACCCATTTGGTGCCCCTGGGAGCGGTGATATAGAACCACTCTCGTTGCCATAAGCCGAGCTCCTCTTGAAAAGAGCCCTCGGGCCAGGGAGCATCAGCATTCTTACTTATAACAGCGCCTCCGCACTCGGCGTGCCGTCCCTCGATCATCTTTGGCTCCACTTTAAAGGTCTTAAGCCATAATCCGAAGTGAGGGGTAACACGGAGGAACGCTTCACACACGATGATGAATGAGGAAATATGGAGGATGGACTCCGGAGCTAATTAATGAAATTCTAGCCCATAATAGAACAGCAGCCCCCTCACAAAGGGATCCATTGGGAAGCCTAACCCCCGAAGGAAGTGAGATTTGAACACCACGCTCTCACCGGGCTAGGGACTGGGAATCACCTGCCCTTGAGCAGGCAACCTATGCGGAATTTCGCCGGTCAAGAACTTAGCCTCTCTCAACTTTAGCACGTCCTCCTCCGTGACGGAGGAGGGCATCCATCGGCCTTGAAGGTCAGAACCGGACATTGTCGATGGTCCGAAGCGCCTGGAATCTGGGGCCTAGGGTGTTGGAACTCGAGGCGATGGGTGAACTCGTTTGAGGTTGGAAAAAAGGAGTAAGGCCTTGGTCTCTTTATAAGAGGTTGAATACCAAGAGCCCTCCCTGTGACCGTTTGGGACTCGCCTTTAATCGAGAAAACATGCTAAACGGGCACGATTGGGTTACCCATGTCCGTATTGATGAGAATCCCGTAAATAAACGGGACACGATCTCTGCTTTGACAAGATGTGCCAAGGAAACCGCCTCGCAAAACACTAAGGTGGAGAGGTGAAAACGATTCGAATAAAGGCTTGGCCGTAGTGTGATGTCACGCTATGGAATATGTCAGCAGATTAGATTTGTGTTAATATTATTCTCTCTATGGCAATATGTGGAAACTTATTTTGCAGAGCCGGACACTACTCTTGGTGTTTACAATCTTTTATGAAGAACTTGGAGGATGAACCCGCCTTGCAATGCCGAAGACAATCTGTGCGCCGGACTTGTCGTCATTGAAGCCTGGTTCAGGGGCTACTGAGGGAGTCCTGGATTAGGGGGTGTTCGGATAGCTGGACTATACCTTCAGCCGGACTCCTGGACTATGAAGATACAAGATTGAAGACTTCGTCCCGTGTCCGGATGGGACTTTCCTTGGCATGGAAGGCAAGCTTGGCAATGCGGATATTTAGATCTCCTACCATTGTAACTGACTTTGTGTAACCCTAACCCTCTCCGGTGTCTATATAAACCGGAGGGTTTTAGTCCGTAGGACAACAACTCCAACATACAACAATCATACCATAGGCTAGCTTCTAGGGTTTAGCCTCCTTGATCTCGTGGTAGATCTACTCTTGTACTACCCATATCATCAATATTAATCAAGCAGGACGTAGGGTTTTACCTCCATCAAGAGGGCCCGAACCTGGGTAAAACATTGTGTCCCTTGTCTCCTGTTACCATCCGCCTATACGCATAGTTTGGAACCCCTACCCGAGATCCGCCGGTTTTGACACCGACAGCCGTCTTGCCTCTTAAAGATTTTGAAAGTCATAGCGGGATCCAAACGGCATGCCTGGCAAGCTTCCTGGCTGCCGCCGTTGCGGACCCGTCGTGTGGCGCCACGTGGCCGGGCCAATCTGCCCGCCCACGCGCGTGATTGGATAGGCCCGCAGGTGGGGCCCGCCACTACCATGCCTCGGCCTTAGAATGGATCTATTGCGGCCATGCAGACGGTTGGGATTCCTATGCAGTAACTGCGCGCAGTAACTTCGTGCAGTAAATCGTGGGGGTCGTGGGGTCCTGGGCGCAGTTAATCCCATGACGCCCCATCGGCTTCTCAACCTAAGAGCCTATAAGTAGGCGGAGGGAGCGGGCGGTGAAGCACGCGCGCTCACTCTCCCTTATTCCCCTCTGCTTCCTCTTGCTTCTTCTTTCCTTCGCCGTCGCCACGCCGGACCTCATCACGCCCGCAGCGATGAGCTCTTCCTCCGCCGCCGTGCCCACCGCTGCGCGCTCCGCCGTGTGCGATGGCTCCGTGGTTGACGATGAACACATTGAGTTTCTTCGCAAGACGCGTTGCCTCCCCGGCAAGGACCTAGTGTGAGCCCGCGCCGCGCTGGCGAGGGAGGTATCGCCGGCGCCGGAGGAGGGCGAGCGGGTCATATTCCGCTCGCACCTCATGCGCGGCCTAGGGCTGCCAGCGAGCGGCTTCTTCCGCTCCTTCTTGGAGTTTCACGGGCTCCAGCCGCACCACCTCACACAAAACACGGTGGTGCTGCTGGCCGCCTTCACCACTCTGTCTGAAGGCTTCCTCGGCGTTCTCCCCACCATCGAGCTGTGGGGCGAATTCTTCAGTTCCAAGCTCGGCACGCATGTCGCCGGCGCACCAGCCCAGTGCGGTGCCTTCATCGCGATGCGGAGGTTGGTGGTCGACAACCCGTTTCCCACCATCTTGCTGATCAAATCGGTGAAGATGTGGCAGCGATCTTATTTCTACGTGAAGAACGTCTCCCCGGAAGGCGACTAGGTCAACCTGCCGCCTTACGAGGCCGGCGCGCCGGCCGGAAGGCTCCCCAGCTGGTCCCACCGGGCCAAGACGCTGACTCATGCCGGCGCCGTCGTCGTCGCGCGACTCCGAGTGCTGACTTAGTCGGAGGGCCTAACCGGGGCCGACTTGCTGGCCGCCTTCATGACACGCCGAGTCCTCCCACTTCAAGGCCGGCCTCACATGATATGTTAGATGAGTGGCCACCGGGACCGAAGTCGGATGTGCTCCAAGGACATGCCCCACGCGGAGGTGGCGGACACGGTGAACTACATCACGAACTGCGGTCTCTCGGGGAATTGGCAGTTCGGCAAGGAGCCGTACTCGCGCGCCAACCCCCCGCCTGTTGTAAGTTGTTCCTCTTCTGCTTTGTTTCTTCAGCCAACTCCGACTTCTAATCTTCTTTAATACTCGAAATAGAACCCTCTCATTCAGCCTTCGGCCGGCACCGCGGGGCCGGCCCGCTAGTTCGTCCCCGACCGAGCGGAGAGCGACGTCGACGATCCTGACTTGGGGGCAGCGGCGATGGAGGCCGATGCCGAAGGAGGAGGTGAAGGAGGAGAAGGTGGCCTCAGGCCTTCGGCCACCTTTGCCGACTGGCCTAAAGGCGACGCTGAGGGGGAAGTCGCCCCGCGCCACCAACCGAAGGCCGGCCGCCCCGGCGCGAGTTCGTTCGCCGCCCTGGATGGTCTAGGCGGCGCGAGGAAGCGCCGGGCCGGGCCGAGTTCTCTTGGCGGCCGGTCGAAGAAGTTCAAGGGGGCGGCTGCCGCAACTAGGCGGGAAGAGGCGATTGCCCAGGCCAACCGCTTCCGCAAGGAAGTGAAGAAACCGTCGATGGTCTCCGCGTAAGTGCCGCCGCCCT
The DNA here is from genome assembly GCF_002162155.2 of Triticum dicoccoides. Classification (NCBI taxonomy): domain Eukaryota; kingdom Viridiplantae; phylum Streptophyta; class Magnoliopsida; order Poales; family Poaceae; genus Triticum; species Triticum dicoccoides. Next base: position 351,414,264 of record NC_041388.1, on the reverse strand, counting down.
TCGTCTTGTTTTCTATTGGTTGATTTTGTCTAAGTCTTGTTCATGCTTCCCTTGTTCCAGGGCTCCCCTCACCCTTGAGAGGGTCACCGCCGCCTCCATCATGGGGTCAGCAGAGATGTCCGCCACCACTCGGCGGATTGACCCCGCCGCCGATCTCCAGGAGGCTACGGAGCGGAACACGCAAGAGAAGCGCGACGAGGAAGAGGCCGACCGCAGGGAGAAGGCGGAGGCCGAGAAGGCGGCCGCCTCCGCCCAGAAGAACCTGGACGATGCCGAAGCCGCCGTCACGGCAAAACGGTAGGCTGAGGAAGCCGCGCGCCACCAGTCGGTGTTATTCGTCATCCCTCTGAACTCAGTTCGACCGCCTCTGGACTTCACGGAGCAGACTGGGGAAGCCGGCGACGAGTACCCCATCATGGAGAGGAAAGGCGGCGAGGCCTCCATGTCGGACACGGCCGTGCCGCCGCCGCCTCCGCCGCCGTTTGGGAGCACGTGAGGCGAGCAGCCGGCGGACCCGCTGGTGCCGCCGACTAAAGACAAGGCCGTGGAGAAGCTGCTCCTTCAAGTAACCTCGCCAACGCACCGCCGCCTTGAGAAGGCGACTTCAGCGCCGTGCCCCTTGGAGACCGGCGCCGCCAGCTCGGTCATCCCAGACATCGAGGCAACGAGCGCCGCGCCCATTGGGTGGGCGCGAAGAGGCGGCACAGGCCCGCTGAACCAGGCGCTTCTGGACGTCCAGGCGAAGCTACGGGCTGAGGGTGACGCCCTCCAGGACTGCACCAAGGCGCATCTGGCGTCGCGAGTAGCCATCCGGGTGTGTTTTCTTCTGACTTTGTTTTACTTGCTTTTCTCTGTGGGGGCGCGCCAACGCACCCACTGGGTGTACTCCCCAAGTTCCGGGCCGGCTACTGAGCAGGCGGCACGGAACTCCATTGGCGAGTTCTAAGTACTTACTCTTGTTTGAAATATTTATCATACGATTATCACAACCTTCGGGTCTACACCTTCAACCGCAATGTTGAAGGGCTAGGCAATTGGACTGCCGACATGTCAGAGAGCCGGAGTGGGTTCTCCTTCTTCTTCGCGGGGGCGCGCTGGCGCACCCGCGGGCTGTAGTCCCCGAGATTCGGGTCGACTGCTGAGCAGTCGGGCCGTATCTTCCCGGCGACCTTCTTTGATGACGACTTAGCGCCTTCTTCTTTTTTCTTCAGAGGCCAACGCCGTTCTTCAGCAGCAGCTGGGCGAAGCCAACACCGCCTTGCGTGCCAAGGGGGAGGAATGTGGCAAGCTCGTCGCAGAGCGTGACCTGCTAGCCACGCAGCTGGCGGAGCAGAGGGAGCTGCTTAAGAAGGCGTAGGAGGAGGCGGAGAAGAAAGAGACTGCACTCCTGGCCGAGTTCGAGGTCGAGCGCTCCTCCTGGACCAACAAGGAGGAAATGCTGACCTCCGGCTTTCATGATATTGAGGATATCGTCGATGGTGAGTTGTTTTACTCTCTTTCTTTGAGCCGCCGACTGCAGGTCGGGCCGACTCCTGATTTTCTGACTTGCTTCTTTTCCGTCTTTGGCAGACTTCTTCCCTGGCCACACGCAAGCTGCCACTCAAGCCATCGAGGCTGATCGCGAGGCGCAGAGGGCAAATGGTGAGGAGATTGCCGCCAATGCCCCCCGGACGCTTGACGAGCAGCTTCTGAGCATCGAGGCTCGTCTGCGGCCGGCCCATCGGATGCTGCGCCGGCTTCAACGTGTCAGCGCCCAGGCGATTACCGCCTTGTGGCCGGACATGCCGGTTCTGCGCACTCCCAGCCGGAGTGCCGACTGGCTGGAGGTCGCAGCCGGCCATCTTGAAGCTTGGAAGGGTTCCTCGGCCCGGGCTGGAGCGCGCCAGGCCTTGGAATTTTTCAAGGCGTGGTATCCGGGGCTGGACATGGACCAGCTGGCCACGCTCCAAGCGGAGGCCCAGCCGGAGCTGGCAGCCGCGGAAGACGTCCTCATCAAGCGCGCCGCGGCGATCACTGAGTACGCCAATACCAGCATCTTCATTCCTGAGCGGGCTGAAGACGGCGAGGAGGCACCGCCAGAGTGGTTTGGGATGAACCCGGACTATGACGAGGACTCGGCGGAGGTGATTGGCTCCAGCACCGAGAAGGAAGGCGAGGCAGAGGACGGAGGCGAGATGGAGGCGCCAGGAGGCAGACCGGACGATCAGCCTCAGCTCGACCGCGCCTCCAGCAATGAGTCGCGCCCAACCGAGTCGGCTGCCGCTGGAGGCGATCAAGCCGAGACTGCTCAGCCGGCCGACCCAACATCTGACACCGCCATCTCCTCCGAGCCTCCAAACCCGTCTGCTGCTTCCTAGGCTGCTGCCTTGTCTTTATTTTATCTGTTTTAGTAGTCTTTGAAGAATTTGTTAATTCGCACAATTCCACCCGCGGGGTGTATTTTGAACGTCTGTTCGAAGATTCGGCCAAGGGCCTATGTTATGTAAATATCTATCCGAGTTCTATCATTTCTTGCTCATTGCTCTCTTGGCTTTTCCTTTGCCGCCTTCCCTTTGTTGCCGTCTTTGCCAGTCGGACAGCCGCTCCGTGGACTGCCGCTGGATCAACTGCTTGGCTATTTTGGGAAGGCAAGTACTTGGCCGTTTCTAGAGTTTCTTAGCAAGTTGAATAGAAGGCGGCGAGCCAACTACTCGGGAGTCGGCTTTGCAAAAAAGTGGCTGGAAAACCAGCTTTAAGCTATGTTTATGCTTTGAGTCCTTAGCCATTTTACATGTGGGCCCCATTCTTCCTTGCTCCTGCCATCGGACACTCGCTCTGCGAGCTGCAGATTCTAACAGGAGACGGCTTAGGTGCCACACACTACTTGACCGACTACAGGAAGGATTTCATAGCGCAAGACGGCTAGTCCCCGGGCCGACTAGTCGGATCCGGTGCCAAGTGGCATAAAAAAGAATGGCATACTCGAAGGCATGATACTTATCATACAGATAACAAAAAGGGCAGTCCTCGAGCTCGTCTCGGGGGGACCGAAGTCTTGGTAGTTTAATACAGAGGGTAGCGTGGTACATACTGCTTTAACTGTAAAATCTTCGGAGAAGATTTGCATTCAATGGCCGTTCCGTCTCTTTGCTAGAGTCGTCCCTCTTGCGTGCTCGGGGCTTCTGAGCGTCGATCAGATAGGAGTTGTTGCCTAGTACTTTGCTGATGATGAAGGGGCCTTCCCAAGGTGCCGACAACTTGTGCTAGCCGGCTGTCCGCTGGACTAGTCGGAGCACAAGGTCGCCTTCTTGGAAAGATCTCGTCCTGACCTTCCTGTTGTAGTATCGGCGCAGGCTCTGCTGGTAGATGCCGGACCGGCTGAGTGCCAACAGCTGACCCTCTTCCAGCAGATCGACGCCGTCTTGACGTGCTTCTTCTGCTTCCTCTTTGGTGTACATGGTGACTCGCGGGGAGTCGAATTCTATGTCTGTTGGGATGACGGCTTCGGCACCATAGACGAGGAAGAAGGGCGTGAAGCCGGTCGATTTGTTTGGAGTCGTACGCAGACTCCAGAGGATGGCTGGCAACTCGTCAAGCCAACAGCCGGCCGAACGCTCCAATGGTTCGACCAGTCGAGGCTTGATGCCAAACAGGATGAGGCCGTTTGCCCGCTCCACCTGGCCGTTTGACTGCGGATGGGCAACGGACACTAAGTCCGGTCGGATGCCCTGTGTCGCGCAAAAACGGGCCAAGGCGCCTTTGGCAAAATTTGTGTCGTTGTCGGTGATGATGCTGTGCGGTATGCCGTACCGAATCGTTATGTCGGAGATGAAAGTCACGGCAGTCGGGCCATTCAACTTCTTGATAGGCTTTTCTTCTATCCACTTGGTGATCTTGTCCACCGCGACAAGTAGGTGAGTTAGGCCTCCTCGCGCTGTCTTGAATGGTCCCACCATGTCCAAGCCCCAAACTGCAAAGGGCCAGGCAATGGGAATGGTCTTGAGTGCAGAAGCTGGCTCATGCGGCTTGGAACGGAACTTCTGGCACCCCTTGCATTTTTGGACCAAAAGAAACCGTGTCGAAAGAAACCGTGTCGAAAGGCTTTGGCGATGAGTGCTCGTGAGGCCGCATGGTGGCCAAACTCACCTTGATGGATGTCTCTAAGAGTTGCTTGGCCTTGCTCCGGCTCGACGCAATGCTGGTAGACACCAGTAACGCTGCGCCTGACCAGCTCTCTATTGACTATGGTGTAGGCTGCCGCTCGGCGTTGTACTTGCCGAGCCAAGGTTTCGTCGGTTGGCAGCTCTTTGCTCAGTAGGAACTTGAGGATGGGTTGTGCCCATGAGGGCGCTGCTATTTCTTCGACTTCCAGAACTTCGACTTGGACGAGGGCGGCTGGGCTGGGAGGCGGCAGGCTGGAGTCTGTGGCCGCTTGCTGGACTGGTGAAGTCCCCGGGCTGACTGATGCAGTCCCCAGGTCGAGCTCTAGAGTCTTTGGTCTGGTCGCCACAGTCCCCGGGCCGGGTTCTGAAGTCCCCAGGCCGGCTTCAATTGCGGCGTTCTTGGAGCCATCTGCAAGAGTTCTTGTGCCGTCTGCTGGGGCTCTTGAGTCAGATCTGACTTCTTCGGGGGGAGTTGGCACAAAGATGGAGTCTGACTCTGGTGAAGGCTTGACAGATGGTTTGAGGAGGTGCTAAAGGGCGACACCGGATGGTATTGCCTGGCGGGTGGAGCCGATTCGCGCCAGGGTATCTGCTTGGTTGTTGTCATTTCTTGGCATGTGAAGGAACTCGCACCCCTCGAAATATCCATGGAGATGCTGCACGAGGAAGCGGTAGCTTGCCATGTTTGCATCCTTGGCGTCCCAGTCGCCAGACGACAGCTGGACCACCAAGTCGGAGTCGCCATAGCACAGGATCCGGCGAATGCCAAGTTCTTTGGCAAGCCGGAGCCCGTGAATGAGCGCCACGTATTCTTTGGCAAGTTCTTTGATTTATATGCAATTTGAGGTCAAAAATAACACTTAGTTTGCATATGTAGGTGTGGTTTACTTAGTGCCTTCTAAATCTCCGTCGTAACCACCGTCGATCACCCGCACCGTCCCGTCGCCGGCACCACCTTGTGATGAGCCTCTTGTTCACGAAATTTTATATAAAAATTGATGTTTGTGTGATTTGGATATATATTTACTCGTATAATTATCTTACCCGTACGTTGTTTGTTATACATATAGTGCCATGGTTTTGATATCCATCCCCGTCGGCCCTCATCCTTGTTATGATTCGGATGTGGTATATATATTCTCTTTTAAAACTAGTTGCATTTCGTGTTTATGAAAAATTATGCCCATCAAGTTGACATAGAAATTTTTTCTAGGAGGTATGTGAACCGGAAATTCCAACCGACCCTATTGTCGAGAGGTTAAATTTAGTTGAAAGAGAAAACGAGTACTTGGAAGAAAAATTGAAAAGAATTGAGGGGGGGGAAGATGGAATTGGAGTTGCATGTTGCCGATGTCGTCGATGATCACAAGATGAAGATGGAGAAAATGCGCTTGAAGATTAGAAAGATTAGAAAATATGCCATTGATAGTGAGGCTTGGTATCATTATGCTGTTGGATCAATTGTTACCTTAGTTGCGATCTTGATCGCATTTGTTGTTGCATTTAAATGTTTTAGCTAGAGAGTTATTTGTTTGTTGCATTTAAGTGTTGTATGAACTTTATGTATGAACTTGTATTAATTTGGTGTTTTCAGTGCTGTGTATTGAAGATGAGTCGGCAATGGATGTACGATGACCGATGCTCTCCCGAGTTCATTAATGGCGTGCAAACTTTTCTGCTTGTGGCTGAGGCAAACAAGCGGCGGATGGTTTTATGCTTTGTCCATGTGCTGGCTGTAAGAATGGTCAAAATTACTCTAAGTCAAGAACCATTCACGTCCACTTGTTTGAGTCCGGTTTCATGCCCCACTATAATGTTTGGACCAAGCACGGAGAAAGAGGGGTTATGATGGAAGACAATGAAGAAGAAGAGGACGACGACAGCTATCCTAGCCATGGGTTCCCTGAATACGATGATACAACAATGGGGGAAGAAGCTGAGCTGGTAATCTGGGAAGAAGCTGAGCCGGCAATGCGGGAAGAAGCTGAAGAAGAGGCATCAGATGAGCCCGTTGATGATCTAGGTCGGGCCATTGCCGATGCAAAGAGAAACTGCGCAAGTGATTTGGAGAAGAAGAAGTTGCAGCGCATGTTAGAGGATCACAAAAAATTGTTGTACCCGAATTGCATAGATGACAAGAAAAAGCTGGGCACCACACTGGAATTACTGCAATGGAAGGCAGAGAATGGTGTATCTGACAAGGGATTCGGAAAGTTGCTAGTAATGATAAAGGATATGCTTCCAAAGGACAACGAATTGCCCGAGAGTACGTACGAAGCAAAGAAGGTTGTCTGCCCTCTAGGGTTAGAGGTGCAGAAGATACATGCATGCCCTAATGATTGCATCCTCTACCACGGTGAGTATGAGGATTTGAACTCTTGCCCGGTATGTGGTGCATTGCGCTATAAGATCAGCCGCGATGACCCTGGTGATGTCGAGGGCGAGCGCCCCAGGAAGAAGATTCCTGCCAAGGTGATGTGGTATGCTCCTATAATACCACAGTTGAAACGTTTGTTCCAAAACACAGAGCATGCCAAGGCGATGCGATGGCACAGAGAAGACCATAAGAAAGACGGAAAGTTGAGAGTACAGTGGAGAAAAATCGAAAGAAAGTATAGGAAGGAGTTTGCAGATGACGCAAGGAGCGTATGGTTTGGTCTAAGCGCAGATGGCATTAATCCTTTTGGGGAGCAGAGCAGCAACCATAGCACCTGGCCTGTGACTCTATGTTTGTATAACCTTCCTCCTTGGTTGTGCATGAAGCGAAAGTTCATTATGATGCCAGTGCTCATCCAAGGCCCTAAGCAACCCGGCAATGACATTGATGTGTACCTAAGGCCATTAGTTGAAGAACTCTTACAACTATGGAATGGAACAGGTGTACGTGCGTGGGATGAGCACATGGGGGAAGAATTTGACCTAAAGGCATTGCTGTTCATGACGATCAATGATTGGCCTGCGCTCAGTAACCTTTCAGGACAGACAAACAAGGGATACCACGCATGCACTCACTGTTTGGACGATACCGACAGTATATATTTGGCTAATTGTAAGAAGAATGTGTACCTGGGACATCGTCGATTTCTTCTGAACAGGCATCCCGTAAGAAAGAAAGGGAAGCATTTCAAAGGTGAGGTGGATCACAGGACGAAGCCTCGCCACCGTACTGGTGCTGATGTACATGATATGGTCAAGGATTTGAAGGTGGTCTTTGGAAAGGGTCCTGGTGGACAACCTGTTCCGAATGACGCTGATGGACGCGCACCCATGTGGAAGAAGAAATCTATATTTTGGGACCTGCCCTATTGGAAAGACCTAGAGGTCCGCTCCGCAATCGACGTGATGCACATGACGAAGAATCTTTGTGTGACCCTGCTTGGCTTCTTGGGCGGGTATGGGAAGACAAAAGATACACCTGAGGCACGGGAGGACCAGCAATGTCTGCACGGAAAAGACGGCATACATCAGGGTCATGCAAGCTACGCTCTTACCAAAGAAGAGAAGGAAATCTTCTTTGAATTCCTGCTCAGTATTAAGGTACCATCTGGCTTCTCGTCGAATATAAAGGGAATAATAAACATGGCAGAGAAAAAGTTCCAGAACCTAAAGTCTCATGACTGCCATGTGATTATGACGCAAATGCTTCCGGTTGCATTGAGGGGGCTTCTACCGGAAAACGTTCGATTAGCCATTGTGAAGCTATGTGCATTTCTCAATGCAATCTCTCAGAAGGTAATCGATCCAGAAATCATACCAAGGTTAGAGAATGATTTGGTGTAATGTCTTGTCAGTTTCGAGTTGGTGTTCCCACCATCCTTCTTCAACATCATGACACACGTCCTAGTTCACCTATGCGAAGAGATTAACATTTTGGGTCCTGTATTTCTACACAATATGTTCCCCTTTGAGAAGTTCATGGGAGCCTTAAAGAAATATGTTCATAACCGTGCTAGGCCAGAAGGAAGCATCTCCAAGGGCCGTCAAAATGAGGAGGTCATTGAGTTTTGTATTGACTTTATTCCTGACCTTAAGCCGATTGGTGTTCCTGAATCACGGCATAAGGGCAGACTGGATGGAAAAGGCACGCTAGGAGGGGAACAAATAATATGTATGGACGGACATTCTCTCACTAAAGCACACTACACAGTTCTACAGAATTCTGCCTTGGTGGCTCCGTATATGGATGAACACAAGAATTTGCTACGCTCCAAACACCCGGAGCGGTCTGATGACTGGATTACACGTGAACAAACCAGGAGTTTCGCCAGCTGGTTGCAGACATGTACCATGCATGACACCTCTATTGAAGATGACCTGTACTTGCTGTCCCAGTTACCATCTTCGAATATAATGACTTTCAAAGGGTACGAGATAAATGGTAATACATTTTACACGATCGCCCAAGATAAGAAGAGCACCAACCAAAATAGTGGTGTCCGCTTTGATGCAGAAACCAAGACGGGAAAGGAAACATATTATGGTTATATACAGGACATATGGGAACTTGACTATCGACGTGTTTTGAAGGTCCCTTTGTTTCGGTGCAAATGGGTCAATATGACACGAGGCGGGGTAACGGAAGACCCGCAGTACGGAATGACAACAGTGGATCTCAACAATCTTGCGTATGCAGACGAACCATTCGTCCTAGCCAATGATGTGGCACAGGTTTTCTATGTGAAGGACATGTCTACCAAGCTAAGAAAAAGAAAAGATAAGGAAGCGAATGCATCGTACGATGAGCCAAAGCGGCACACAATTCTTTCTGGGAAGAGAAACATCATGGGAGTGGATGACAAGATAGACAAGTCAGAAGATTATGAAAAGTTTGATGAAATTGCTCCATTCACAGTGAATATTGACCCGAGCATCCTGTTAAATGATGAAGATTTTCCATGGTTACGGCGCAAAGGGACACACGCGAAGAAAAAGTTTCACACCCAAAGATCTGGGATGTGATCGGCTTCACTATCATCACTTTCTTCTGTGTTTCACACCCAGAAGGGAATCTCTGTAATAGTTAGGGTAGTTAATTATGTGTTTTGGCATTTGAAACGCGAAGAAATTTATGTGCAAACAAATTCTTTCATGCCTTTACTGATTTTTAAAGTTAAGTTATTCACAAACTAGTGATTTACACTAATTTCAAATAATTCAAAATTTAAACTATTCAAATTTGAAAACTACGGGAACTAACAGAAAGTTTGTAATTTTTTGTACCTAAAGAAAAAAATACTCATAAAGAAACTCTAACTACACAAAAAAACAACTCAAAAATAAATAAAGCAAAAAAATAAAAAAAAGCCCGCCTACTAGGCCAGAGCGGCCTGCATACGACTAGAAACCCAACATGTTGTTGGGCCAGGATGCAGGCCCGCAAAGGCCCAGTAGGCCAACAGGGCAGCACAGAACATGTAGGCCTAGTAGGCCTGCTTTGGAGAGGAGCTCGAGAGAGCTACCGCACGGGGGTTTATAAACCAGTGCGGTCGCCCCTCGGCTAGCGAGGTGGGACTAAACTTGCGCACCGCACCTGCGCCAGCGCACCCCCTTTAGTACCGGTTCGTGGCACCAACCGGTACTAAAGGGGGGCCTTTAGTATCGGTTAGAGCAACCAACCGGTACTAAAGGGGGTGCTGTTCCCGCCGCTTCGCCTCGCCAAAACAGGCCTTTAGTACCGGTTGGTGGCTCCAACCAGTACTAAAGGTGCCTTCTATATATACAACACTTACGAAAATTTCATTCTCCCTCTGTTTCTTCCTCTGTTTCCCCATTGAACCACCACCCGCGCGCCCTGTTCGATCGACGCCGTCGCCGTCGCCGCCCCTGTCCCCGTCGCCGCCCCCGTCCTCGTCGCCGCCCCGGGCCCATCCCCATCGCGCCGTCCCCGCGTCGCCGCCCCCGCGTCA
>NC_041388.1:351393822-351403468 GCF_002162155.2 Triticum dicoccoides | reverse complement strand
GTCGCCCCGGCCGTCGCCCCGCTGTGAGCTCTCCCCCTCTAATCCCTCTCCCTCGCCCCCGGCGGCCACCATGGGCGCCGCCCCTCCCCGAGCCAATACACACACACACAAGCATGATGAACACACACACACACACGTACATGTGTATGAATTAATGCATGTATATATTAGTATATACGTATTTTGTATGTTTAATTAGTTTAGATTTTTTAGATTATTATTTTTTCACTAGTATATATGTATGAATGCATGTTATATGGATATAATTAGTGTTTAATTAGTATGGATTTTTTTTATATAATGTTGTTTTTCAGTTTTTTAATGGATGTATAGAAGTTATGTTTTTCTGTTTTTAGTGTTAGATGCTTAATTAGTACTCCCTCTGTAAACTAATATAAGAGCGTTTAGATCACTAAATTAGTAATCTAAACGCTCTTATATTAGTTTACGGAGGGAGTATGAAATAGCATATAGAATTTTGACAGATGCAATGATAGCATAATTAGTGTTATATAGAAATGTTAGAAATTTTAGTTATCAAAATCCAATCATTAAAAAAATGTTACTTTTTGCGGGCATATAGCTAGTATTTTTTCTCAACGATGCCCGGCCCGCATCCTCGCCGTCGACCCGTCCACGATGACGTCCGACTGACCCATGTCCGGGACTGGGCTCCGCCGGGCTGGCACTAGGAGGTGCTGCCTGGAGGGGCGCCGCTTGATGAGGAACCCGACCCCGGGTCCCGTCGTCGACCCTGATCTCGTTTGGTGGCGTTCGTGTGGGACATGTTTGGTGCGGAGGGAGCCGGCCCCGCCGGAGGTGGTACGTCGCCGTGTCAGGGAGGAGTACGAGCACATGGTTGCGTTAGAGGGCGGCAGGTTCTCCAATACCTGGCAGTTTCTTCAGGGATCTCACTTCAGCTATGATCCTGTGAGGGTTCCTTCTCTTTGGGTGTCCACCGCCCACGCCGCAGGAACCGCGAGTGTCCTAGATTCTTCTGTAGTATTCAATCTTTAATTAGCTACCTAGCTAGTGATGTACTATTCAATATTATATATTATTCGAGACGATGTGTTCGAGATTATATCTATTATTCGAGACAATGTATTCGAGATTATATCTATTATTCGAGACGATGTATTCGAGATTATATCTATTATTCGAGATGATGTATTCGAGATTATATCTATTATTCAAGACGATGTAATTTGAATACTAAATTGTTTTATATTTCTTTTGGATTAGTTAAGTAAAAGCTATGGCGGACAATACCGACAGAGAGTGAGAACATACCATGTTCGATATGTTACGTGGGCCAGATGATGATCAGAATGAAGAAGATTATGACGGCTCCGAATTTCTAAACAACACCGGAGAGGGTGATATGATATTCGATCGCGACGACCGAATTGATGAACTCATGAACTACGATTATGATGATGACGAAGAACATGTTGATCCTGAAACAACAAAGACCGGCAAGGTATATATATTTATATAAGCAGGCATCTGGTGATCATCACATGTTTTAAATGAGTTGAAGATATATTAACGAATCGATCTTTCTTCTTTCAGCCATCCGGATCGAGCAAATCTTCAGGCAACAGGAAGAAACGAGGCCCGAACAAAAAGTTGAAGGAGGGCGTAAAGTACAATATCGAGGCAATCAGACCTAATGGCGAACCATTAGTGCCTAAGAAGATTGCGGACAAGTTCGTTCGTCAGTGCGGAGTTCTTGTGAAGGACCAACTCCCGATCTCCCTTCAAGAATGGAGAGAGCCAGCAAAGCCACGTCCAAATGTTACTTTTGTCGATGACAGACAAAAAAAAGCTTCTTTGGGATACTCTCATGGAACATTTCACCCTACCAGATCATTTCACAGATGCAGATGTGGAGAAAGTCAAGGACGCCGCTCTTAGGAAGATAGCAGTTGCATTCAAGAACCATAAGAATCGTGTATGGGACAAGTACATCAAGGATGGAAGGAAGACTCCAGTATTCAAGGGGACACTAGAGAATCAAAGTGCTCATTGGGACGATTTCGTGAAATTCAAGGATTCAGAATTAGCTAAGGAACTGTCGAGAATAAACAAGAAGAATGCCGAAAAAAAGGATAAGTTCCATAAGCTGGGGCCAGGTGGCTACACGGTGGTAATGCCTAAGTGGGATAAGTCTGAGAAAGAGATGAAGGATGCAGGTGTCACTCCAGTTACTAAGAGCTGGCCCCCCAGGTGCAGGACTTCGTTCTATGCGCATGGGGGGAGTTGGACCCGAAGACAGGCAAAGTTTCGACGAAGGCATGTCTGAATTGAGCCGACGATAATATACTTGTTGCAATAGAAGAGGCTCGAACGGGGGTGTTCCAGCCCAACAGAGAGAACGACGAGCTTACGCGTGCCCTGGGAAATCCTGTACACCCGGGAAGAACATGAGGCAAGGGAGATATTCCGTGGTATGAGGGGTTTTCGGACTGGAACGCCGACTACAGAACCCGTGCGAGAAGGAAGATTGCGAAGGAGAAGCAGAGGAAGATGGAGGAGGAGAAGAGGAAACTGGACTATGAATGCCTTCAAGGCCTAGAATCAGCGCACCCGGACTTGGCAGTCAAATTCCAGCGGCAGCAGGAGCAGATCGACTCACTTAGCCAGCAAAGGGGGTCTCAGCAGCTGCAACAGCTAGCGGATGATCCAGCATTGGATACCACCGCCCCATCCATGCCGAGAAGCAGCGTGGGTTCCGCCCCGTTTGACGCAATGCTGGATAGATACCCCGTGGATGACATCACGGAGAACACTAACTGCGAGCTACACTTCAAAATTAAGAACATATCCTTGAAGGTGGCGGACGGCGTTGCTTATACAAATTCCCCTGATGCAACCTTCCATTGCAACCCGATTCCAGCAGGCTATGCTCGTGTCGTGGTTGATGAGGTGGTGGACCAATATTCGGGGCTCGAGCTTGACATTCCTGGAGGTGATGAGGAGCACACACTCGGAGATGCCAAACATCGTATCATCCTATGGAGAAAGGATTGCATCATCTTTCGAAGGCCACCGACACCATGTCACCCAACTCCTCGTCGAAGTCCGCCACTGAGTCAGCAGACTCCCGCTCCTCCAAGTCCACCAAGGCGTGAGGCCACTCCTCCTCCTCCATGTCCGCCAAAGTGTCTGGCCACTCCTCCTCCAAGTCCGACAGAGCGTCAGACGTCCACTCCTCCTCCAAGTCCAGCACAACCTCAGGCCACTCCTCCTCCAAGTCCGGCACAGTTTCAGGCCACTCCTCCTCGTCCAACTCAGCCCCGTCAGCCGTCTTCGCCGCCTCAGCAATCGCACAAGAGACACCCTGCAGCTATGGTGCGTAGCGGTACGAGTCGAGGTCATAGTACAGGAAGTACAGGCGGAGGAAAGCGATATAAATATGGTCCAAACCTCACTACTCCTCTTCCTGAGAGGGCTTACGACAGGACTGAGGAGCAACCCAATGCCATAGTGCGGGCAGAAGTCGAAGCCCATTTTGGACCGAAACCACCACCGCCGCCAAGGGAGAAAGTGCATGTGGAAGTAGTTGACCACTTCATTCGTATGGCTCAACCACCAGCTCCTAAGCCTGTTGAAACAGACTATGAGCGCCACATCAGGAAGTTACATCGACAACGTCTACAGAAGGAGGCGAGCTCGAGCTCGAGCAAACAACAAGCAGCTGTCAAAAAATGGGGGAAAACCGTTGCCCAGCTGGGAGAACAGTTGGCACAATCGATCCCCCCGCTGGTTGTGCCAACAACACGTGACAGTATGCGCGCCCAATATTATTGTGGGCAAACAGTTTACGTTCCCGAGGTGGGCTATGTGGTAATAACCTAGGAGCATATAATGCAGGCTGAAACTCTCAACATCACTGTTGGACAACTCCTCGAGATCGAGGACATGCCTGTGCTTACAGAGGAGGAAATAAAACAGAAATATGCCCGGGGCCAACCTTTGGTCAAGCCAGAAGACGTCAAGAAGCTCCCAACGAGAATGTATGAATTGCATCAATGGTACATGGACATTACCAAGAGATCCGATCGAGAGTCCCTCATGGTGCAAGTCAAGAAGGATCATTACTACCATCAGAAACCTGTGACCGTTGAGTATTCTGAACTGTTTCAGTTATACAATCAAGACACACTCGACAAATCTATCGTCAGTTGCTATTGTCTGTAAGTGATTTCTTTCTGTAATTTAAGTCTCAAGCTAATTGTAGTGATCCTTTTGATCAATCATTACCTGTAATTATCATTTTCACTGGATCTTGTGTATCATTAAAGTTGACGCCGAAATAGTTGAAATACTGGACTCACTACTCAAAGCAAATAGTGACTATAACATCTTGTTTGGGATAGTCAACAGGTAATTTCAATCATTATTAACTATATATCTCGGCCTATTTAGTTCGTCATTTCATGATATGAACTATTTAATAACCCCTTTATTCATTTTCTTTGTCGGCGGGCAGGGCTTGGGCAAGGTTCATCAGCGTCATGGAAGGCGAATGGAAATGACAGCTGAAATGGTTTCGACCCAAGGTAAGTAATTAAGTAGTACTAGCTAGCTAGCTAGCTGCCATCTCTTTAATTATCATGCTTGATTAATTATTATCTGATCAAATTAAATTCCATTCTCGTAAAGGCCCTGAAGCAGGCGCAGGGGACTGATATGTGTGCATTCTGCGTTTGCGAGAACGTTCGCATGATGGCGTCCGAAAGGAGCAGATCTCAAAGACAGGAATGGGTACGCTTGTTAGAACACTATTCACAATTTTTACACCATTATCGATATCTAGTCACACAACTAATACACATGCATATTGATCTCCTTAACAGTTCACAGAGGTGCGGGACAAGCTCCTAGAAACGGAGCGCGTAGAAGCACTTCAAGAGGAAATAGCGGGATTTTTTGCTCCACCTGGTCATAAATCCGAAGGGAGAATACTATTACCCGCTACCGCCCCCATCGACCAGGTCATGAACCACTTCCAATTGTCATCGTGCTCCGAAGGCACCAATTAGGCTAATGCCACTGGCTCCGAAGGCAACATGCATATGTAGGAGAAATTGTATATAGCTATATATACATGTGTGTATGTGTGAATTAATATGGTGGTTTGTGAGACATTGATGATATATATATGATTGGTTCTACTAGAAATTCTATTTATATATATATATATGCATAACGTGTACAATGTGTAGTGTCGTGACATACCAGCAAACGAAAAATAATTAAAATTGAAAACACAAAATTAAATGAAAAAGAAATCATAAACCCCAAAAAACCCCAAACATTTTAGTACCGGTTGGTGTTACCAACCGGTACTAGAGGGCTCCCGCCCCCCGGAGCTGGCTCGTGCCACGTGGTTGCCCTTTAGCACCGGTTCGTGTTGAACCAGTACTAAAGGGGGGGCCTTTAGTGCCCACACTTTAGTGCCGGTTATGGAACCAGCACTAAAGGGCCTTATGAACCGGTGCTATTGCTCGGTTCTGCACTAGTGGTAGCAAAAGGCTCCAAACGGCGTGATGAAGGCTGTCTTCAATCTGTCTGCCGGGTTCAGCTTGATCTCCTGAATATGCATCTAAGAAGCTCAACAGCTCGCATCCGACTGTGGAGTCTATCACCTGATCAATCCTTGGCAGGGCAAACGGGTCCTTCGGGCATGCTTTATTGAGGCTTGTGTAGTCGATACACATCCACCACTGCTTGTTCTTCTTCAGCACCAGGACCGGGTTTGCTAGCCATTCTGGGAAAAACACTTCCATAATAAAGCCGGCTGCAAGGAGTCGGGCTATCTCTTCTCCAACAACTCTTCTCTTCTCTTCTGACAGGCGGCGCAAGGGCTGCCTGACGGGCTTCGCATCAGATCGGACATGTAACTTGTGCTCGGCGAATTCCCCGGTACACCTGGCATGTCTTTGGGGGACCATGCGAAGATGTCCCGATTCTCACGGAGGAAATCGACGAGCTCGCCTTCCTATTTGCTATCAAAGTTTGCACCTATGACAGCGTACCTCTCTGGGTGCTCCGGGTCCAAGGGTATCTTCTTTGTCTCTTTGGCCGGCTTAAACGAACCTTCAGCTTCCGACTCCTTGGGGTTAGGCGACATCTCCGGCTGCTTGTCCGCCATCGCCACAACCCGATCAAGGAGCCGCTTCTCGGCCGCGATCACCAGGGACTCGGCTAGCCGACTGCTTTCAGCCGCACACACGGACGACTTTCTGTAGTCGCCGGCTATGGTCAGAATCCCTTTGGAACTCGGCATCTTCATCTTGAGGTAGGCGTAGTGGGGAACCGCCATGAATTTGGCCAAAGCAGGTCGGCCAAGCAGCGCATGGTATGGGTTTTCAAGATCCACCACTTCAAACCAGACTGGCTCTCAGCAGAAATGATCCTTGTCTCCGAAGAGGACATCTATCAGAATCTTGCCGATTGGTGAGCAGGAAAGGCCAGGGACAATGTCGTGGAACACAGCCCGACAGTTCTGAAGCTGTCTTTGCTTGATTCCTAACTTCTCCATGGTATCCTTGTACAGGATGTTGATGCTGCTGCCTCCGTCTATCAGCACTCGTGAGAAACGAGTGGCTCTTTTATCTGTGGCAAAGGTGGCTTCCAAGACCAGGGCGTAGGAGCCTGGATTTGGCATTACTTCTGGGTGATCAGCTCTGCTCCAACTGATATGTTTCTCGGACCAGTACATGAACTCTAGAGCATCTGATGCCACCGCGTTCACCTCTTGCTGCTGTTACCGCCTGCTGCGTCTGTCGTCAGCCACGCTGGTGAACACCACATAGGCCCCATGCTCCTCTGGGTACTCATCTTGTACTGCGCCGACCGGCCTGACAGCCGGCTGCTGGGGTGGAGGCGGAGGCTGCTGCCCTGCAGGCGGGGGTGGCAGGAGGCCATCTCCCTTGGCGATTCTTGTGAGCCAGTGTCACTTCCGGGTGGTGTGGTTCGACGGCTTCGCGCCGCTGTGGAACTTGCAAGGGCCATCTAGAGTCTGCTCGTAAGAGAAGGCCGGCAACCAGTTGGACTTGCCACCTTTCTGTCGCTTTGGCGGAGGCTGCCCCTCCGGCTGCTGGTCTTCGACCATCGCAACCTGCCGATTGCTGGAAGCCGGCTGCGGGGCCTTGCGCTTGTGGTCATTGTGCTGTTATCGCCGACTGGCATCTCCAGCCGGAGTTCTGGGATCCTGAGCGGCCACTTTGCCAGTCGCACTAACTTGAATCTCCGCTTTCATGGAGGAGTCGGTTGTGGCATACTTGTCTGCTATGATTAGCATCTCGTCAAGGGTTTCTGGCTCGTCGTAGAGGAGCTTGTGCTGGAGGAGGGTGCCTTCTCTGCACCCGGCGGTGAAATACTCGATGGCCTGCACCTCGTGCACGCCCTCGCAGGAGTTCCGAAGCTCGGCCCAGCGCGTGAGGTAGTCACGAGTTGATTCGGTGGGGCCCTCCACGCACAAGGAGAGCTGACGAGGCTTGGGAGGTCGCTTGTACGTGCTCGTGAAATTGCGGATGAAGGCTTCGGTGAAGTCGACCTAGCTGTTGATGCTGCGGGGCTTCAGGCTGTTTAGCCATGTCTGGGCCGTGCCCTGGAGCATGAGCGGAAAATATTTCATGGCAACACGCTTGTTGCCGTTCGCTATGTTCACGGCCGTTGAGTAGTCAACCAGCCAGTCTTCCAGCTTCACGGAGCCGGTGTATTTGGGCGTATCTCGGGGGAGCGTGAACCCTTTGGGAAAAGGCTCATCTCGGATGCGGGGTCCGAAACAGGGCGGGCCCAACTCGTCTTCTTCTTCCAGCGCTAGGGATCGGTGAAGTCGGTAGATCCGGTGGCGGGCGTCATTTTCTCCGACTCCCTCTCGGCGGCCAAGGCGGTCACCGAGAGTCGCATGGTCAACAGGCGGTGGGGAGACTCTCCATTCCTTGCGAGGAGGAGGAGGCGGACAGTCGTCCCGTCGTTCCACTGCTCTTTGGCGGCTGTATTGGTCGCGCTCGATGGTGATGCGAGTCCGACTGTGGCTGACAGCCGGATCCTTGTCCTTTCTTTCGTGGACACCGCCAGTCAGCGTTCGATACATCGCGCCTTGGTCTCGACGTGGCCGCCGCATCGAGGAGTCGCTGGACTCGCTCCGTCATCACGCGGCACTCTTCACCCTCGAAGTTGTCCAGCTCGTCCGCCGCTGCCTGGGCGGCTCGGATGTTCTCCGCGGGCGTGGCGTACACGGGGCGATTAACCCCGAACAGGTTGGCGATCTCCACGCCGCGCTACCGGACCACGCCTAGGCGGCTAGGCCCCGTCGGAGCCCGCGAGCCGCCCACAACGCGATCCATCTCTCGCTGGTAGGCCTCCGACAAGCGTCTCATGCTTGCCAGCTTCTTTGCACCTTCGACGAGCTGAAGGCAGCGTGCCTCCAGCATCTCGGCGTCAGCGTCTTCTGGAATGGGCGCGGTTAGGTCTTGTAGCGCCGCGTCGAGCGGGTCATTGGCTCCTCCGCCGGAATGCTCGCCATGATCGACGATGAGCACTTCTGTGACGGTGCTTCCGCCGCTCTCCGCGCGAGGGAGAGGCTCGTCGTAGACCACCACATTGGTGGGAAATGCATCGAGCGACGCAGTGTCGGAGTCGACCAGCATCGGGACGGTGGAGCCTACGGACTCCAGGTCCACGGCAGGCTCGCTGGCGACATGGAGTTGGTTGAGGAGGCCCACGAGGAGGCTAGCGGGGCCGCCCGTGACTGCGTCAGATGCAGGCTGGTCGGAGAGGTGAACCTCGCCGACAAGTTCGGCGTGGCAGCTGGCTCCGCAGGTGATCTCAGCGCCATGCAGCGCATCGGTGCAAACTCCATCTGGCATGCCGGACTGGCTGCGCTCGCCAGGGAGGAAGAGGGTTCCCGTCCAGAGCAGGTCTCCGGACGACGGTGCACCTTGCCCCATGGTGGGCGCCAAATGTCGGGGGTTGGGTGCGACATATGCCAAGGGATGGCTTATCATGGTGGGGGCGAGTAGAACGTCGCTGGTGCCTGGAAGCAGGATGAGGCGTAGACATGCACGCCGGCGAATCTTACCCAGCTTCAGGGCTCTCCGAGGAGATAACACCCCTACTGCTGCTCTGCGGGGTCTCCGCATGATCACCATGGCAAAGTGGGTACAAGGTTGCTCTTTGTGCTGTTTCCTGGAGGTAGGAGGAGGCAAGGCTAGCGCCCTCCTTCCTGTATTCTATGGTCTAATGCTAATGGGGTCGAACCCTTTGCATGGGTGCTCTGGGGGTTTTATATAGGCCTACCCCCCGGGGGTACAATGTTAATCCGGCTGGGCGCGGGTCCCAGCCGTCTGTCTCCCAGGCCGCCATCTTCTCCGCCGACTACTGGGGCCCGCCGACTAGTCCGGTACGGAGCCGACAGGCCTTGTCTGCCGCGGGCGGGTCTTGCCGGCTGCGGATTACATTAGCCGTGCTTCTAATGATGCTCGCTTGGTTATGGGGTCATGGCAACAGTACCGCCGCCTGGCGGGCGATCACTGTTGCCACTCCCTGTCTTATCTGGTGAATGGCATGCGGGACCCGTGGGAGGGACCGGCCGACTCCTGGAGGCCGACTCCCATGGGGTCCGTCT
>NC_041388.1:351372000-351393367 GCF_002162155.2 Triticum dicoccoides | reverse complement strand
GCGCTGACAAGTGGGGCCCACCGTCTCTGGGTCGTATAGGCAGGCCGACGTGGGTATAGGGCTCCGCCACTGGAGCTGATGTCAGGGCTAGCTGGGCAACAGTGCCACGCAGGACGGAGATCTCCGTTGGTACGGTGCACTGTGGCGACACCTGCCCTTGGTAATCGAGGTGGGGTCGGGCCCTACTACGGCCGTTCCCAGCCCCGTCCCTTCTTACGAAGGCAGAGGGTGGTTGGAGTCACGGGCCGACTCCCCATAGCCGGCTTCTCTGGAAGTCGCCAGTTAGGAGTCGGCTCGTCTTTTAGTCGTCCCTGGGACTCGGCCGCGAGTAGATAGTGGGCAGCGCCGCTACCGACTCCCAGAGGCGGCCCTCCGTCCTGGAGTTCCTGAGGGGCGTAGCCTGCCCCGATGTCTTGAAAGGTTCTAGGCCTCGGGTTAGCCTACCCGTAGCCCATTACTCCGACACCCTAAGGACCCCTTCCTGTTGCCGCGCATCGACCAGATTGTTGACTCCACGGCCGGGTGTGAGCTGCTATCATTCCTTGACGCCTACTCAGGCTACCACCAGATCTTCATGACGAAAGAGGATGACGAGAAGACAGCATTCATCACCCCATGTGGTAGGTATTGCTTTTTACGCATGCCTTTCGGGTTGAAGAGTGATGGCTCAACGTTCGCAAGAGCAGTCCAAATTGGTTTTGAACCTCAGCTCCATAGAAACATGGAGGCCTACATGGATGACATAGTGGTCAAAACCAAGGACGGGCCAACTCTTGTGCAAGATCTGGAAGAGACATTTGCTAACCTACACAAAATCAACCTCAAGCTGAACCCTGAGAAGTGTGTCTTGGGTGCCGCGGAGCGCCGCGGGCCCCAAAATCCTGCGGCCTTGGGTGCCGTGTGGCGGTTGATTGGTCGTGGTCGACTGCGCTTCCCACGACACCTTGTTATGCGCCTGGCTAAGCGGACCCGTAGTTGCACATAGTTGTTCCTCCTTTCCGCTGTTCACTCGTCTCCTACCTTTCCTTCTTCTCCGAGCTCCAACCTCCGCCGCCAATCCGGCACGAGCTCTTCCCCATGGTGCCGATGAAGAAAGGAAAAGGAAAGAAGCACGCGCCTTCACCCTGCACGCCTCCGGCGGTGGCTCCCGCCGTTGGCCGATCGATTATACTCAATCTAGAAGCTTTGGACAAGGTCCGCTCCGCCCTTGCCACTATCTTCAATGAGTGCGGTAGGACCTCAATTTGGCCTGCATCCCATGCCTCTCTTGTTAGGATTGCCATGGAGGTCCGATTCTTCATCGATGCTCTATGGGCGGGTCTGGTTCCCCCCTTTTCTGCCTTCTTCAATGCGGTGCTTTCCCATTATCAGATCCACATGATGCACCTCGGGCCGGAGTCCATTACTCTTCTAGATGTCTTTGCTTTCGTTTGCGAGGCGATGATTGGCATCCCCCCTTCCGTTGCCCTGCTGCGCCACTTCTTCTCTTTGAGCCTGAGCGACCCCGCTCGGTGCTCAGGGTGTGTGAGCTTCTTTGCCGAGCCAGAGACTGCTGCTTCTGGGATTGACTTTGGCCTTCCTCCCCCTCAGGCCAGGTTCAGAGAGCGGTGGCTGTATGTGGACGTCGGAGTGCCCAACCCTCTGCTCTCGCACCCAACCTCGCCTGTTGTCCCCCATCCGGGCTGGGACCATGAGACGCTCGCGAGCCCCCGGCTCGCCTTCGTCTAGAACCGTGTTCAGAGTTTGAGGGCGCTTAATGTGACAGCACCCAAGGTGCTAAAGGAGTTCCTTTTGTGCCGCATTGCCCCACTCCAGCGCCACTCTCGCCGGATGTGGGACTTTGCGGGGCGCAGAGACCGTATGCGACTTCAGGAGGCGGACTTGGCACCTGAAGTGTTGCGGACAGTGCTCAGGGTCTTGACTGGCGATCCTTCCCCAGGCAGCCTACGGAGTGGTGGTATCCTCTTGTACCTCTGCTCCGGCAGGGCCGATTTTGTGAGACAGATGCCCAGCTTCGATGAGTGGGGGCTGCGCCCGGCGGGCCTCACGGGGCCCGGCGAGAACCCAGTCGCCGTCGTTGCTCCCCCCGCCGCCCATAGCGGTCCTTCCTCAGGCGATAGGGCGGAGGGAAGAGAACCGAAAGGAGCTGAGGCGGCTAACGTTGAGGTGCCGACGCCACGAGAAGGCTTGAAGGTGGCGTCTCCCGAGGCTCGCCCTGGAGTAGCGGTTGATGCAGAGTTGCGGCCGATGGCTCCTGAGGCCGGGGCTGCCGAGGCCCCAGCCGTTCCTCACGAGGTGACGCCTGACGGCGCCCCTCAGGCAGACTCCTCCGGTACTGATCATCTCGACGCTTCTCCCGCGCCGCAGTCTGACCCCCGCGCTGCGCGCTTGGGTCGGTTCCGCGTAGACTTCGAGACCCTCTGTAAGAGGAAGGAGGCCTCGGGTGGCAAGGACCGCCCTTGCCGCTTGCTGAAGCGCAGGAAGTACTTCGCCATGGAGGAGTAAGTCCTCTTCTTTGTTTGCTCATTTGCTTCGCTATCCTTGCGACTGACTATGGCCCTTCAGGCCCCGTCCTGCTGAATCCACTGAGTTGACCCGGGAGCCAGCCCCCGCAGCTTCGCCCTCCTTGCTGGCTCTGGGCTCGCCGAGCTTGAGTGGCACCCCCGCTGTTAGACCGGGCGGTGGAGTAGACTGTTCCATAGGGAACCTCAAGCCTGCGCGCCCGGTATCCTTTCTTCTCGAGTCCCCCTGGGGCACATCAGGCTTGCCCCGCGCTCCTCCTCTGATCATAGATGGTGAATGGCTGAAGTCTGTCCTTGGTTCCTTATCCGTGGGCGGAGCGACGCCATGCCGGACTCTCAGAGAGGTCCACTCGGTAATGGCTGGAGTGGCAGCCCCATGCCTGGAGGCGGCTTACCGCCTTGGGACCCTCCGCATGCTCTGGCGGAAGGGGGTGATGCAGAAGATGTGCTCAAGCGCGCTCGGGAGTGTCGCGCCCTTCACGAAGAGTTCCTCCAGGGGGCAGCGGATGCGGTGAACCGGGTCGGGGTGGAGCTTGCTGCCAAGGATACGTGCCTCGAGGCCGAGGTTTGCGCCTCGCTGAGGAGGGGCGCAAGCTGAAGGTTGCCATCGCCCTCGCGCGTCACCAATGTGACCTTGACAACACGAAGGCTGAGGCGTCGTTGGCGGCCTCGCGGGAGGCCTGCTCCTAGGCCATCGAGGAGGCTCGGGAGGCAGACCGAGGGCGCAAAGACGAGGAGGAATGCATGTGGGAGCTCCAAGCCTGGAGCAATGCCCTGGAACTGCACCATGCGGCCCTTGGGTCGATGCAGGAGGCCGCCGTTGATCAGGCGGAGCTACAGAGGCGCAAGGAGGTGCTGACGCTAGAAGCCGCCGAGCGCAATCTTGACCTTGAGCGGTTGGAGATGAGGGAGCGCCTGGTGGCCCAGGTGGAGGACGATGTTGCAGCGCGCGAAGCCCAGGTCGAGGAAGAGGTTGACCGTCGCGTGGAGGGCGCTCGCTCGACCCTCAAGCGCGAATACGAGGCGAGGCTGATGCTGATCAGGGCCGAGGCTAAGGGAAGGACGGCGGCCATCAAGGCCAAGCTGGTTGAAGCGACGCGGCGTGCGGACTCCTCCGCAGCCGCCCTTGACGTAGCGCAGGCGGAGCTATCCACCTCCCAAGCTGAGCTGCTCCTTTTCAAACAGAGGGTTGATGACGCCGAGGCCATCGCACAGCAGAATGAGGACGAGATCCGCCAGCGGAGGGTTCTGGAGCATGAGCACGCTCCCATGCTCCAAACGCTCAGGGAAAGAGCCAACTCAGGCTTGGGTGACATTTGCGAGGCTGCCGCTAAGGAGCCGCATGAAGTCAGCTACGCCGGCAACCTTCGATTCTTCACCGATGTGGTGACGCTTCTAGAGAACCACTCTGAGAGGGCCCATTGGCCTGTCGAAGAGAGGGGACGAGCCTTGCTCAGTCGCGCCTTCTCCTGTGTCTTCAGTTATCTGCAGGAAAGGGATCCCCACTTCGATTTCGACGCCGCCATCGCACCCGTGCTCATAGCTGTCCGGGGCGACCTAGCGCAATGGGTGGAGAACAACGTGAACGCCCTCGTCAGGGCCTTTGCATCTGATGACGACGGCGTGATCATGGCCGCTGATGAAGGCGACATCATGGACGAGCCTGGTGCTGATGGAGGTGCCCACAGTGGCGACGACGATATCAGCGACGCCAGCGATGCTTCCGAGGATGCCCCAGGCGACGCGGTGAGCGATATGTCCGAGTGACCGTATGCCTCTGCGGCCTATCCTACACAAGGAAGACTCGGGCTCGGCCCTGGAGAATGTAAGACCATTTTGAGAGGGGAGGCCCCTCATGTAAAGATTTGTGAACATAGCGTTGGGTGCGAGCTTAGCCACCAGCCTAGTGATGGCTTAGTTGATTCGTTTACCTTTCGACCCTGACGAGCCCTGAGCGGGCCTGCTGGGGGCCGCTATGCCTCAGGCATCTTCTGATCAACCAGTTAATCCTGCGATGAGAACCTCCGGAGAGGGTGATACGACAGCGGTCCCAGCTATGGACGTGCCTTCCCCGGCCCGGCTCGCGAGGGGCTCGCGAGGGGGGGAGCTGACGCTAACTTGGGGCGTAAAGCCGAAACCAGAATACGAGAGATTGCTCGAACGACACTAAACACCCCTCCCCCCAAACACACGCAAGCTTCGAGTTCAAATCCAACTTAAATCCAAATCGAAGAACTTTGTCAACAAGGAAGAAGCAAAAAGGCAATAGGCCGTATCCGGCACCTAGTCTAGGCTTCGACGTCTTCTCACCGGCACGGAGCTAAGTGCTGCCACTGGGCGTGGGTGGGAGCCCCAGGACCTGAGGCCGGCGCTCCTGAGGCTCCGGGGCATGTATAGCCCCACTCATTATTACGTGAGAGTGTCATGGGGCGGCGAGCTTCACAGGCACTGGGCCTTCTTCATAGGTACTGGCTGAGGGAGTCCTGGATTAGGGGGTGTCCGGACAGCAGGACTATAACCTTTGGCCGAACTCCTGGACTATGAAGATACAAGATTGAAGACTTCGTCCCGTGTCCGGATGGAACTTTCCTTAGCGTGGAAGGCAAGCTTGGCAATACGAATATGTAGATCTCCTCCCATTGTAACCGACTTTGTGTAACCCTAGCCCCCTCCGGTGTCTATATAAACCGGAGGGTTTAGTCCGTACAACAACAACAATCATACCATAGGCTAGCTTCTAGGGTTTAGCCTCTCTGATCTCGTGGTAGATCCACTCTTGTACTACCCATATCATCGATATTAATCAAGCAGGAGTAGGGTTTTACCTCCATCGAGAGGGCCCGAACCTGGGTAAAAACATCATGTCCCTTGTCTCATGTTACCATCCGCCTAGACGCATAGTTCGGGACCCCCTACCCGAGATCCGCCGGTTTTGACACCGACATTGGTGCTTTCATTGAGAGTTCCTCTGTGTCGTCATCTTTAGGCCCGATGGCTCCTCCGATCATCAGCAGCGATGCGGTCCAGGGTGAGACTTTTGTCCCCGGACAGATCTTCGTGTTCGGCGGCTTTGCTCTGCGGGCTAATTCACTTGGCCATCTGGAGCAGATTGAAAGCTACGCCCCTGGCCATCAGGTCAGATTTGGAAGTTTGAACTACACGGCCGACATCCACAGAGACTTGATCTTTGACGGATTCGAGCCATAGCCGAGCGCGTTGCACTGTCTCGATGGGCATGATTTAGTTCTGCCGCTGAACAGTGTCGTGGAGACCGCACCTGCATCCACTCCGACCTTTAATTCGGAGCCAACTGCGCCATCCGAGGATGGGTGGTTAGACCCCACCGCGGAGGCCGCAACCTCAATGGCGATCGAGCCAAACATCAGCCTTACTCCTCGCGAGGTCCGTGACTCCGCATTGTCGGACTCTTCTCCGGACTCCGAACCCTCCGCGCCCCTGCCAATCGAATCCGATTGGGCGCCGATCATGGAGTTCACCACCGTAGATATCTTTCAGCACTCGCCCTTTGGCGATATTCTGAATTCACTAAGGTCTCTCTCTTTGTCAGGAGAGTCCTGGCCGGATTATGACCGGCAGGATTGGGATGCGGACGACAAAGAAATTCGACTCCCACCCACCACCCACTTCATAGCCACTGTCGATGATTTAACCGACATGCTAGACTTCGACTCCG
This sequence comes from Triticum dicoccoides, assembly GCF_002162155.2. NCBI lineage: Eukaryota > Viridiplantae > Streptophyta > Magnoliopsida > Poales > Poaceae > Triticum > Triticum dicoccoides. The sequence continues at coordinate 351,387,151 of NC_041388.1, read as the reverse complement.
AAGACATCGACGGTATGGACGATGATGTAGGAGACGAACAGGAACCAGCGCCTATAGGGCACTGGAAAGCCACCTCGTCATATGACATATACATGGTGGATACACCCAAAGAAGGCAATGGCGACGGAACAGCGGGGGATGACCCCTCCAAGAAGCAACCTAAGCACCGGCATCAGCGGCGCCACTCTAAGTCCCGCAAAAGCAAAAACGGTGATACCGGCACGGGAGATACTAACACCCCAGACAGTGTCGAAGACAACTCCCTCCTGCAGGATTCAGCACGGGTGGATGGAGAAGCTGGCCCCCTGAGAGAGCGGCCGACAGAGAGGAAGAGGATGATAATTACATGCCTCCCTCCGAAGACGAGGAAAGCCTCGGCGACGACGAATTTGTCGTGCCTGAGGATCTCGTCGAGCAAGAGCGCTTTAAGCGCAGGCTCATGGCAATGGCAAGTAGCCTTAAGAAGAAACAGCAACAGCTTAGAGCTGATCAAGACTTGCTAGCTGACAGATGGACGGAAGTCCTTGCGGCCGAGGAATACGAACTCGAACGCCCCTCCAAGAGCTACCCAAAGCGCAAGTTGCTACCCCGACTAGAGGAGGAAGCATTTAAACCTACATCTCCAACGCATGATGCGGCTTACCGACCACCTCATGGCCGCGACAGAGAGGCCTCTTGGCCCTCAACTCAAGCCGCACGATGGCATCGCTCAAAAAATACCAAGGCACGGGGAAATGCGCTAGACCTGCAAGATATGTTGGAGGACACAGCAAGGGAAACAAGATCGATCTACGGATCGCGTGGGCACCCCACGACACGAGACAATAACCGTCATGCCGGGTAAAGTAAAAGTAACTCCGGTCGGGCCGAACACAGCAGACAGAACTCATTCGAGCTAGGTCATGATATAGCCTAGTACAGAGGTGCCGCACACCCATTATGCTTCACATATGAAGTAATGGATCATCAGATCCCAGAGGGTTTCAAACCTGTAAATATCGAATCGTATGATGGCACGACAGATCCTGCTGTATGGATTGAGGACTATCTCCTTCATATCCACATGGCCCGTGGAGATGATCTACACGCCCTCAAATACCGCCCACTCAAGCTTAAAGGACCAGCTCGGCATTGGCTTAACAGCTTGCCAGCAGAATCCATTGGTTGTTGGGAAGACCTAGAAGCCACATTCCTCGACAATTTCTAGGGCACCTATGTGCGACCACTAGACGCCGATGACCTGAGCCACATAATTCAGCAGCCAGAGGAATCGGCCAGACAATTCCTGACATGTCAAAGAACCCTGGTAATTCAGACACCAAGGACAGCAATGGCAGTTCGCGTTGCAACAAGCACAAGCGCCGCATTAACAGCGACAATGCTGAGAATACGACAGTTAATGCCGGATTAAGAGGCTCCAAACCTGGTCAGCAGAAAAAGCCATTCAAAAGAAACACTCCGAGCCCGTCCAGTTTGGACCGTATACTCGATCGCTCGTGCTAGATACATGGCACCCCCGAAAAGCCAGCCAATCACACCAACAGGGATTGTTGGGTGTTCAATCAGGCCGGCAAGTTAAATGCCAAAAACAGAAACAAGGGGCTACATAGCGACGACGAGGAGGAGCCCCGGTCGCCAAACAATAGAGGACTGAAGGGTTTCCACCCACAAGTGCGGATGGTAAACATGATATACGCAACCCACATCCCCAAGAGGGAGCGGGAGAGTGCATTAAGGGACGTATATGCGTTGGAGCCAGTCGCCCCAAAGTTCAACCCATGGTCCTCCTGCTAGATCACTTTCGATTGAAGGGATCACCCCACTAGTATCCGCCATGGAGGATTTGTCGCATTGGTTCTAGACCCAATCATTGACGGATTTCACCTCACTCGAGTCCTTATGGACGGCGGGAGCAGCCTGAACCTGCTCTATCAGGACACAGTGCGGAAAATGGGCATAGATCCCTCAAGGATTAAACCCACAAAAACGACCTTTAAGGGCGTTGTCGGTGTCAAAACTGGCGGATCTCGGGTAGGGCGTCCCGAACTGTGCGTCTAGGCGGATGGTAACATGAGGCGGGGGACACGATGTTTTACCCAGGTTCGGGCCCTCTTGATGGAGGTAAAACCCTACGTCCTGCTTGATTAATATTGATGATATGGGTAGTACAAGAGTAGATCTACCACGAGATCAAGGAGGCTAAACCCTAGATCTACTCTGATCTCATGGTAGATCTACTCTTGTACTACCCATATCATCAATATTAATCAAGCAGGAGTAGGGTTTTACCTCCATCGAGAGGGCCCGAACCTGGGTAAAAACATCGTGTCCCTTGTCTCCTGTTACCATCCGCCTAGATGCACAGTTCGGGACCCCCTACCAGAGATCCGCCGGTTTTGACACTGACACCGGCCTTGCTTCATATCGCCAAACAAGGGCCCCGCCTTGCGCCTCACTCTGCCGCCATTGACGGTGACCGGAAACCAAGGATGACGCCAATGGGGTAGAGCGGTCGCCAGCGATTCCCCCGACGACCACGGGTCCTCTGCCGGGGCAGGCCCTGGGGCACCTCCCCGACAGAGGGCCTACCTCCTGAGAACGCCTTGCTCCGACCGCCGCGGGGGTGAGCTCGGATCTCGGCCCCTCTCCTGCAGGCCCCTGCGCCCTCCTCCTGAGGGATAGGAGGCTGCAGCATTGTGGCAGCCATCTGCTGTGGCGACATGTACCTCCTATGACTCACGGTTAGCATAAGCTTGCTCCTGAGGGATGTGTGGTACCCGATAGTTGTTGTCGGTGCGGTTGCCGAGGCTCTCTTGGGTTTCCTGAAAGAGCTCGGCTTCTGGCGCCTCCTCATCCCAGCCTATCCCGAGGAATGAGTTGTGATCTTCTTCCAGTGCACGCCCCTGATCCACCATGCGGGGCACGTAAGCTTCTGGGGCCACCACCTCGTGGACCTCGCTGTAGTGCCCCGCGTGCCATGCAGTCTGGCTTGGAGCGCCGTCTTGGAGGTGATGGCGCGGCGGTCTGCCGGAGCTGAAGGCCGCAGCGTGCCCCCCTCGCCGTCCTGAGGAGAGGTCGGTGCGACTTGCCGCCCGGTGCTGATGGAGGTGTTTGTGCTGGACTGGCCCGGGAGTCCACTGGAAGTTGCGTGAGCACGCATGATGTCGCCGTCTAGGAGCTCCTGAGGCAGCGGCGTCTAGGAGCTCGGCCACTCGCTCCAACAGCACGTCGCGACCGCCCTCCAGCAAACGGCACCGCAGCAGCACTCGGGCCACCGTGAGCGTGGCCCTGGAGTTCGCTTGCTCCTGTCAGATGTACGACGCTGTGGCTGCGACGTGGTTTGAGGCCCTTGCTGTGGCTCGCGCCTGCCGTGGTGTGAGGGCAGGCGGTGTCTAGCCACGTCGCCCGCGCCCTGCAGTGCCCTATGGAGCGCGGGCTGCCTGAGGCGCAAGGTTGAGGTCGCCCTAAGCCGGCGACACGGCGTGGGCGCGCCACGCTGCCCAGCTGTTGGCGTTGGCAGCCGAGTTGCTCGACATCTGAACGGCGAAGTGTCGAAATGCGACGCGGAGGAAGAAAGATTCCGGCGCACCCCTACCTGGCGCGCCAAATGTCGGATTTCGGGTTCCGGCAGACCCTTGAGGTTCAAACACCGGGGTGCGCGCAGATATCTCTCCCCTACCGATCTACGTCCGATCTCCTTGTGCGAACTAAGCTAGGAACGATGAACAACACAAGGGACACGAGATTTATGCTGGTCCGGGCCACCGATGTGGTGTAATACCCTACTCCAGTGTGTGGTGTGGTGGATTGCCTCAGGGGCTGATGATGAACAGTACATGGGAAGAACAACCTCGCGAGGGGTGCTCTTGAGCTGGTGTGGTGTCTTCTACTTGGTCTCTCTATCCGATTCCCTGCCTGTGACTAGATGCCTCTACTCTGTGGTGGCTAGCTCTATTTATAGAGGCCTTGGGCCTCTCCCCAAATAATGAGCGGGAAGGGCGCCAACAATTGGCCATTTTGAAGGGGAACATCTAGTACAAGTTATCCTGACCAAAGGTGGTCTTAGGCTGCCAAAAGCGCTGGTGATGACGCCGTCTTGGGCTCCATGGTGACCTCCGTCCGGCCGTCCGGCTGGTCTTGGTATCGTTGCATCGGAATAGTAACCTTTGCCTGGTACCTTGGCCTGCGCTTGCAATCTTTGCACCGAAGGGGAAACAAGGACTCTTGCGCAGGCCGGCGCTCTCCTGGCGCCCGCCTGGCCTCGATTGTCATGGCTTGCGTCATGGGTTCCTCACGAGGTACCCCCGCTATGGGGACCCCGAATAATAAGTCGTAATCAATGAATGCACGTATATAGTGATCCCAGAGATCAATGCTCACTGAACACACAGAAGCTGAATAACAAGAGTCTTACATCCATACATATCGTCTTACACAAATTATGACCATTATGGTCAAGTCTTACATAGATAAAGCCTTAAGGGATGAACATCAAATGAAACACAAGCAGCGGAAATCTTCGTCGATAAGTAGAACACATGCCATCTGCCTTAACCCTACAGGCATTCTGACTGGGAAACATCCTAGTTCGCATGTTCGTCTCCAAACAATTCTTCTTCGATCTCCTGTTCTTCCATGCCTGGCTAATTAAATAACCAGTGGCAAGCCAATGAGTACTTTGAATGTACTCGCAAGCAACCCATGATTTGAACAAGGCACAATGATGCAGTGATATAGCACTAAGTAGGTAGTTTGCAGAAAGCTAGTTTTGAGTGACATGATCTATCAATAGGTAAAGTATGCATCATGGGTGTACAGGCATCCGTATGAACAAGTAACAGTTATCAGAGTTGGACACCAATCCAACTTGATCATCATGTCAAGTCATCTGACTTAACCCAGTTAGCTTCATCAACCCACACACACACACGTGGTCTATAAAATTCTGGACGTAGTTTAAGCAGCACCGCCCAACTGTCCTTGACCGTGGACATGGCTATTCAGATAGTTTTACACTCTGCAGAGGTTGCACACTTTACCCACAAGATCCAGGGAACTTCCGTGTCATCCACGACCCGTGGTACCTCAAGTACCCGGTGTAAGCACCCGATCACTATCTTTCCCTAGACAACACTAACAAGAAGTCCACTCGTTGTTCCATATCCTCATGATGTACATCATATGAGACTCACTCGAGATCGTAACATCCGAGAGGGGACACAACGGTGTATCCGGTGCCCTGTGAAAACAGTCATGCCCGCCCTACCTGGCACGACCCCGTCCCGAGAGAGAGCACCAACTCTCCCCCGTCACTAGTAATGCGGGCTCCAAGCTAGTATCAGCCTAGGTAATCAATAATGCCCTTTCCCATATAAGGGTAGAGTGGTTGCGCATGTGAGGTTGGGACAGTCGACAAATCTTAAATCTAATCCGTTTTCGAAAACAACACACACACTTGCCTCGGTACACCACCTTGTCATCAAGTGGTTACCCATCTCTTTATCTCCCTCGGGCATAAGTGGCACCCGACGGGGTTTTCGAAAAGTCTTTTGAAAATACTTTTTCTCCACCACCATGCATATACCCATCCCTCTTGCGTAGCACTACTTAGCATCCTATCTACTCCCACCGGCATAACCCGCATAAGAAGGTAGGGTCATGCACAAAGCAAGTATCAACAAGGGGGAAATGAAGGCAACACACCAAAGTGGCTACCATCTCATCGTGATTCCGATGCAACAATAATAAAGTGCTATATGAAATGCATAAAAAGGGTTTCATAGACATGGTCAAAGGGCTGCTTGCCTGGCTCAACAAAGTCTTCTGGGTCTTCAAAGTCTTCTGGTCCAACTCCTTCGTCAGCAACGCAATCTATCATCGCAAAATAATAACAAGAAAAATAAGGCAATAATAAAACAGAAAAACCAAAGTGCTCAGAAAAATGTCAACTCATTTTTGTTAAATACTATGGTGAAAACTAAGAAGGGGAAAATTCCTAGTTTTGGATTTGGAGTAGCAGAATAGGAGAAATGGATTTACAAAGGTATATTTAAATGCTTAAAATCACATTTAAATATTTACAGTGAAGAAAAGGTTGATGGATTTGAATGAAAGTTGCACCATTAAATAGGTTGCAATACTTTAGGAAATTAGGAGTTGGAATTAATTTATTTGGACATATATTTTATCCTCTGGAATTTTTGGAAAAGTGACAAAAAAGAAAAAGGGGAAAGGGCACTGTGCCTGCTGGGCCAGAACAGCCGCAGCGCAGGAGGCCCAGCCAGAGAGGCGGCCGAGTGCACTGGTGCACGCGCGCGCGCTAGGTTTAAACCTGACGGGCGCGGCCCGAGAGGAGGGCGATGGAGGGGAGAGGCTGACAGGAGGGGCCCGCTTGTCATCCCTAACCCCGAGTCCAGGCGGTTGGCGAGCTCACCGGCGACGATGCAGGGCACGACGAGGTCGGGCGACGGCACGGCTGGACTCAGCGTCGAGTCGCCGTTCCGGTGGAGGTGGTTGCGGTCGCCGGGGTGGCCTGGTTCACCGGCGGTGAGGTCTCGCGGCGGAGAAGCTTCGGGAATCGGCGGTTCCGGCCTTTTCCGGCTGCAAAAGAAGCGGGGAAGAATGGGGAAATGATCAGGGGTGCTCGGGGGTTCCAGATCGAGGCAGAGGAGGAGCAGGGGAGGTCTGTACCGTGGGATCGACGGTGACCCGAGGCGGCGGTGCTCGAGCTCGATCTCGAGCTCGGCTCGTCTGGAGAGGGGTGAGTGGTGTAGGGGGGTGATTAGGGGAGTGAGAGAGCGAGTGGTGAGGAGAGGAGGACTCGGGGTGTCCTTTAAATAGGCCAGCGGCGAGGTCCCGTAGACCCGTGCGCCGGCGAGCTCACCCTCGTCGCTGCAGGGCTCAGGGGAAGAGGGCGTGGTGTCTAGGGTGTTCTTGGACGTCGACTACGTCGGGAGAGATAGAGAGAGGGAGTGGGGAGAGGTCAGAGGCGTGCGCGTGTGAGCCGCGCCATTGGCGCGCTCGGGCGACCGGTGTTTGCTAGCGCGGAGGCGTGGGGAGGAGGAGAGAGGAAGGGGCCGACTGCGTAGCGTGTTGCGGACGCCGAGGCGCATCGGCAGGCGCGCGGGGGAGGCCCGAGGTGGCCGGAGGTGCTTGGCAGGGGGCGGCTACAGTGCGGGAGCGCACTGTAGCGCGCTCCAGAGCGCCCAAATGGCATGCCATGGCATTTTATATGCCTTGTGGGCACGGCCACTAATCTCTGGTAGCTCTAGGAGGGAGTAAAGAAGAGGGGAGGGACATTGGATGCCCTGGTGGCCACTGGAGTGAGGAGGGAGGTGAGGAGGAGGGGTACAGCGGTTGTCCAGAGGGGTAAATGAGGTGGTTTCACCCCTCAATCATTGAGCTGAGATGTAGCCATTGTTACTGGAGGTAGAGGAGGACTAGGAGGAGCTGTGGTAAAAAGTTTAGCTCAAGGAGAATAGTTTTAGTGGTCAAAATGGAAATTTTTGGAAAGTGGCAGAAGGTGTTTGATAATGGTTTTGGCAAGCAAATGATTTCCAATTGCCATGAGACTCCCCAGGGTGAAATGACACATATAATTAGGGTCTTCCACCAATTTGGAGCTTATTTGGGCAAAGTTGCCGATGCAACTTTTGTAAACCCTAGAAATTAGCAGAAATGAACTTGTGTAGATCTAGTTGAGCAAATCACTTCTCCTTGATGCACCACTTGGTGTAGTGGCATCATTTGGTCATGTGAACATGCTCACAAAAGTTGGGGTCAAGGAGAGAAAGTTGGTAGTACAAACTTGTTCAAATTTAATTCTGGTCAGAGAGGGTTTTGGGGCATTTTGGTGAACCAAAATGACTTTAATTGACATGAGGCTTTGCAAGCTGATCACAATATGCATTTGTGACTTGCTGGATTTTCCTTGGATTTTTATGAAAATATTTCCTGTAGAAATATTTCAAATCCTAGAAACGGGCAGAAATAGTTTTGGGAGGTTTTGTCCAATATTTTGAACATGACCATGTGTTGAAACTCTTATATATGGGAAAAATATGCCCACTGTGTTTCCCTGATTTTTGTCAAATATTTTTAAAATGATAAAATAATTTTTCCCTATTAAAGACCATTTATGGCCTTAAGAAAAAGCTTTTAAATAAAATAGGAAAATAACTTTTAAAATTATATTTTTGGGGTTTATGGGAAACCTATATCTAATAGGTTTCAAATATACTTTTTGAAATATGTTTCATATCCCAAATCAAGTACTTGTAGTGCAAACCTCAATTCAGGGGTTTTTCGAAAACTAATTTTTGAAAATACTATTTGGCCAAATTATTTTTGTAGGAAAATACTATATTGCACTATACACATGGCATGATCATTGGGCAGAAGTTTGAGGCAAGGAGATGAAGTACAGAAGGTGGAGTAGTTAACTTTAAAGAGCACTTGAAAAATCACAGAGAGAAAACCAACTCCAAAATAGAAAGCCAAATAATGCAAAAGTTTTTGTTGGCCCAAAATTTTCATGCTTTATTAATGCAAATGAAGTGTTACAAAATGCAGGGTGTGACACCTGCATTGATCTCTCCGCCTCCTCGCGAGCCTGCCTGCCGAGGCTGCCTCTGAGGAAGCTTCCTGTCGTCTGCCCCGCGAGGCTTGGCCCCTCGCGAGGGTCTTGAGCCTGAGCTGATGAAGATGGGCCATGCTGGGCCCCCACTAGAGCCACGCCACAGGCCACAGGCAGGCAAGTCTAGGGACCCCCATTCCCAAAACGCCGACAACCGCGGACGCTGAGCCTGCCCAAGAGCAACTGGCTCCGGCAGGGCGTCAAGCCCTGGCCATAGAGACAGCCGCTCCCATGGCAGAAGAGATGTCTTTGGTCCTTGCCGTTGAGCCCCAGGCTCCGGTATGGGCGCAACATACCATCCAATTCCTCCAAACAGGGAGCTTTCTAAGGAGCAGGAAGAAGCGGAGAAAGTAGCCCGTCAGTCCGCCCTGTACTAGTTCATCGATGACGTCCTATACCGGAGAAGGCCGAACGGTGTGAAACTCAAGTGCATTCCCCGGGAGGAAGGACAGGAGCTGTTGGCGGAGATACATGGAGGCATATGAGGCTCCCACATAGGGTCGAGGGCCCTTGCCGGGAAGGCATTCCGGCAAGGTTTCTTCTGGCCGACCGCCCTCCAGGATGCGACGGCACTAGTAACCAAGTGTGAAGCGGGCCAGTTCAATTCGAAGAAGCTTCATCAACCAGCCCAAGCCCTTCAAACAATCCCTCTCTCCTAGCCATTCTCGGTCTGGGGGCTCGATATACTGGGCCCTTTCGCCCACGCTGTCGGGGGCTTTGAGTACTTGTACGTTGTAATCGACAAGTTCACAAAGTGGCCGGAGGTGGAAGCAGTGAGGAAGGTGGCTGCTCAGTCAGCCGTCAAGTTCTTCAAAGGATTGGTCTGCCGTTTTGGTGTGCCAAATAGAGCCATCACCGACAATGGCACACAGTTCACAAGCCACACCTTCATGTAGTACATCCAAGACCTCGGCAGCAAGGTCTGTTTTGCTTCCGTGGCACATCCACGAAGCAACGGCCAATCAGAGATGGCAAATGCTGAAGAATTGCGAGGCTTCAGAACGAAGACCTTTGACAAGCTGCACAAGAGTGGAAGGCGCTGGATTGATGAGTTGCCGGCGGTTCTTTGGTCGATCAGGACGACGCCAAATCGAGCCACCGGCCAGACACCTTTTGCCCGTGTATACGGGGCAGAAGCAGTTCTCCCCACGAACTCATATACGGGTCACCTCGAGTGCTCGCTTATGATGAGCTTGAGCAAGAGCCGTTGCACCAAGATGACGCGACGCTCCTTGAGGAATATCGTCTTCGGGCGACTGTGAGAGCGGCACGCTACCAGCAAGCCTTGCGCCGCTACCATAGCCGCAAGGTTCATGCCCGAAGCTTTGAGGAAGGTGACCTTGTTCTTTAGCGCGTTCAGTCGGCTAAGAATTCCAACAAGTTGACGCCGAAGTGGGAAGGCCCTTATAGGGTAATGCGAGTCACCAGGCCTGGCGCAGTCCCCCTAGAGACCGAGGATGCCGTCCCAGTGAGCAACTCCTAGAACATCGAGCATCTTCGCAAGGTTTACCCGTAAGGCGCGGCTTGCCGAGCATCCCGGCAAGCCACCTTTTGTACAAGCTTTGCCAGCAAGGTATGTTACCCTTTGTACAAAGCTAGGCGCAGACCCTGAGCATAAATAAATGAAGCACTGGTGCCCTAAGTCATAGCATGCATGCTAGGTCGAGTCTCTTCCTCGGTTAGGGTTGATAGTGCTTAGCAGCGACGAACCCCTAGCTTAGAGGTCGAGTGCGCGTCTATCTATTCCTCTTCTGTCCTCTTTTGGTTCGCAGGGCACATGAGCACTTCTGTTGAGCTACTTGGAAGAAAGGAAACGGACCGGCATCCCGACCCCGGCAAACCAGAGTTGCCGGGGGCTACAAGCACAAGGATCCAACCGCGGCAAGATAAGACTGCCGGGGGCTGCAGATCCAGATAAGTCTTTTTATTCCCTGTCATACATTTCGAAACAGGAATGGGGCATGTGAAGCCACGTTTCTATCTCTAGGCTTCCGTGCTCCCCTTTTTCCCATACCTAAGGATTATTTCCTGGGTCCGGATTTGGTTGTAGCCGCGGCGGCAAGGAGGTGGGACGGGGAGCCTGAAGCCCACTTCATCCCTGCCTCCGCCAAGAGCGTGAGAACGGTCGAATGGAGTGGGGGGAACGGCAAGGCCTGTTGCCGGGCGAAAAACGTTTATCCTAAACAATAACAAGGATTCGCTCCTTGTCGCGGGATTTACCCACGAACGAAAATCCCGGCAAGCATCCCTTTTTCATTAAAAACATCCCATACAGGTACAGTTCGTACAAAATGAAAAAACATGGACAAAGGGGATTACGAGCTTTAAATTTAACAAGGCCCGCAGGCTTACAGATTAAAAAAAGAGATAAGGTGCCCGTGATCCCTTTCTTGTCCCTCTCCTCATGAGGCAGGTCAAGGAGGCGAGAGGGCAAAAGGGGCACCTAGGCGAGCTACGAGCAGCAGAAAGCACCAAGAGAACACCTCGGTGGCCGCCCACGGGCGGGCCGGTGATGATGGTGCCGGGAAGGAGCTGGAAGACGAGGCGGCAGGACCGGCAATACGCGATGAAGGCGTCGGTGGCCGCGTACTCCGAGTTGACGGCCTTGTCGCCCGCCCTCTTCCTCTTCCGCAACCTCCCGACGCCAGCCGCCCAAGGAGACGGCCCCAAGAAGTTCAAGGAGCTAGCCCCGCCCCTGGCAAAACCCTGCCGGAGGAGCGGCCAGGTGCAGATGTTGTTGTTGCCGCACCCGCCCAGGCGCGGGGCGTCTGACACCTAGTCGGACTCGTCCCCGCTGTCCTCCTCGTCACTTTCGCTCGAGGAAGAGCTTCCATCGTCGGAATCTCCATCAGAGGAGCTCTCCACGCAGCATTTCAGGCGAGTTCCAAAATCTCCGAAGACCTTGACGGAGAGCGGGCCATCCTCCATTAATTTGAAATAGAGGACGAGGCCCGCCATCAGGCTGTGGATGCGGGCGAACGTCTTCCATCCACGGCGGAGGTACATAACCCGAGGAGCCGGGAAGTCGATGTCAACCCGCATGCCCCCGTTCCCGCAGCCCCTCATGTGCAACCTGAGGGTCTGGGGCGGGTCACGCTCCATCACCCGAGAAAACAGGGCGGGGAGATGAAGACGACGACGCGGAGGCCGGCGTAGCCTGATGAAGAACTCGCAAGGATGGTCTTCAACGTGGCCCTCCATCGGGAAGGGCATCATTGGCAGGGGCAAGGCCGGCGTGCCGCCCCGTCCTCCTCTTCCCTGAGCGCTACGGCCTCTGCCCCGGCCTCGCCCATGGCCCCGCCCCCTCCCCCTTCCCCTCGCGGCCGGTTCCACCACCATGGGCTCAGGAGTAGGAGGGACGCGCTGTCGAGCGGCGACCCTCGCCGCCACCATCGAGGGACCAAGATTCCCCTTCTCCATGGCGGGTGAGAGGAAGAAGCAGAAGCAGGAGGAGAAGGAAGATGGAAGAATGCGGGATGCCATCCCCCCTTCCCCCTCTTTATAAAGGAACGGGGTTGGGGCTCGGCCGCCCCGCTCGGCCAATCCAGACACCGGAGGCGCAGGGAATCAGGATCTACCCGCTGCCCCAACCAGCGATGGCCCGATTTCCTGCCTCCACCATTTGCCACCCCGGGCGCATGAAAGACGCGTGGCAGACGTGCAGAACTGAGGGGACGGGTGAAGCGACCTCTCCCCACCCCGTGATCATGGGGAGTGGACGCCATGAAGACCGCACCCCGCCCCCGCTCAGTAAATGAGCCGCGCCTCCACGCCTCCCTCTTTTTATGGGGAGGGCGTGAACCGCCTCTTACTGCGATATGACACATGCGTGTGGAAACCGCCCCACGCATGCCGCCCATTTCACGCACGCCCCTCCACGAGGCACCGCGCGCGCGGGTCATGGGAAGAGGAGCGCGCGAAGAGTCTAACCACAGTAAAAACCGCCCCACCTGCCCGCGCACCGTTTTGGGCCTGGCCCAACAACATATCGCGCTTATGTGTGGCCCTGGCCCGGGGGCTCCTGTCGGTGTACAAAAAGAGGGGCACGCTTCTGTACCCTTTACCTGTGCATGGGCAGTGAGAGCCGCGCCCATGACCACACCAAGCAGAACAGGGGAGGTGAGCCAAGGTAAGACCAAAGCCCAAGACAATCAAAGCAACACCAAGGCCAAGACCACAAAGAGCAGAGGGACAAAGCAGGTTCCCCTGGCAAGACCCTTGTTGGGCGGCCTCAGCCGCCCCGGCAAGACCCTTGCCGGGACAGCCCGCCCCACACCAACAGAGCGAGCCACCCTAGAGCCCACGGCCCCTAACGCCGTCATCAACGTGGGGCCAGGGCTCGGGAAGGCACCTCTGTGGTGACATGCAGACCTTTGTGAAGACATATTCAAGATCAGATGAGGATTAGAAGACGATGATTCTCGGCAAGATCCCTGCCGAGGAAGGCCACCAGACCCTCGGCAAGGTCCTTGCCGGGGACGACAGCACGCCATGGAAAGACCCTTGCCAGGCCACCCGGCAAGGCCCTCGCCAAGGACGCCAGCAGGGCCACCACCAAACCCGCGCCGAACAAGCTTCCACCACGGTTCACATGCAGCTGCCAGCCCAACCAGCTGGGCAGGCACCTGCGTGGCAACATGCAGCTCCCAGGACAACTTACCGAGCGCCTGCATGGCGGCATGCAGATCTTCGTGAAGGCTCCGCCACCACACCACCTCAGCTGCCTGACTTCCTACATGGCACCACGCACCCCACTGGCCAAGGCGCGTGTCAGGACGAGGAGGAGCGGCGACGGACGGGATGGGCCTCGCCCCCGTCCCCAATAAAGCAAGGGGACACCTAAGCTATGCATTAAATGCGTCTTGTCCTGTAATACGAGCGATAAGATTAGGGAATTGTACGCCTTTCCACCTCCTGCGTGTCACTGTGGCAGCCCCTTTCAACTATAAAAGGAGGCCCATGGCATACTGTAGGAGGATTCGGCTCTTTCGAACCACGCACTGATCACAGCTAATTCGAGAGCTCAAGAACTCTCAGAAATACACCCACCAAAGCAGGACTAGTGTTTTACGCATCCTTGCGGCCCGAACCGGGGTAAACGATCCTTGTGCTGTCTACTAGCCCTGCTCTCTTCACAACCCTATGCCCCGGCGACCGTAGTAGGGATTCTTGTGATCCCATAGGTGTCGTTCCACATCGACAGTTGGAGATGTTTTGAAATTGAGCCATAAACTGGAAAGGAGGGAGTAGTAACTTTTGTCTCAATTACTATTTGTGGCCTTGTATAGATGCAAAATGTATTTTTTTATAGTGGCCCTATATAAGTAAATGGAGGGAGTACTAAAGGACATATATATTCCAAACAATATGATAATCCCTCTAACCAAGGTAGTAGTAGGGACGAGGAGTAAACGAAGGGAGTACTTGTAAAATTTTCTCCTCGTCCTGCGAGCCACCGCACGCGTGGGCGAGGGAGCGGGCGTAAGGCATAGTAAGCAAGCTTCACCTCATCCTGCGAGCCACCGCACCCATGGGCGGGGGAGACGACATACTAAGCAAGCTTCTCCTCATTCTGCGAGCTGACGGGACACATCAAAAGTACTCAAGTGTATAGAGCCTTGCCTCTAAGGTAGGCCCCACATGGTTTGCCTCTTTTTTAACATAACGCGTCAAGTCGCAATTTTTTTGTTCACCCGTGGTAGACGATCCTCCCTCCATCTAGTGGACAACCAGTACATGTGTCAAGTTACCACGTGGGCTGCCTTTTCGTACAGAAATGAGCTCCACCGTGTACCCACACGGGAGTGGTTGGGAAAGAGACGGGAGTACGTGCGCCGTGCGTGCACCTCTTCTCTACGTGCACGTCCCCCACCTACGTGGGTGTGTGTGAGAGGGACTATAGAGATACAAACCTAGACATAAAGACCGCTACAAACATCAATGTTCTGCTTATCACTGATAGGATTGATTAATACCCGTAACAATCCATGTCCTTAACAAAGGGTGCATGCACGTATAGGTTGAGCGTGTGTCTTGCGTCGTGTGGTGTGTGCATGTAGGCGTGCGAGTGTTGCGTGCGTGCAAGGGTACATTTCAATGTTGCATGCATGTGTCCGTACGTGCGTGTGTTCGTGAGTGCATGTGTACGTGTCAGTGTTACACGCCTGCATGCGTGCGTGTGTTCGTTATGTGTATGTGTCAGTGTTGCATGCCTGCATGCGTGCGTGCATGTGTATGTGCGGGGTGAGGCTACAGGTCACTCGACTGACTTTTTCATCTCTGGTCATTAGATTTTCCATCTGTTGGATACGAAATCAAGGGCCTCCAGTTTATCATCAAAGTCCACCCCCCCTGAGCCGCCAACCACCATCGGCCGAACCGCCGGCCCTCGCCGCCCGCGGCCGGCCCGCGCCGCCACGCCGCCCTGCCCGCCCCGAAACCACTCATCACCGCTGGTCCTCCGCCACACCGGCCATCCCTCTAGCCCCCGCCGCCCCACCCCCCGCGCCAAGCTTT
>NC_041388.1:351360276-351371765 GCF_002162155.2 Triticum dicoccoides | reverse complement strand
GAGTACCCATCGACCACTAATTCATTACCATTTCTGTCCTTCATATACGCGCTGACGGGTGGGCCCTATGGTAATGTGTGCTGCTAAATCTGGACCGTTTGACTGGTCAATTGATCGAGTCATCAACAAATTATGGAGCTGTATGGTGACTAGTGACCGTATGATCACCCTAAAATGTATTTTATTAACACAATATAGACTCAAGCTGCCATTTCTTTCTTTCATATACTGGCTGACAGGTGGGCCCCACGGTTACGCGCCCCGATGGTACAACACTAGTTGCGCCACGTGGAATGTTGGACTGGTCAATTGATTGTGTTATCAAAAAAATACGGAGTTGTACGGGTGAGCCAGTGACCGTATAATCATGACATGTATTTTTTAACATGGTACAGACACAAGGGCTCATATATACGCGCAAGCACTCGCCGCTATAAGTGCACACACGCAGACCCTACCCCTATGAGCACCTTCGAGAGAGTGGGCCAGCATATGATCTTGAGATTTTACGAAGTCACCATAGGTGCCTCGTTGTCGAGTGGAACGTCTCCTCCCACCGAACGCAAATCGCCGGAAAATACTGAAATTAACCCAGGATAAATGTGAGCACCGGGACTTTAACCCTGGTGGGCTCGAGAAACCACTATCCTCCTAACCATCCAACCACATGTTGGTTAGCACGACAAAATGTATGTGGTAATAGTGATGAGCTTATTCTAAAGTCCAGTGACCATATCGTGCTTTCGCTTCAAATACAATGACCATAAGTGTAGTCAACAAAATATGGAGCACGCATCAAATGCAATGTCCGTCAATGTCATCAAGAAAATACGGAGACGTATCATGAGCTAGATACCGTATGATCACCACGAGAATGTATACGGTGACCGTAATGTGCATATTCTGAACTCCAGTGACCGTATAGTGCTTTAGCTTGATATACAGTGACTGTCATGCATGAATGTGTCATGGGCTTGCATACTTTTAGAGGGCAGGGAGATAGTTTGTGTGCGTATGTGAAAGTGGTGTAGAAAGAGGGGATGTTCGGTGGAGACAAGGAGAGATATGCCCTTCGTTTCTCTTTCCCGTGACTAATATTTTAGGAGAATATATAAACATTCACAATGCAGAACAAATATTTTTGGATGCACCATGGAATTAACTTTCATGTATAACATTGTACTATTGTATATGCTTATTTTCTTAGTGGCCGATTGCGTGTGTGGTGTGGTGGGCACATCATTTCTAGTTGTGGTGGGTCAACATGAGGACTCATGGGTCGGTTCCATCCTGCACCACATAGGTTGGATCAAGATGCGTTATACGAAGACCAATGTGGAGGACTCGGCGTACAACACGAAGCTAGCTACCAGAGTCGAAGAGGACTCTATGCCCACTAGTGATAAGCCGACTATATATGATTTGTAACCCTAGGCCCCAGTATGTTGTAGAAGCTTGGGGGCTAGTTCATCGATAGTATACACACATACACAATGCCTGGTATTCACGTGTACTTTGTACGCACCACTATCACTAATATAAAGTACTAGGAGTAGGCTTTTTCCTCAACTGCAAGGGTCCGAACTAGGGTAAAACTTTGCCTCGTATTACCATCCAGCCTAACAGTCAGGGATGTCCTACCGAATGATATGATGGAATCATATCTGCCAACTACTAAGAGAGAGGTGTGTCTGGGGGGGCAATGTGTGCGAGAGAGGCCTAAAGATAATGTGCGTGCGGGAGACACGTAGGCACATATATGTGCGTACAGAGGGCTAGTAGAGACCGTGCTTGTGTATATATGCATGTGAGAGAAATAGTGTTTTCCAACTGAGATTAGTGAAAAGAGTGGTACATAGTAGTCAGAAAGAGAGAGAGAGCGATACAGAGAGAGCATGTGTGTGAGACTCCCCAACACCCCGAGAGAGATTGTGAGCATGTGTGAAAGATAAATACCGAGGCATAGTGCACTTATGCGGTAGATAGAGAGAGATATAGCGCGTTTGTGAGAACGGGCCGAGGCATAGTGCATCTACATGTAAAAGGCAGTTCTACGCATTAAATTAAAATATAAATGGCATTATTATTTTTGGATGAGATCATGAATTTTGCAAATTGCGTATGGACGAAAATCAGTCTATCAACACCCTACTCTATTGAATTCTAGCATGTGCATGTGTTTATTTCATATTATCGATCCATAGAGTGAGAGCAGTTTGAAATACATGCAATGGATGCTTTTGCAATTCATATATAAACATTAATTAGTGCACTCCATGTTGTTAGTGTGAAGCACTTTATACATTTGTCACTTGCATGTATACATTCCAAATTGCTAGCTACGAAATAGAATACATGTCGAATTCAACCTAAAGGGGGTTTCAAAGATTCGAATTCATAGGAAGTGCATTCATCTATTTGAACCCGAGATATTGGCATTTGTAAATCAGATGTACAAGGGGGCATCAATCTTTGTTGTGTGTTTGAACATGCTATATATATTCATACGCATGTCTAACTTTTTTTGCAACCAAGGAGATTATATCTGGAACCATGCATGAACTAAGGTAAGTTGCATAGTTTTTAATATATACTCGTGTACAATGTATATTCAAATGTACCACCTCCATTCCAAAATAATCGTAGCTTTAGGATTTTCAAGAGTAAAGATTTGTGAAGTTTGACAAATCCTGAATGTTCAATTCAAGAGAACCAAAAACGTTAATGCTTCTGCTCCCAAATATTGAACGAAGTGCCAAATAGGCCTCTTGTCACCCGAAACCGCGCGAGACTAGTGTTTGGTGGTAGGAAATTACTGTCATGACTCTGGCCCGTGTAGCCTATCGGCCCGATGTCCAAAGGTCTAAACCGGGGTAGGTTTGTAACTTCACCAAGACGCCAGTCTCAACCGCCTCCGAGAAGCACTCATATGCCGTGGGCGCCTAAACACCCATGCGCTCGGCTGAAATCTATCCCACCCACATTTGGGACACCTGAGATTACTGTCCTACCCCCAACCCGCAATATGTCCAAAATTTTAGATGGGGTCAAAGTTTGTAACTTTCCCCAAATTTCAAACAAGTGCATCCCAAACTGAAACATTGTCCCCCCTTAGTTCCCCGCCTCCCTCCGTTTCCCCATTCATACTCCGTGGGCGCCAAAATGCCCTATCCACCAGCCGCGAAACCCCAGCCTCCTCCGTCCTCCACCCCATAGTGCCCAATCCACTGTCGCCCTCCTCCATCACGCCGGAGCCAGTACTCCGACATCGTCGTCCAATGCAACCGCAACTGCAGCGCCCTCAAGGACTTAGCAGCTGAAGCCGAGGTAGAGCTGCCTCCACGACGCCGACGCCGACGTGCGCCGTACCAGAACCACTTCGACCACACCGTCATGCGCCTCACTGCTGCCGCTCCACTGTCGCAACCGTCCACCACACCGGAGCGGTTCCCGCTATGCCGTCGTTCGCCGCCTCGGATCTGCTTCCCCGCTGCCGACAGACGGCCACCGCACCACACACAACAACTTGGCCATGGGTTCGTCCAAGGCTGCACCGTCCTCCACAACTTCTCGTTTCCGGCGAACCACAAGAAGATCATTGGAAAAATAGAAGGAGGACACAACACTGCCAGCAGAAAGTGGTACTCCTCTTCCCTTATTCATGCAAACCTTACGTCTCTGCTCACACCATATTCATCCCACCAAAGAAACTAGTTGAGCGCTTCTTACTGCATCTTCTTCGTGATACTAAATGCACAAGGTTTCCTCCTTTTACTATTTCACCTTTGCTAGAGGTCAGTAGCCCGCCTGGATTTCAATTCAGGGTCAATCAAAGCGCAATTAAAAGAAGCAGCACCCACTTAGGCGCGCGGAGCACCTAGTCCGCCTGTTCGCCGGGGAAGCGACACATCAGTGTCTATCATAGGGGTGTGGGGCGCAGGAGCTGCTTCCGCCCAATCTGGAGGTCGGCGGGGGTTGAATAGATTGCCGGGGGGCGGTCCCAAGCACAGCGGCGCAGTGAGGTCGAGGGGAGGGCGCAGGCAGGGGACTGGGCCGATGGTCGCTACTGTTTCAAGGAAGATCGCCAACACTGGCTGGCTGGAGGTAGATGAAGGCGATCTGCCCGTTCTTTGTACATCGCACGGTGTAAAAAATGGACTGACCAATTTGTTTTCAGTCGAATGTTATTTTCATAAAATCATGTAGTAATTTAGTGTGACATGCATGTTGCAGAGCTATCATATGTCTCCCGTCATTTATTTCTCACCGACCTGCTATCTGCTACCTTTACACTGTACTAATTGTGCACACACTTCACCCATACTCACATTATTGTTTTTTATGCATGGGTATTTCAGACTCTGACGCAGTGTTGATGAATGCTGAAAAGAAAAGACAGAAGTCGCTCCAGTGTAATTCAAAGATAAGCACTAAGCGTTTTAGTGCTCTAAAGGATGCAGTGTCTATAGTTGGAGACAGTAAATGTAGCTCTACAGTTGATGATCTCAATTGCCACACACAACCATCACAGGTGCTTGCTTTAACTTTGCGCTGTCAAATGTGGTTGCATGTTGCATATGGTGTCTAGCTTGTATTGCTTCCAATTTGGTTAAATTGCATCTGCTTACTTTACACATTATACCTTTGATAATGACATGCCTTCCTATTTTTGATACACACTCCCTTCGTTCGGAATTACTCGTCCAAGAAATGAATGTATCTAGATGTATTTTAGTTGTAGATACATCCATTTTGGTGACAAGTAATTCCGAACGGAGGGAGTACTACATATGTCTATTAACCATGTTCGTACATCAAACTAATGCTCTTTTGTATCCCTCATCAATCACTAATGATGAGACAGTCACCCGGGTGGGTTACTGTGAGACGCCATACTCGTTTAAAGAGGGCATTGTCATCCTCCCCACATGATTCTCAAGAAACAGCAAGGCTAAATGAAGATAGTCAACGTAGCTCTCTAGTTGATGACCGCAGTTCCCCGACACCACCATCACAGGTGCTTGCTCTAACTTCGCAGTGTGATATGATGTTGCATGTTGCATACGGTGTCTAGCTTGTAATGCTTCTAATTAGGGTAAATTGCATTTGCTTAGTTTACACATTATACCTGTGAATATGACATGCCTTCCTATTTTTGGTACACACAACATCTATGTGTTAACCTTGTTCTTACATGAAACTACCTCTCTTCTGTATCCTCCATCAATCACTTACAATGAGTCACCTTTATTCGTTGCATATTGCACATTATTTCTACCATGTTGCCATGTATTGCTTCTAATTTGGTCAAATACATTTGTTAGGGCACCCTTTTAATTTGGCAGAGTGATATTGGTTTCATCTTTCATATGGTTTGGAGCTTGCATTGCTTCTAACAAGTTCAAGCACCTTGTGCTTAGTTTACACTTTATACATCATACATGTCAATATGTCACGCCGTCCTGTTTTTCATACATATTCCATCCTCCTATCATGCGGCTGCCTTACATGAAAGTAGTGTTCGTCAGTATCATGCATCAATGAGTTCTGAAGAGCAAATTTTATTCCCTTTTCTTGTGGGTTTGACTTGACAAGGAAAAATCAAGAAAGAGGAAGGAAAAGAGTAAGGAAGGCGATGATGGTGGTCCTCTGTAGCAACGTAAACGGAGCATCTGTACCGATTCTCCTTGTACTGATAGTGCATTGCAAGGTCCAAGTCTCCGCTCCCCTACTCCACCATCCAAGGTGCTTGCTCTAACTTGGCAGTGTGATATCTGGTTGCATGTTGCATATGGTGTCTAGCTTGTATTGCTCCTAATTAGTGTAAACTGCATTTGCTTAGCTTACACATGATATGTGTGAATATGACACGCTTTCCTGTTTTTGGTACATACTATATCTGTCTATCACACCATGTTCTTACATGAAACTACTATTCTTGTGTATCCTACATCAATCACTTATGATGGAACACCTTTAAGTTGGCAGTGTGATATTGGTTTGCGTCTTGAATATGATTTCTAGCGTGTATTGCTTCTAGTTTGATGAACGCCACCTATGACGAGACAGTTTTAACTTGGCAGAGTGATATTGATTGCACCTTTCATATGGTGTCTAGTTTGTAGTGCTTCTAATTTGTTGAACTGCCTTCTACTTAGTTACCACATCATAGGCGTGAATATGTCAAGCCGTCCATTATTTCATACATATTCCATCCTCGTATCATGACTTTGCCTTTCATCAAAGTAGTGTTCGTCAGTATCATGCATGAATGAGTTCTGAAGAGCGAATTATATTCCTTTTTCTTGTCGGTTTGACCTCACAATGCAAAATCAATAAAGCTGAAGGAAATTGGCAAGGCATTGGATGATGGTGGTCCTTCCGAGCAACTAAAACGGAGGTTCTCTACAGATTCTACTCCGCCATCCTCCCAACAAGATTCGCAAGACAACGCAAGGCTAGACAGTCAACATAGTTGTGTAGATGATGAGCACATCTCCCCTACTCCACCATCACAGGTGCTTGCTCTAACTTGGCACTATTATATGTGGTTGCATGTTGCGTATGATGTCTAGCTTGTATTGCTTCTAACTTTGTTGAATTGCATCTGCTTACTTTACACATAATGCCTGTGAATATGACACGTGTTCCTGTTTCTAGAACATACATGTACATGATGAGCACATCTCCCCTACTCCACCATCACAGGTGCTTGCTCTAACTTGGAACTGTTATATGTGGTTGCGTTTTCCGTATGATGTCTAGTTTGTATTGCTTCTGATTATGTTGAATTTCATCTACGTAGCTTACTACTTATAACTGCAACCATCACTTACCCATAAGACACATTTAACTTGGGACTGTGATGTAGGTTGCATCTTGCATTGTCTTCTAGCTTGTACTGCTTCTAATTTTTTGAAATGGCACTTACGATGAGACACTTTTTACCTGATAGAGAGATATTGGTTGCATGTTCATATGGTGCCTAGCTTTCATTTCTTCTAATTTTGTTGAAATGGCTTCTGCTTAGTGTTTTTTCATACATATTCCATCCTCCTATCGTACATGTGAATATGAAATGTTGTCTTTTGTATATATTCCATCCCCCTATCCTGCGCTTGCCTTACATCAAAGTAGTGTTCGTCTGTATCATGCATCAACCAGTTATGCAGAGCTAATTTTATTCATCTTCTTGTGGTTTTGACTTCATAAGGCAATATCTGAAAATAGGAAGGAAAAGAGTAAGTTAGGGGATGTTGGTGGTCCTCCGCACCGACGCAAACAGAGGCTCTCTAGATTTTCCACTGCTACTGCTAATGAAGTTGAAGTCCCAAGTCTACATGATGAGTTCATCTCCCGTACTCCATCGCAGGTGCTTGCTCTAAGTTGATAGTGTGATAATTGGTTTCATGTAGCATATGTCACTACTAGGAAAAGGCCTACTAATGGCGCACCACCGGTGCGCCATTAGTATCACGCCACTAGAATTTTTTACTAATGGCGAACCAGTGGTGCGCCATTAGTATCTGGTATGCTAATGGCCCACCAGGCAGTGCTCCATTAGTTTTGCCCACGGTGCGCCACTAGTGTCTGCTATACTAATGGCGCACCACATGGTAGTGCGCCATTAGTAACAATTTTTTTAATTTTTTTTCTTAATCTCAGGTCACTATTTCACCTATGAGATATCCAACACATATATATACAACAAGCATCCATATAACAATCATAGCCAACACACAAGTTCCATCATATATACATACATAGCCAGCACACAAGTTCCATCATATATACATACATAGCCAACGCATAGTTCCATCGTTACATATTACAAAAGTTTCACAATGTTCATCCAACACCGTTATCCATCAATTAACAAAAGTTTCACATTGATACAAAATAAAAACACAAATGGAAAAGAAGCACTCCATCCAGGCAAGCTTCCGTGAATTAAATCAAATCTGCAAAATGATAAACAAGAAGTTAGAAGAAGAAAAAGAAGAAGACTAGAAGAATACTAGAAGAAGAAGAACACTAGAAGAAGAATATGAAGAATTTTGGAAAAGAAGAAGAATAAGAAGAAGACTATAAGCTTATTATGTAAACTTGATCATTTTGTGCTAACATAAGTTATTTTCGAGCTAACCTATAGGAAACTAAGCATATAAGCTCTAAGTTAGTATATTAGAGCCAACTTAGGTAAAATGAAGCTAACCTATGTCATTTTGGAAAAGAAGAAGAATAAGAAAAAGACTATAAGCTTATTATGTAAACGTCATCATTTTGTGCTAACATAAGTTATTTTGGAGCTAACCTATAGGAAACTAAGAATATAAGCTCTAAGTTAGCATATTAGAGCCAACTTAGGTAAAATTAAGCTAACCTATAGGAAACTAAGCATATTAGAGATAACATAGGTAACTAAGTATATATATATATATCATTTTGGAGATCTGACATACCTGACAAAGTTCAGTTCTCATGCATTGTTCTTCTCCTTCTCCTTCCTCAGCCTGATGCGCCAAGAGCGGCGAGGCGGTGGAGGCAGTGGGATGTAGTCTTCTACCTCAATTGGCATGGTCATGTCGCCCAGCTGCAGAATTGCCGGCGCCACCATCGGTGCGTGGTCATTGTCAGGCACCACCACCATTGCGAGGCCACCTTCAGGCACGACCATCGCTAGGTCATCCTCAGCCACCTCCATCGCTTGCCCATGGTCAGCCACCACCATCTCTTGCCCATGGTCAGCCACCACCATCTCTTGCCCTTGGTCAGCCACCACCAGTGCTAGGTCATCCTCAGCCTAATGCCCATCATCATCCTGCAGCTCCTCATCCCCACTCTGCTCCTCTTCTCCCGCACTCCAGTCCGGATCATCCTTCTTGTTGTCTATGCTGCTGCCAAAATCGCTGCTGCTTTCGCTACAGCCAGAATTGCTGCTGCTTTAGCTACAACCATAATCGCTGCTGCTTTGGCTGTAGCCAGTGTTGCTGCTGCTGCTCCCATTACCTGTCCAAATGCAACAATGACCGTTAACAATCAATGTGAGACAAAGCCAAATGTAGAGGAATAAGAAGAGGCAGAACGTACCGGCATCATCATCGTCAGCATAGCGCATACGACACATAGTCGCGTTGAACACCTTCATGATGAGCATGGTGGCGTCGTCGTCGTACCTAAAGAGAAGGAAGTACCCTAGCCGTAGGTCGTAGGCACGGTAGAACTTCTCCCACCCACGAGACAAGTACATGTGGCCCTCCTTGATCACCAACTCCACATCCCACTGCCTGCAAAACCCGCTGCCGGCCTGTCGCAGCTTCACATTATTTGGCGGATCTTCACCCATCAGCATGTTCATAAAACTGTCAGGCAACCTCTGCAGTTTGGGACAATGAGTGATGTAGCAAACAACAGATATCATAATGACATGGGTGAAGGGGAGATCTCCCGTTTTATATACCTGCATCATGGATGATGCTGAAGTCCCAAGTATGATAGTGAAGAACTCGAAAGCATCCAAGTCGTACTGCGGTGTCATAGAGCGGCGGTGGCTGCTTCCCGCCATCTCTGATAAGCAGCAAAAGAGACCAATTAGTACCCTTACAACAGATCATAAAACATGCATGATAACAGGCATTAGTCGCAAGTACCCCATATGTCCTATTTTTAGCAAAGTCATGCTAAAATTCACGCAAAATTTCAGCATGACCTTTGCTGAAAATAGGACATATGGAGTACCCGAATTTGCCGGAACGGAAGTTAATCGACATTCCGGCAAACTCAAGGGCCTCTCGGGGTACCTGCAAAATCATTATCCCCGCGTAATGAAGTCGCCAATGGGTCATTTCAGAAGTTCACAAGTAGCATCATCACAAGTACAACATCATCACAAATACAGCAGCAGGGATATTTTTATGATACAAGAAGAAAGCAGCCACAACTACAGTAAAAACAAGCAACTACACACACAGGAGTTGTAAAATATCCCTGCTATTCTTTTTTACATAAACATGTAATTAGTGAAGACAACTTCTCTCATATTTTTAAACTTCCATTTATTTTAATCTACGGTAGATACATGACATCATCACCCTCCAGAAAAAACCAACAAATATGGCATCAGAAACATATGTGCCACCTGTCAGAAAATATAGAAAAGAAAGCACATAGTTATAAAGATTAGTATTCGAGACTTTGTAGCAAGCTCTGGTTTGTCTTAATGGCAATTTGGGTGAACCTTTCCATGCAAAAAAAATTAAACTATTATATAGATTTTGGACCCCATCATATGCTAAGGAGGTGTGATGGTTCAGGCTTAATATGAAGCAAGCAGTAGATGAGGTGCAAACAAACATTTTTTTAAACAAATTGTGGTGGGATATTTCAAGACATTGCAGTTCGAGTGCTTCAGAATGGCTGTGAGATGAGAACTACAGACAATCAGATCCTCTTGACTATAGTACAACATAAACTGAAGGATAAAAAGGGTGTTTGGATTTAGTTAACTGAATATGCTACTCTAGTTCCTGGAGTTGGTTACATAATTCTGTCTATTCCCATTGGTCTGGCTGACCTTTGGGTAATAGCTACTTATACTTGTTGTTACAGGTTACTGCTGTTATATATACTTACAGCAGCACTGCTAATGATACTAGCCCAAGTGCTTGTGGGTGTGGTGTCCTATTTGCAGAAAAATACCATGTGTGAGTGGAGTGATGTGTTCTGCAGAAGCAGATGTTTAGTTGGGTGCTACCCTGTCTATTTCTTCTATGCTATCCTTATACTCTGCTTAAGAATAGATGCTACTTGTCTTGGCTATATTCTGCTTTCTTGTCTATTTTTCCATCCCTCTCTCTTCTATTAAACTAATAAGAACAGATGTTGCCTGATCTTATTGCCTATGATGCTGGTCTGAGGCCTCTCTAGGTTCTAAAGTTATTTTTGTGGCTCCAAGAACTCCTACAAATCCTGGGATGCATGACACAACCTTTCCGTGTGAATTTTTCTGTAACTGTACCTAAAAGAAAAATTTACTTGAGAATCAACAACAATTTACAAGCCATGGCCATGGTCTCCACTCCCAAACCCTAACCCTATTTACAAGCCATTTTCTGTAACTGTACCTAACTGTCACCTGCGTGGTGGTGCCCTACACAGCGGTTGTTGAGCTCGCGCGGTGTGGTGAGCTCGCCGGAGATGGACGGGCCCTGCACAGTGGTCGAGACTCAGAGCAGAGGTTGAGGGCAAGAGGAATAAGAAGAAGAAGAAGAAGGAAGTGGAGGGGAGGGGCTCACCTGCAGTTGAGGGAGTACACGACACCGGCCTGGCTGAGGTGAGGTAGGGCAGAGCAGCGTGAGGACGGCGGCGTCGTGTGGCCTGGCTGAGCTGGCGGTCGTCGTCTCCTCCTCCTCCTCGTCCTCCTCCTGGTCCTCCTCCTCCGGCTCAGGGTGCGGGCGCGCGGGGGCGGCGGTGCGGGGGAGCTACAGTGG
>NC_041388.1:351329507-351359615 GCF_002162155.2 Triticum dicoccoides | reverse complement strand
GTGGTGGGGGGCGCGGGGGCGTGGGGGCGGCGGCGCGGGGGAGCTGCAGTGGTGGGGGGCATGGGGCGCGGGGGCGGGGGTCGGGGCGGCGGCGGCAGGTGACGGAGGGGACGGAGGGGGCGTGCAGGCGCGGCGGCGGCGTACGATTGGGGCGGAGGGGGCAAATTAGGTCGAGTGGGGAGGGAGGGAGGGGAATAGGTGGAGTGGGGGGAAGCTTACTAATGGCGCACCCAGCAGCGGTGCGCCATTAGAATGTTTTTTTATTACAGTTCGAGCCCTCGGGTTATATTCCACCTAACCCAATCTACATCAGAACCTGCCCACTAGCCCGACTGGTCAGCAAACAGCACACACACTGGAGGTCCTAGGTTCGATTCCCAGGCTCCCCAATTTTTATTTTTATGCATTTAAAATGTTGTTTGATATTTATTTGTGTTTAAATATGTTCAAACTTGTTTAAATCATAACGGTAATATTTTTTTATAAAAACAGTAATATTTTTTTTAAAAAATATGTTCAAATTTGTTATTTGAAAATATTTATGAATATGAAAAAGGTGGAGTGGAGGGTGCGGTGGGTCATCGGCGACGGTGGAGTGGGGGAGGATGCGAGCCGGGGGTCGGCGGCGGTGGCCGGTGGACCGAGGGAGGGTGCGGTTGATCGTCGGCGGCGGTGGAGCAGGGAGGGTGCGGTTGATCGTCGGCGGCGGTGGAGCAGGGAGGGTGCGGTTGATCGTCGGCGGCAAGGGGGACGTCGATGTCCCATGAACACGGTTTTTCGAAGACCCGGGATCTCTATCTAGCTGGCGATACGTTGTGTCATCCATGCACCTTACGCATCCAGAAAATCTGTGGACTACCTGCCCCGCGACATAATCGTAACCGAGATAGTCGTGTAGTAGTGCATTTAAAATGCTGTTTGATATTTATTTGTGTTTAAATGTGTTCAAACTTGTTTAAATCATAACAGTAATATTTTTTTTATAAAAACAGTAATATTTTTTTAAAAAATATGTTCAAATTTGTTATTTGAAAATATTTATGAATATGAAAAAGGTGGAGTGGAGGGTGCGGTGGGTCATCGGCGACGGTGGAGTGGGGGAGGGTGCGGGTCGGGGGTCGGCGGCGGCAGCCGGTGGAGCGAGGGAGGGTGCGGTTGATCATCGGCGGCGAGGGGGACGTCGATGTCCCATGAACACGGTTTTCGAAGACCCGGGATCTCTATCTAGCTGGCGATACGTTGTGTCATCCATGCACCATACGCATCCCGAAAATCCGTGGACTACCTGCCCCGCGAGATAACCGTAACCGAGATAGTCGTGTAGTAGTGAAATATATATATATACTAATGGCGCACCGTGCAGTAGTGCGCCATTACTAGTTTAAACTAGTAATGGCGCACTGTGACACGGTGCGCCATTAGTTGTTTTGCAAAAAAAAGAATAAAAAAATTCAGTACTGGCGCACTCCTTGTCCGGTGCGCCATTACTAGTTAGAACTAGTAATGGCACACTTCGGTCGGATGAGCCATTAGTATGTATGTAAAAATGAAAAAAAAATTATCACTAGTGGCGCACCTTTTGTCTGGTGCGCCATTAGTGTCTTCCACACTAATGGTGCATCACCAACCGGTGCGCCATTAGTATATAGTAGTGGCGCACTACTTCCCTGGTGCGTCATTAGTGTCAATCCTATCTATAGCCCTTTTCCTAGTAGTGTGTTGTCTAGCCTGTATTTCTTCTATTTGGATTAAATTGCACTTGCTGAGTTCATACGTTATACATGTGCATATGACATGGCGTTCTGTGTCTAGAATACACTGCATCTATCTATCATACCATGTTCTTACATCAAAGTACTCCTGTTGTGTATCCCACGTCAGTCACTCATGATTGGACACTTTTAACATGGCAGTTTGATAGTGGTTGCATCTTGCATTGATTTCTATGTTGTACTGCTTCTAATTTTTCGAATTGCCACTTATGACAAGACACTTTTAACTTGGCAGAGTAATATTGGTTGCATCTTTCATATGGTGTCTAGCTTGCATCACTTCTATTTTCTTGAAAATCCTTCTGCTTAGTTTACACATCATAGCTGTGAATATGTCATGTCGTCTTGTTTTCCTTACATATTCCATCCTCATACGGTTTTCTTACATCCAAGTATTGCTTGTCTGTATCATGCATCAATGAGTTCTGAAGAGCGATTTTATTCTTTTGTGTTGTGGGTACGGCTTGACATGGCAAAGTCAAAAAAGAGCAAGGAAAATAATATAGCAGGAAGTTGTGTTACTCGTCGGGTGAAATGGAAAAGGATCGACCGTCCAGATTCTGCAGGTACTTATAGTGCAGTAGAAGGTCCAAGTCCACCTGCTAAATCTACAAACATAGTATCACCTGCTCCACCAGCTGCAGCATCCTCTTCAACTATACCAGCATCTCAACGAGATACTCGTTCGTTTGCTCCGGAACTAGCCAGTTCCCAAGTTGCCTTCACACCTAACACTACTTCCAAAGCACTGCTGACACGACAGGACTTGGCAAGATCAGATGAACCTCATGAGCATCAACACCAAGACGGTACCTGACCGAGTCAAGTTGCAGTTGCATGCTCCTTTATATGTACTCTCACAGTTTGATGTACACAAACACTTTTCGTATTCGTTGTTGAACTAGCACCACGACGCAAGCAGAAACAGACATCACGGATAATGCTTGACAGATTAACAAAATCTAAAGTAGGAAAAATGGAGATCCATTTTGAGGCAGGTTTAAAAAGGCCACGTGATGCTACAGAGTCAGCCAAGTTAGTATTAGAGGCAGCCATTGCCATTTGGTGTCATGCACATATCCTCCCAAGATGGATCCAGTACAGGAATGAGAAAGACAATACCCGGTTTAACACCTTCCTTGACCATTTATCCGTAAGTAAAGTTATTCATCGCAATTAGTAATATTGTCTTGCTGTATCCCATACTTTCTAGCTTCCTCCTAATAAGACTCACATTCTTTTTTCAACAGATGAGGTTCAAGTTGGATCCGAAAGATGATGCAACTAGACAAGCATTCACTCATGTTTTTCAGTCTTCTCTGCGACAGTATCGGTACCACCTTAGAAAATCTCACTTTGAAGGCAAGGCTAACAATGAAATCGCCCAAACATCTCCAGTAGAATATATTACAGATGAAGATTGGACAGCCCTCGTTAAATACTAGTCTGATCCAAAGTATCAGGTAGGCTATATGTATTTCATCACACCACATATTGAACTTGTATTTATGTATGTGCCTTACAAGTGTATCTTCTTCTAGGCTAACTGATTGAAGAAATAGACCAACCGTTCTAAAGTGAAATTCTAACAGACAACAGGATCTCGTAGCTATATTGCACACTACGAGGCTCTTGTAAATAGCTGCTACTTCCTTCTTTTTTCTGTGCCATATTATCGTATCTATATTGACCAAAAAGAACCTGAACCGAATGCAGTGCAAATCTTCAAGGATTGCCACACCAGCAAGATGAAGGGCATGAGCACACCAGTTCAAGCCGCTGTTGTAAGTCCTTACTCTTCCTGCCTTTGAACTAATTGGTATTGTGATGTGTTCATTTATCTACTTGGTTTGCAACCAATGTCAGTTACTCTGTTCACTTCTATACACAGTTGTCTCAACGTATCATTTCACCTTGCATGGTTTAAAAGAGATGAAGGATATTCTTTTGGTCTTGATCTGTATTCTAGTTGTTATGTTCACGTGCGCACACAATGATAAAATAGCCTGTTTGTTTTATATCTGTTTGCCCATGATATGAATGATGTCATACTATGTTCATCCTACTTTAAACCATGTCTCTTTATCCTTAGATGTCAACGAATGTGAGGAAATAGACAATACAGTAGGCATGCTACATGGACATATGTTCCAAAAGTGATTTTATTATGTAGTTGGCACTACAATACATCCTAATGTATTACAGTAGTTCACCAAAATAAGTTATGTATAAACGTGTAACCTACTTTGTTTGTTTTTATCTCATTAGTAACTTATCTGGTACACTAATCTGGAAAAATGATTCAACAGCCACAGCCACCTGAAGGTGACGAGGCTACCACAGGCACAATGTCACCTCTTGCTGCAGTGCATCGATATCTCTCCACTAACAGTGCAAAAAGCACCTTCCTGCGTAATTCTGGGTTGGTTGTCAAGGTACCCTCGTCCAAATCGCCTACTGAACAAAATCTTCCTGCTAGACAGAGTGATATATCTATGCTCCAGACACAAGTCCAATCCCTAATGGACGTCGTTTTAGAAACAAGAATAGTGGTTGACAAATGTCCTCAAGATATGAATGGTTTTGAAACCAGACTATCAGACATTTGCTTCGTTGTTCAAGAGCAATGGCAGAAAAAAATGTGAAGATCATGCTGCTCCATCAGATTCTACTGCCTGAAACATTAGCACTCAGGTCAAATGATCTGTGCTTATATACATCTGTTGGTGCTTTTATCTGCAAGGATTGTAAACTTTATGCCAACAGGCCTTTTGTTGTGATACAACATTTATGCTGCTGCCAAAGGCTGCGATAATTATGACGCTATTTTTTTATAGTGTAGGTTTATCTTAGTAATGTATTCATCCGAAAGCTTCGTAGGAGCCCACCATGCCAATATTCGTCGGGCCCATTCCAATTGGGCTAAAAACGATTATGGGCCGAAATTTGCATGTAGCCCACTGAAAATATCTGGGCCTAAATCAGCATAAGATTTCATATTTTTCTGGTAGGCCTGTGCCCATAGTGGGCCTTTAACAGGCCTAAACATAATTTGGGCCCTCAGTAACAAGAGGCAGTTTACAAGTGTAAATATCTCGAGCCCATAAAAAACATGGGGCTTTAAAAGACCGAAAGTGAGATTGGGCCCATTTACGATGCAGATCTTTCACAGGCCGAAATTCGAACGGGCCGTAAATGTGCCGACCTAATACACGGACCTTTAACAGGCCAGAAGTTCAGTCGGGCTAGATTATCATTGTTGGTGGGGAACGACACCTATGGGATCACAAGAATCCCTACTGCGGTTGTGGGGCGCGGGGTTGAGAGAAGAGTGGGTCTAGCAGAGAGCACGCGGTTCGTTTATCCAGGTTCGGGCTACGAGGATGCGTAAAACCCTACTCCTGCTTTGGTGGCTGTATTATGTGTTCTTGAACTAGCTACGGAATGTAACGAGCTCAAAAAAGCCGAATCCTTCTCCCGTGCGCCATGGGCCTCCTTTTATAGGCCAAAGGGGCTGCCACAGTGGCAAACAGGAGATGGAAAGTGCTACAGCATCATCAACTTATCGCTGGTATTACAGGACGAAGCGCATTTAATGCGAGGCTTAGGTGTCCCTTCACTTTATCGGGGATGGGGGCGAGGCCCGTCCTGTCCGTTGCCGCTCCTCCAAGCTTCAACACGCGCCCTGGCCAGCGATGCATGCGGTGCCATGTAGGCAGGCAGGCAGCTGAGGTGGCGTGGTGGTGGAGCCTCCACGAAGGGCTACATGTTGCCACGCAGGTGCCTGCCCAGTTGGTGGGTCGGCAGCTGCATGCGAATGGCGGTGGAGACTCGGCTGGCGCGGGCCTAGCGGTGGTCCCGCTGGCGCGCTTGGCGAGGGCCTTGCCGGGTGGCCCGGCAAGGGTCTTGCTGGGTGGCTCGGCAAGGGTCTTGCCGTGGCGTGCAGGCGTCCCCGGCAAGATCGGCAAGGCCCTCACTGGGTGGCTCGGCAAGGGTCATGCCGTGGCGCGCAGGCGTCCCCGGCAAGGATCTTGCCGGGGGTCTTGTGGGTTTCTTCGGTGAGGATGGCTGCCTTCCTATCCTGACTTGACTTTGACTATTCTTTGTCTTCACAAAGATCTGCATGCCACCACAGAGGTGCCTCCCGAGCCTTGTCCCAACGCATTTGTCGACCGTTGGTGGGCTCGAGGGTGGCTCACTCGGTTGGCGTGGGCGAGCTATCCCAGCAAGGGTCTTGCCTGGGCCACTGAGGCTGCCCCGGCAAGGGTCCTTGCCGGGGAAACCTGCTTCGTTCATCTGATCTTCGTGGTCTTGGTCCTTGTCGTTGCATTGCTTTGTCTTGGGCTTTGATCTTACCTTGGCTGACCTCCCTCGCTCTGCTTGGTGTGGTCGCGGGCGCGGCTCTGGCTGCCCGTGCACAGGTAAAGGGGTACAAAAATGTGCCCTAGTTTTGTACACCGACAGGAGCCCCCGGGCCTGGGCCACACATAAGCGTGACACGTTGTTGGGTCAGGCCCAAAACGGTGCGCGAGCAGGCGGGGCGGTTTTTACCGCGGTAATATTTTTCACGCGCTGCGCTCCCTGCGACCCCGCACGCGTGGCACAGCGTGGAGGGGTGTGCGTGACATGGGCGGCATGCATGGGGCAGTTTCCATAAGCATGTGTCACATCATAGTAAAGAGGCGGCTCGCGCCTTCCCTGTAAAGGGAGGGAGGCGTGGAGGCGCGGCTCATTTACTGAATGGGGACGAGGCGCGGTCTTCAAGGCGTCCACTCCCCACGATCACGGGGTGGGGTGAGGTCGGCTCACTTGTCCCCTCGGTTCTGCGCGTCTGCCACATGTCTTCCATGCGGTCGGGGTGGCAAACGGTGGAGGCGGGAAACCGTGCCGTCGCTGGTTGGGGCAGCGGGTCGGTCCTGGTTCCTTGCACCTCCCGTGTCTTGATTGGCCGAGCGGGGCGGCCGAGCCCCAACCCCGTTCCTTTAAGGAGCGGGAAGGGGAGATGGCATCCTGCATTCTTCCAACTTCTACCTCCCTTTGCTTCTGCTCCTTCCTTTCATTCGTCATGGAGAAAGGGAATCCCGGTCCTTCGACGGTGGCGGCGAGGGTCGCCGCTCGGCAACGGGTCCCTCCTCCTCCTGCGCCCGCGGTGGCAGAGCAGAGGTCCATGCCGTGGGGGCGAGGCCGTGGGTGAGGCCGGAGCAGAGGTCGGCTCGGGGAAGAGGAGGGCGGGGCGGCAGATCAGCCTCTCCTCCGCCAGCAGCTCCTCCTCCGATGGAGGCCCATGCCGGGGACAACCCTCGCGAATTCTTCGTCAGGCTGCGCCGGCCACCGCGCCATTGCCTTCGCCTCCCGACTCCATTCGCGAGCGAGATGGAGATGGATCCGCCGCAGGCGTCGCGGCTGCATATGAGGGGCTACGGGAACAGTGGCACATGGGCCGACGTCGAGTTCCCCACCCCTCATGTCATGTACCTCCGTCGTGGGTGGAAGACCTTCGCTCGCATCCACAGCCTGACGGCAGGGCTCGTCCTCTACTTCAAATTAATGGAGGATGGCCTGCTCTCCGTCAAGGTCTTCGGAGAGTTTGGAACTCGCCCGAAGAGCTGCGTGGAGAGCTCCTCTGATGGAGATTCTGACGATGGGAGCTCTTCCTCGAGCGAGAGTGACGAGGAGGATAGCGGGGCGGATAGCGGGGACGAGTTGGACTAGGCGTCGGACGCCCCGCGCCTGGGCGGGTGCGGCAGCAGCAGCATCTGCACCTGGCCTCTCCTCCGGCAGGGGTTTGCCGGGGGCGGGGCCAGCTCCTTGAACTTCTCGGGGCCGTCTCCTTGGGCGGCTGGCGTTGGGAGGCTGTGGAAGAGGAAGAGGGTGGGCGGAAAGGCCGTCAACTGGGAGTACGCGGGCACCGACTCCTTCGTCGCGTACAGTCGGTCCTGCTGCCTTGTCCTCCAACTCTTTTCCCAGCACTGTCATCACCGGCCTGCCCCTGGGCGGCCGCCGAGGTGTTCTCTCGCCGTCTTCTGCTACTCGTAGCTCGCCTAGGCGCCCCTTTTGCCCTTTTCGCCTCCTTGACCTGCCTCCTGAGGAGAGGGACAAGAAAGGGATTACAGGCATCTTATCTCTTTTTTTGCTTGTAAGCCTGCGGGCCTTTGTTGAATTTAAAACTTGTAATCCCCTTGTTCATGTTTTTCATTTCGTATGGACTGTACATGTACAGGATGTTTTTTAATGAAAAAGGGATGTTTGCCGGGTTTTTCATTCGCAGGTAAAACCCATGACAAGGAGTAAATCCTTGTTACCTTTTAAGATAAACGTTTTCTCGCCCGACAATAGGCCTTGCTATCCCCCCACTTCGCTCGAGCTTTCTCATGCCCTTGGCGGAGGTAGGGATGAGGTGGGCTTAGGCTCCTCGTTTCATTTCCTCGCTGCCGCGACTTCGACCAAATTCGGTCCCAGGAAACAAGTCCTAGGGCCCGGAATGAGGGGAGCACGGTAGCTTAAGGATAGAATGAGGTTTCACATACCTCAATCCATAAAGAAACGCATGATAAGGGATAGAGAACTTATCTGAATCTGCAGCCCCCGACAACCTTGGCTTGCTGCGGGTGGATCTTTGCTCTTGTAGTCCCCAGCAATACTGGCTTGCTGGGGCCCGAACGTCGGTCCGTCCCCCTTTCTTCCAAAGCATCTCAGCAAGGATATTCATGTGTCCTGTGAACCAAAGAAGACAAAGAAGAACAGAGAGACGCGCACTCGACCTCTAAGCTAGGGGTTAGCCGCCGCTAAGCACTATCAACCCTAACCAAGGACGAGACTCGACCTAGCATGCATGCTATAACTTAGGGCACCAGCGCTTCATTTATTCTCGCTCAGGGTCTGCGCCTGGCTTTACAAAAAGGGTCACATGCCTTGTCGGCAAAGCTCGTACAAAAGGTGGCTTTCCGGGAGGCCCGGCAAGCCGCGCCTTATGGGTAAAACTTGCGAAGATGCTCGATGTTCCAGGAGTTGCTCACTGGTACGGCATCCTCGGTCTCCAAGCGGACTGCGCTAGGCCTGGTGACTCGTATTACCCGATAAGGGCCTTCCCACTTCGGCCTCAACTTGTTGGAATTCTTGGCTGACTAAACGCGCCGAAGAATAAGGTCACCTTCCTCAAAGCTTCGGGCATGAACCTTCCAGCTATGGTAGCGGTGTAAGGTTTGCTGGTAGCGTGCCGCTCTCACAGCCGCCCGAAGACGATCTTCCTCAAGGAGCGTCGCGTCATCTTGGCGCAACGGCTCTTGCTCAAGCTCATCATAAGCGAGCACTCGAGGTGACCCGTATATGAGTTCCGTGGGGAGAACTGCTTCTGCCCCATATACCAGGGCAAAAGGTGTCTGGCCGGTGGCTCGATTTGGCGTCGTCCTGATCGACCAAAGAACCGCCGACAACTCATCAATCCAGCGCCTTCCGCTCTAGTGCATCCTGTCAAAGGTCTTCGTTCTCAAGCCTCGCAACACTTCAGCATTTGCCCTCTCCGCTTGGCCGTTGCTCTGTGGATGTGCCACGGAAGCAAAACAGACCTCGCTGCCGAGGTCTTGGATGTACTGCATGAAGGTTTGGCTTGTGAACTACGTGCCGTTGTCGGTGATGACTCTTTTTGGCACACCAAAACGGCAGACCAGTCCTTTGAAGAATTTGACGGCTGACTGAGCAGTCACCTTCTGTTGGAAATATGCCCTAGAGGCAATAATAAATTAGTTATTATTACATTTCCTTGTTCATGATAATCGTTTATTATCCATGCTAGAATTGTATTGATAGGAAACTCAGATACATGTGTGGATACATAGACAACACCATGTCCCTAGTAAGCCTCTAGTTGACTAGCTCGTTGATCAATAGATGGTTACGGTTTCCTGACCATGGACATTGGATGTCGTTGATAATGGGATCACATCATTAGGAGAATGATGTGATGGACAAAGACCCAATCCTAAGCCTAGCACAAGATCATGTAGTTCGTATGCTAAAGCTTTTCTAATGTCAAGTATCATTTCCTTAGACCATGAGATTGTGCAACTCCCGGATACCGTAGGAGTGCTTTGGGTGTGCCAAACGTCACAAGTAACTGGGTGGCTAAAAAGGTACGCTACAGGTATCTCCGAAAGTGTCTGTTGGGTTGGCACGAATCGAGACTGGGATTTGTCACTCCGTGTAAACGGAGAGGTATCTCTGGGCCCACTCGGTAGGACATCATCATAATGTGCACAATGTGATCAAGGATTTGATCACGGGATGATGTGTTACGGAACGAGTAAAGAGACTTGCCGGTAACGAGATTGAACAAGGTATCGGGATACCGACGATCGAATCTCGGGCAAGTATCGTACCGCTAGACAAAGGGAATTGTATACGGGATTGATTAAGTCCTTGACATCGTGGTTCATACGATGAGATCATCGTGGAACATGTGGGAGCCAACATGGGTATCCAGATCCCGCTGTTGGTTATTGACCGGAGAGTCATCTCGGTCATGTCTGCATGTCTCCCGAACCCGTAGGGTCTACACACTTAAGGTTCGGTGACGCTAGGGTTATAGAGATATTAGTATGCGGTAACCCAAAAGTTGTTCGGAGTCCCGGATGAGATCCCGGACATCACGAGGAGTTCCGGAATGGTCCGGAGGTAAAGAATTATATATAGGAAGTGCTATTTCGGCTATCGGGACAAGTTTCGGGGTCACCGGTATTGTATCGGGACCACCAGAAGGGTCCCGGGGGTCCACCGGGTGGGGCCACCTGCCCCGGGGGCCACATGGGCTGTAGGGGGTGCGCCTTGGCCTACATGGGCCAAGGGAACGAGCCCCTATAGGCCCATGCGCCAAAGGGGCAAGAGGAGGGGAGAGTCCTAAAGGGGGAAGGCACCTCCGAGGTGCCTTGGGGAGGATGGACTCCTCCCCCCTTTGGCCGCACCCTTCCTTGGAGGAAAGGGCAAGGCTGCGCCCTCCCCCTCTCCCTTGGCCCTATATATAGTGGGGGGAAGGGAGGGCAACCAAACCTAAGCCCTGGCGCCTCCCTCTCCCTCCCATGACACATCTCCCTCCTCCCGCAGCGCTTGGCGAAGCCCTGTTGGAATCCCGCTACTTCCACCACCACGCCGTCGTGTTGTTGGATCTCCATCAACCTCTCCTTCCCCCTTGCTGGATCAAGAAGGAGGAGTCGTCGCTGCTCCGTACGTGTGTTGAACGCGGAGGTGCCGTCCGTTCGGCGCTAGGATCATCGGTGATTTGGATCACGACGAGTACGACTCCGTCAACCCCGTTCTCTTGAACGCTTCCGCGCGCGATCTACAAGGGTATGTAGATCCACTCCTCCCTCGTTGCTAGATGACTCCATATATAGATCTTGGTGACACGTAGGAAAATTTTGAATTTATGCTACGTTCCCCATCAGTGGCATCATGAGCTAGGTCTATGCGTAGTTTCTATGCACGAATAGAACACAAAGTAGTTGTGGACGTTGATTTTGTTCAATATGCTTGCCGTTACTAGTCTTATCTTGATTCGGCGGCATCGTGGGATGAAGCGGCCCGGACCGACCTTACACGTACTCTTACGTGAGACTGGTTCCACCGACATACATAAGGTGGCTAGCGGGTGTCTGTCTCTCCCACTTTAGTCGGATCGGATTCGATGAAAAAGGTCCTTATGAAGGGTAAATATCAATTGGCATATCACGTTGTGGTTTTTGCGTAGGTAAGAAACGTTCTTGCTAGAAACCCATAGCAGCCACGTAAAACATGCAAACAACAATTAGAGGACGTCTAACTTGTTTTTGCAGGGTATGCTATGTGATGTGATATGGCCAAAAGGATGTGATGAATAATATATGTGATGTATGAGATTGATCATGTTCTTGTAAAGGGAATCACGACTTGCATGTCGATGAGTATGACAACCGGCAGGAGCCATAGGAGTTGTCTTAATTTATTTATGACCTGCGTGTCAACATAAACGTCATGTAATTATTTACTTTATTGCTAACCGTTAGCTGTAGTAGAAGAAGTAATAGTTGATGAGACAACT
The DNA here is from genome assembly GCF_002162155.2 of Triticum dicoccoides. Classification (NCBI taxonomy): domain Eukaryota; kingdom Viridiplantae; phylum Streptophyta; class Magnoliopsida; order Poales; family Poaceae; genus Triticum; species Triticum dicoccoides. The sequence continues at coordinate 351,347,774 of NC_041388.1, read as the reverse complement.
TCATGAAGACACGATGATAGAGATCATGATGATGGAGATCATGGTGTCATGCCGGTGACGATGATGATCATGGAGCCCCGAAGATGGAGATCAAGAGGAGCAAAGTGATGATGGCCATATCATGTCACTATTTGATTGCATGTGATGTTTATCATGTTTTTGCATCTTGTTTGCTTAGAATGACGGTAGTAAATAAGATGATCCCTCATTAAAATTTCAAGAAAGTGTTCCCCCTAACTGTGCACCGTTGCGAAAGTTCGTCGTTTTGAAGCACCACGTGATGATCGGGTGTGATAGATTCTAACGTTCACATACAACGGGTGTAAGACAGATTTACACACGCGAAACACTTAGGTTGACTTGACGAGCCTAGCATGTGTACATACATGGCCTCGGAACACAGAAGACCGAAAGGTCGAGCATGAGTCGTATGGTAGATACGATCAGCATGAAGATGTTCGCCGATGTTGACTAGTCCGTCTCACATGATGATCGGACACGGCCTAGTTGACTCGGATCATGTAATCACTTAGATGACTAGAGGGATGTCTATCTGAGTGGGAGTTCATAAGATGAACTTGTTTATCCTGAACATAGTCAAAAAGGATTTTGCAAATTATGTCGTAGCTCGCACTTTAGTTCTACTATTTAGTTATGTTCCTAGAGAAATTTAGTTGAAAGTTGATAGTAGCAATTATGCGGACTAGGTCCGTAAACTGAGGATTGTCCTCATTTGCTTCATAGAAGGCTTATGTCCTTAATGCACCGATCAGTGTGCTGAACCTCAAACATTGTCTGTGGATGTTGCGAACATCTGACATACACATTTTGATTACTACGTGATAGTTCAGTTAAACGGTTTAGAGTTGAGGCACCGAAGACGTTTTGAAACGTCGCGAAACATATGAGATGTTTCGAGGGCTGAAATTGGGATTTCAGGCTCATGCCCACGTCAAGAGGTATAAGACCTCCGACGATTTTCTTAGCCTTCAAACTAAGGGAGAAAAGCTCAATTGTTGAGCTTGTGCTCAGATTGTCTGAGTACAACAATCATTTGAATCGAGTGGGAGTTGATCTTCCAGATCAGAAAGTGATGTTTCTCCGAAGTCATTACCACCAAGTTGCTAGAGCTTCGTGATGAACTATAATATATCAGGGACATATATGATGATCCTTGAGATATTCGCGATGTTTGACACCACAAAAGTAGAAATCAAGAAGGAGCATCAATTATTGATGGTTGGTGAAACCACTATTTTCAAGAAGGGCAAGGGCACGAAGGGATACTTCATGAAACGGCAATTCAGCTGCTGCTCTAGTGAAGAAACTCAAGGTTAAACCCAAACCCGAGACTAAGTGCTTCTGTAATAAGGGGAACAGCCACTTCAGCAGAATTACCCTAGATACTTGGTAGATGAGAAGGCTGTCGATAGAAGTATATTGGATATACATTATGTTAATGTGTACTTTACTAGTACTCCTAGTAGCACCAGGGTATTAGATACCGATTCGGTTGCTAAGTGTTAGTAAACTTGAAATAAAAGCTACGGAATAAACGGAGACTAGCTAAAGGTGAGATGACGATATGTGTTGGAAGTATTTCCAAGGTTGATCAAATATCGTACGCTCCCTCTACCATCGAGATTGGTGTTTGCGTTGAGCATAGACATGATTGGATTATGTCTATTGCAATACGGTTATTCATTTAAAGAGAATAATGGTTACTCTGTTTATTTGAATAATACCTTCAAATGGTCTTACACCTGAAATTAATGGTTTATTGAATCTTGATCGTAGTGATACACATTTTCATGCCAAAAGATAGTAATGATAGTACCACCTACTTGTGGCACTGCCACTTAAGTCATATCGGTATAAAACGCATGAAGAAGCTCCATGTTGATGGATCTTTGGACTCACTCATTTTTGAAAGGATTGAGACATGCGAACCATGTTTGTTGGTGTATATGCATGAAGAAACTCCATGCAAATGGACCGTTTGGACGCACTTGATTTCGAATCACTTGAGACATGCAGATCATACCACATGGGCAAGATGACTGAAAGCCTCGTTTTTAGTAAAATGGAACTAGAAAGCAACTTGTTGGAAGTAATACATTTTGATGTGTGCAGTCCAATGAATGCTGAGGCATGTAGTGGATATCATTATGTTTTTACTTCACAGATGATTTGAGTATATGTTGAGTATATTTACTTGATGAATCACGAGTCTGAATTATTGAAAGGTTCAAGTAATTTCAGAGTGAAGTTGAAAGTTCGTCGTGACAAGAGGATAAAATATCTATGATATGATCATAGAGATGAATATCTGAATTATGAGTTTGGCACAGAATTAAGATATTGTGGAAATTGTTTCACAACTAATACAGCCTGGAACACCATAGTGTGATGGTGTGTCCGAACATCATAACTGCACCCTATTGGATATGATGCATACCATGATGTCTCTTATCGAATTACCACGATAGTTTATGGGTTAGGCATTAGAGACAACCACATTCACTTTAAATAGGGCACCACGTAATTCCGATGAGATGACACCGTATGAACTATGGTTTAGAGAAACCTAAGCTGTCATTTCTTGAAAGTTTGGGGCTGCGACGCTTATGTGAAAAGGTTTCAGGCTGATAAGCTCGAACCCAAAGCGGATAAATGCATCTTCATAGGACACCCAAAACAGTTGGTTATACCTCCTGTCTCAGATCCGAAAGCAATAAAGGATTGTTTCTTGAATGGAGTCCTTTCTCGAGGAAAAGTTTCTCTCGAAAGAATTGAGTGGGAGGATGGTGGAGACTTGATGAGGTTATTGAACCGTCTCTTCAACTAGTGTGTGACAGGGCACAGGGAGTTGTTCCTGTGGCACCTACACCAATTGAAGTGGAAGCTTATGATAGTGATCATGAAACTTCAGATCAAGTCACTACCAAACCTCGTGGGATGACAAGGATGCGTACTACATCAGAATGGTACGTAATCCTTTCTTGGAAGTCATGTTGCTAGACAACAATGAGCCTACAAGCTATGGAGAAGCGATGGTGGGCCTGGATTCCAAAATGGCTCGAGGCCATAAAATCCGAGAGAGGATCCATGTATGAAAACAAAGTGTAGACTTTGGCAGAACAACTTGATGGTCGTAAGGCTGTTAGGTACATATGGATTTTAAAAGGAAGACGGACAATGATGGTAAGTATCACCATTAAGAAAGCTCGACTTGTTGTTAAGATGTTTTCCGACAAGTTCAAGGCGTTGACTACGATGAGACTTTCTCACTCGTAGCGATGCTAAGAGTCTGTTGGAATTATATTAGCGATTACTGCATTATTTATGAAATCTTGCAGATAGGATGTCAAAACATTGTTTCCTCGATGTTTTTGAGGAAAGGTTGTATGTGATACAAACCGTAAGGTTTTGTCAATCCTGAAATATGCTAATAAGTATGCAAAGCTCCAGCAATCCTTCTAGGGACTGGAGTAAGCATCTCGGAGTTGGAATGTATGCTTTGGTGATGATCAAAGATTTTGGGTTTATACAAAGTTTATGAGAAACTTGTATTTCCAAAGAAGTGAGTGGGAGCACTATAGAATTTCTGCTGAGCATATGTTGTTGACATATTATGGATCAGAAATGACGTAGAATTTCTGGAAAGCATATAGGGTTATTTGGAAAGTATTTTTTAATGGAAAGCCTGGATTAAGCTACTTGAACATTGAGCATCAAGATCTATAAGGATAGATCAAAATGCTTAATGGTACTTTCAAATGAGCACATACCTTGACATGATCTTGAAGGTGTTCAAGATGGATCAGTCAAAGAAGGAGTTCTTGCCTGAGTTGTAAGGTATGAAGTTAAGACTTAAAGCTCAACCACGGCAGAATAGAGAGAAAGGACGAAGGTCGTCCCCTATGCTTAAGACATAGGCTCTACAGTATGCTATGCTGTGTACCGCACCTGAAGTGTGCCTTGCCATGAGTCAGTCAAGGGGTACAAGAGTGATCTAAGAATGGATCACAGGACAGCGGTCAAAGTTATCCTTAGTAACTAGTGGACTAAGCAATTTTCTCGATTATGGAGGTGGTAAAAGAGTTCGTCGTAAAGGGATACGCCGATGCAAACTTTGACACTAATCCAGATTACTCTAAGTAGTAAACTGGATTCGTATAGTAGAACAGTTGTTTGGAATAGCTCCAAATAGAACGTGGTAGCTGCATCTAGGAGATGACATAGAGATTTGTCAAGCACACACGGATCTAAAAGGTTCAGATCCGTTGACTATAACATCTCTCACAAGCATAACATGATCAAACCCAGAACTCATCGAGTGTTAATCACATGGTAATGTGAACTAGATTATTGACTCTAGTAAACTCTTTGGGTGTTAGTCACATGGGGATGTGACCTTGAGTGTTAATCACATATCGATGTGAACTGGATTATTGACTCTAGTGCAAGTGGGAGACTGTTGGAAATATGCCCTAGAGGCAATAATAAATTAGTTATTATTATATTTCCTTGTTCATGATAATCGTTTATTATCCATGCTAGAATTGTATTGATAGGAAACTTAGATACATGTGTGGATACAAAGACAACACCATGTCCCTAGTAAGCCTCTAGTTGACTAGCTCGTTGATCAATATATGGTTACGGTTTCCTGACCATGGACATTGGATGTCGTTGATAACGGGATCACATCATTAGGAGAATGATGTGATGGACAAAGACCCAATCCTAAGCCTAGCACAAGATCATGTAGTTCGTATGCTAAAGCTTTTATAATGTCAAGTATCATTTCCTTAGACCATGAGATTGTGCAACTCCCGGATACCGTAGGAGTGCTTTGGGTGTGCCAAACGTCACAACGTAACTGGGTGGCTATAAAGGTACACTACAGGTATCTCCGAAAGTGTCTATTGGGTTGGCACGAATCGAGACTGGGATTTGTCACTCCATGTAAACGGAGAGGTATCTCTGGGCCCACTCGGTAGGACATCATCATAATGTGCACAATGTGATCAAGGAGTTGATCACGGTATGATGTGTTACGGAACGAGTAAAGAGACTTGCCGGTAACGAGATTGAACAAGGTATCGGGATACCGACGATCGAATCTCGGGCAAGTATCATACCGCTAGACAAAGGGAATTGTATACGGGATTGATTAAGTCCTTGACATCGTGGTTCATCTGATGAGATCATCGTGGAACATGTGGGAGCCAACATGGGTATCCAGATCCCGCTGTTGCTTATTGACCGGAGAGTCATCTCGGTCATGTCTTCATGTCTCCCGAACCCGTAGGGTCTACACACTTAAGGTTCGGTGACGCTAGGGTTATAGAGATATTAGTATGCGGTAACCCGAAAGTTGCTTGGAGTCCCGGATGAGATCCCAGACGTCACGAGGAGTTACGGAATGGTCCGAAGGTAAAGAATTATATATAGGAAGTGCTATTTCGGCTATCGGGACAAGTTTTGGGGTCACCGGTATTGTACTGGGACCACCGGAAGGGTCCCGGGGGTCCACCGGGTGGGGCCACCTGCCCCGGGGGCCACATGGGTTCTAGGGGGTGCGCCTTGGCCTACATGGGCCAAGGGCACCAGCCCCTAGAGGCCCATGCGCCAAAGGGACAAGAGGAGGGGAGAGTCCTAAAGGGGGAAGGCACCTCCGAGGTGCCTTGGGGAGGATGGACTCCTCCCCCCTTTGGCCGCACCATTCCTTGGAGGAAAGGGCAAGGCTGCACCCTCCCCCTCTCCCTTGGCCCTATATATAGTGGGGGGAAGGGAGGGCAACCAAACCTAAGCCCTGGCGCCTCCCTCTCCCTCCCATGACACATCTCCCTCCTCCCGCAGCGCTTGGCGAAGCCCTGTTGGAATCCCGCTACTTCCACCACCACACCGTCGTGCTGTTGGATCTCCATCAACCTCTCCTTCCCCCTTGCTGGATCAAGAAGGAGGAGACGTCGCTGCTCCGTACGTGTGTTGAACGCGGAGGTGCCGTCCGTTCGGCGCTAGGATCATCGGTGATTTGGATCACGACGAGTACGACTCCATCAACCCCGTTCTCTTGAACGCTTCTGCGCGCGATCTACAAGGGTATGTAGATCCACTCCTCCCTCGTTGCTAGATGACTCCATAGATAGATCTTGGTGACACGTAGGAAAATTTTGAATTTATGCTACGTTCCCCATCACCTTCCTCACTGCTTCCACCTCTGACCACTTTGTGAACTTGTCGATTGCAACGTACAAGTACTCAAAGCCCCTGACAGCGCGGGGGAAAGGGCCTAGTATATCGAGCCCCCAGACCGAGAATGGCCAGGAGAGAGGGATTGTTTGAAGGGCTTGAGCTGGTTGATGAAGCTTCTTTGAATGGAACTTGCACGCTTCACACTTGGTGACTATTGCCGTCGCATCCTGGAGAGCGGTGGGCCAGAAGAAACCTTGCCGGTGACTATTGCCGTCGCATACAGGACGTCATCGACGAACTGGTACAGGGCGGACCGACGGGCTACTTTCTCTGCTTCTTCCTGCTCCTCGGGAAGTTCCCCTGTTTGGAGGAATTGGACGGTATGCTGCGCCCACGCTGGAGCCTGAGGCTCCACGGCAAGGACCAAAGGCATGTCTTCCGCCACAGGAGCGGTTGTCTCTACGGCCAGGGTCTGATGCCCCGCTGGATTCAGTTGCTCTTGGGCAGGCTCAGCGTCCGCGGCAGTACCCTTGCCGGCGGCCCCGGGGGGCTCGGTAGGACAGTACTTGCTGGGACCTGATTTTCTCCGCTTGCTCTGTCCTGCTGATGGATCGACGGATGGTTGAGTTAACCGGAGCAAAAAGGTACCTGGTTCCATAGGTAGCTTGAATGCGGCACGCTTTGACAGGTAATCAGTGATGTCGTTCTCCGCTCGGGGGACATGCTCCGCTTGGATACCGTCAAAGCGTTCCTCCAGCTTCCTCACCTCATCTATGTATGCTTCCATCAGCGGGCTCTGATAATCTTTGTTGACTTGCCTGACAACGAGCTGCGAGTCACCCTTGACGATGAGCTTTTTGAGCCCGAGGTCTGCCGTGATCCGGAGACCGGCAATCAATCCCTCATACTCGGCGGTGTTATTGGTGGACATCTCCCTGGGGAATTGCATCTGGATCACGTACTTGAGGTGCTCTCCGGTGGGTGCGACAAGCAGCACACTGGCACTGGCGCCTTGCAACGAGAAGGCTCCATCAAAGTACATGACCCAGTTGCGGTCTGCTTCCTTGCCGGGGAGAGTAGTCTCCTGGATTTCTTCGTCAAGCATCGAGGTCCACTCCGCGATGAACTCCGCCAAGACTCTGCTCTGAATTGTCGAGGTACTCTCAAACTTTAAGCCGAAGCTTGACAGCTCCAAGGCCCATTCCACAATCCTTCCGGTTGCGTCCGGGTTGTGCAGTATCCGTTGCAACGGGAGGCGGGTGACGACAGTGATCTTGTGGGCCTGGAAATAGTGACGCAGCTTCCTCGAGGCCATGAGGAGGCCGAAGAGCAATTTTTGCACACCGGAATACCTTGACCTAGCCCCCTGCAAGAGGGAGCTGACAAAGTAAACCGGGTGCTGCATCATCTTTTTCTTGGGCACCACTTCACTCGACCATGTGGGCATCACCTTGGCGGCACCAGACTCTTCTAGGGGCCGCGCCTTGTCGGCACCAAGCCCTGCCGGGGGAATCTTGGGCTCGCCATCCGCTGGTCCTGCCGCCATTGCTACCTCCTCGTCGACCTCCCTCTGTGCCACTAGTGCGGTGCTGACCACTTGATTCGTCGCCGCCAGATATAGCAGCAACGGCTCTTGTGGTTTAGGCGCAACTAGTATTGGCGTGGAGGAAAGGTATTTCTTCAAGTCCTGCAGTGCGGCTTCGGCTTCTGGGGTCCACTCCATTGGGCCCGCCTTTTTCAAGATCTTGAAAAAGGGAAGGGCACGCTCGGCGTACTTGGAGATTAACCGGCTCATGGCGGCAACGCAGCCAGTGAGCCGACACACATCCTTGATCCGCTTGGGCGCCTCGATCTGCTCAATAGGCTTGATCTTGTCTGGGTTCGCCTCGATCCCGCGTTGTGACACGAAGAACCCGAGAAGCTTGCCGGACGGGACGCCGAAGACGCACTTCTTAGGGTTCAACTTGAGGTTGATCTTGCGCAGGTTGGCAACTGTCTCTTCTAGATCTTGCAAAAGAGTCGGCCCGTCCTTGGTTTCGACCACTATGTCATCCATGTAGGCTTCCATATTTCTATAGAGCTGAGGTTCAAAACCAATCTGGACCGCTCTTGCAAACGTTGAGCCATCACTCTTCAACCTGAAAGGCATATGTAAAAAGCAATATGTACCACATGGGGTGATGAATGTTGTCTTCTCTTCATCTTCTCTTATCATGAAGATTTGGTGGTCGCCTGAGTAGGCATCGAGGAATGATAACAAATCACATCCGGCCGTGGAGTCAACAATCTGGTCGATGCGCGGCAATGGGAAGGGGTCCTTAGGCAAGCCTTATTGATATCTGTGTAATCAATACACAGCCTCCACTTCCCATTCGCCTTGCGCACCACTACCAGATTGGCCAACCACGTCGGATGGAGCACCCCTCTCACCAAACCTGCCGCTTCTAACTTCCTGATCTCCTCTGTGATGAACTCCTGCCTCTCCAGAGCCTGCTTTCTGACCCTCTGCTTGACGGGCCGCGCATGGGGGCAGACAGCTAGGTGGTGCTCAATCACCTCCCCGGGAACACCGGGGATGTCGGACGCTTGCCATGCAAACACGTCGACATTTGCCCGCAGGAAGGTGATGAGCTCGCCTTCCTATTTGCTGTTGAGGGAGGAGCCTATGATGAGGGCCCCTCCCGTGCCGTCCTCCGCGACGGGCACCTTCTTGGTCCGCGGCGGCTCGGCTGTGGATCTCTTGCTCTTGTCAGCAGAGCTCTCTGGCACGTCCTCAACGGTAGCACAACACCCCGAGGAGGTGCGCTTGCCGGAGTGGGTGCGAGAGGTCTTGCCGGCCTCCTTCTTTCCTCCCGGGCCTTCGGCGGCAGGATCAGGTGCCTTGACGGCAGCTGCTGCAACTGCTTCCCGGTAGAGTTGGTCGGCGCAGATCAGCGCGTCCTTCTTGTCGGAGGGGACGGAGATGATGGTCAACGGCCCGGGCATCTTTAGGATGTTGTAGGCGTAGTGTGATGCCGCCATGAACTTGGCTAGTGCCGGGCGGCCGAGGATCCCGTTGTAGGTCTAGGGGATCTCAGCCACGTCGAAGACGATCTTCTTCGTCCGGTAGTTCAACTCTCCTCCAAATGTCATGGGCAGTGTGACCTTTCCCTTTGGATGACTCCTCCCCGGATTGACCCCCTAAAACATGCCCATTTCCTCGAGGTCTCCGTCAGGGATTTGCATCCTTTTGATCACGACAGGCGAGATTAGGTTCAGGCCGGCCCCGCCGTCAACCAACATCTTGTTCACCCTGAGGTTGCGTATTGTCGGCGAAACCAAGAACGGCAAACACCCGACCACGGTAGTGCGATCAGGGTGGTCCTCGGCGTCAAAGATGAGGGGCGTGCTGGACCACTTCAGTGGCTTCTGGGCGTCGAACGACGGCTCGACTGCTGTAACCTCTCGCGCCCACTGCTTGAGCTGGCGGTGAGAGGCATGCAGTGAGGTGCCGCCATCGACGCACATGGCCTCTGTAGCCTTCTGGAAACCTTGCTCACCGGACTCGTCGTCCTCGTCGTGGTCGTCATCTTCTTTTTTCTTGTCGCGGCCCCGGGCGGGCCTCTCTTGCTGGTTGTCCTTGCCGGGCGGCCTCCTTGGCCGCCACGCTTCTTGCCGGATCCCTCGGCACCATCCTGGTCCTTCTCCTTGTCCCTCCTTTTGTACTCAGCCTTTTGCTTCTCAGCAAGCAGCTCGACTTGTCGGTAGTTCTGGAGATCGTGGCCCTTGGTGCGGTGGATTCTGCAGTATTGCTTGCTGGAGCTTCCTGGCTTGTCGGTAGCCGCCAAGGCCCGGTAGGCGGTGCACCCGGCAATATCCTTGCCGGGGGTGTTTGCCTTGACCTTCTTGCCGGCACCGGTATCGTCAGATCCCTCAACAGCAAGCACGGCCTTGCCTTTGCGTTTCTTGTTGCGGCGCCGGCCATTCTTTGTCGGGGTGGCGGCGTCCTCATCAGTAGAGTCGGTTTCTGCGCCGGCGTCTACGCCGGGGTACTTCCTTCCCTCTTCAGCCCGGGCGCACCTCTCGGCCAGAATGTAGAGCTCGGCCACATCCTTAACCTTGGTCATCGCCAGCTCCTCGCGCATCTTGCGATTGCGCATGTTCTGATGGAACGCGCTAATCACAACGGAGGGATGAACGTCAGGGATGTTGTACTGCACCCGGCTGAATCTCTGGATGTACTTGCGCAGGGTCTCCCCTTCCTTCTTGGGAATGATATGCAGATCACTGGCCTGGCCATGAGCTTGGTGGCCTTCGGTGAAGGTGCCAACGAACTCATGGCATAGATCCGACCAGGAAGAGATGGAGTCCGCCGGAAAGTACATCAACCAAGACATTACATTGGGCTTGAGCGCCAGCGGGAAGTAGTTGGCAAGCACCTTGTTGTCGCGAGCCCCAGCGGCCTGCATCACGATGGTGTAGATGCTAAGGAACTTGGACGGATGGGTCTTGCCGGTGTACTTCTCGCCGACGTCGGGCTTGAACGTGCGGTGGGACGGCCACTGGAACTGCCTCAGCCCAAGGGTAAAAGCCGGGCAGCCCACCTCGTAAGGTAGGCTGCCGGGGGCCCCCTGTGCCGGGTGGTCTATAACGGATCCCGCCCGCTTGTCCGACTGGCGGCGCATTTCGCGCCGGTGCTCGACGGTGGTTTGAGCGTCTTCGTGAGCTTGCTCCCAAAGGACCTGGCGCTGGTCGCGGAGGGTCCGCGGATCAGACGACGCTATGGAGATGTTATCACCAGCGTCGTCGCGACGGGCCGACGCCCGCGGCGGCTGGGGAGGAGGAGGAGAGTGCACCGTGGCCGTAGCTCCCCCGGTCCTCCCAGCGCCAGCATGTGATGGTTCGGTGGAGGGCCGACCCGAGGGCCCCGCCGGTCGCGGATCGTCTTTGTTCGCGACGGTGATGAGGCTCCGGATGGTGGCCCTCCACTCATATCGAGCTTCTCCGCAGCAGGAGGGAAGTCGAGGAGCAGTTGTGCCCGCGCCAAGGCTTCCGCTGGCGTGGGTGGCGGTGACAGCCGAGTGGATAGTGGCGCGCTTCAACTTCTAACTATGTTAGAAGGAGCTCTGTCATGACCCAGCGGCTGCGTGCCATTTTCACCAGTGCTTTGGCGAACATGTTGAACTCCCTCGTCTTGCTGACGATGCACAGGGCTCTTCCCACAGCGGTGCCCAGGGTCACCAATGTGGTGACGCTGTTCGGCGCGCACACCATGGGAAGAACGCGCGGTGGTCGCTGGTGTATGCATCCTGGAGGTCGCCGCGCTGCCCGAAGTCGGCGCAACGACACCCCAGGAGGGCCCCGTGCCGCCGGTGGGGGCCCGGCTCCGTCTTCGGGTCCGGCGGCGTGGGGCTGGTCGTCCGGTGCACGAGCGACACCGCTCGCCAGGCTCTGACTGCCTGGGTGGTGCTGGTGTTCGCGGGCCGTGGCCCGAGTCCTGTCCACGACCGGTGCACTGCTCGTCCGCACCGGCACGGGCAGCTCGGCCCCCAGCAAGCCGATCGCCGTGGCCGTCTTCTTATTAGGGGCCATGGCGACGAGGAACCGCTAGGCTAACTACCGGACCAGATCCTCACAAACGCGCTCCCTACCTGGCGCGCCAAAGATGTCGGTGGGGAACGACACCTATGAGATCACAAGAATCCCTACTGCGGTTGCGGGGTGCGGGGTTGAGAGAAGAGCGGGTCTAGCAGAGAGCACGCGGTTCGTTTATCCAGGATCGAGCCGCGAGGATGCAGAAAACCCTACTCCTGCTTTGGTGGGTGTATTCTGTGTTCTTAAAATAGCTACGGAGTGTAACGAGCTCAAAAAAGGCGAGTCCTTCTCTCGTGCGCCATGGGCCTCCTTTTATAGGCGAATGGGGCTTCCACAGTGGCACAGAGGAGGTGGAAAGTGCTACAGCGTCATCACCTTATCACTGGTATTATAGGACAAAGCACATTTAATGCGAGGCTTAGGTGTCCCTTCACTTTATCGGGGACGGGGGCGAGGCCCGTCCCGTCCGTCGCCGCTCCTCCAAGTTTCGACACGCGCCCTGGCCAGCGATGCATGCGGTGCCATGTAGGCAGGCAGGCAGCTGAGGTGGCGCGGTGGCGGAGCCTCCATGAAGGGCTGCATGTTGCCACGCAGGTGCCTGCCCTGTTGGTTGGGTCGGCAGCTGCATGTGAACGACGGTGGAGACTTGGCTGGCACGGGCATGGCGGTGGTCCTGTCGGCGCGCTTGGCGAGGGCCTTTCCAGGTGGCTCGGCAAGGGCCTTGTCAGGTGGCCCGACAAGGGTCTTGCCGTGGCGCGCAGGCGTCCCCGGCAAGGATCCTGCCGGGGGTCTTGTGGGTTTCTTCGGTGAGGATGGCTGCCTTCCTATCCTCACTTGACTTTGACTGTTCTTTGTCTTCACAAAGATCTGCATGCCACCACAGAGGTGCCTCCCGAGCCCTGTCCCAATGCATTTGTTGAGCGTTGGTGGGCTCGAGGGTGGCTCACTTGGCTGGCATGGGCGAGCTGTCCCGGCAAGGGTCTTGCCGAGGCCGCTGAGGCTACCCCGACAAGGGTCCTTGTCGGGTAAACCTGCTTCGTTCATCTGATCTTCGTGGTCTTGGTCCTTGTCGTTGCTTTGCTTCGTCTTGGGCTTCGGTCTTACCTTGGCTCACCTCCCTCGCTCTGCTTGGTGTGGTCGCGGGCGCGGCTCTGACTGCCCGTGCACAGGTAAAGGGGTACAAAAATGTGCCCCTAGTTTTGTACACCGACAATCTTCATTTTTATATGGGCTGTTAATGGGCCCGATGTGACGTTGGGCCACATATGGCCCATGGATTTCGTCCGATGTTAACAGGCCGAAAATAACAACAAGCTGAAAGTGGCCCAAATCTATGGCGGGCCGCTAACAGGCCGAATGTCAGACATGGCCGAATATGACCCAAATCCTTCACGGTCGTTTATGGGCCGAAAGTTTCAATGGCCTGTAAATGGGCCCAAATGAAGCAGGACCTTTAACAGGCCGGAAATACACCGGGCAGTAATTCGTCCCATATACTTAGCGGATTGTTAATGGGCCAGAAGTGATCATGGGCCGCTATGATGAAAATTTTAGGAAAGGCCGTTGACGGGCCGATTTGACACTAGCCGTACGGGCCTTAACTGAGAATGTTGGGCCTTTATCTAGGCTGGCCCATTATGGTCCGCAAAATCTCGTGGGCCTTTAGCTGGGCCGGCCCATTATGCCCCGCAAAATCTCGTGGGCCTTTAGCTGGGCCGGCCCATTATGATACAAAAAATCTCATGGGCCTTTTGCTGGGCTAGCCCATTATGGACCGCAAAATCTTGTGGGCCTTTAGTTGGGCCGGCCCATTCAAACTTTATGGGCCACTTTTGGGCCGGTTCATGTGTCAGCATATCATAGGCGCATCTCGCCCATTGGATGAGTGACACCTTTGCCAACGCGGAGCTCACACGTGTTTCCGTCAGCCAATCAGAATTTTACACGTGGAAAATCCCCATTGTTCCTGGCTGTTAACAGGTTATCGGATCCAAAACCTGACCCGATAGCTTAACGGCATTCCGTTATGGTGGATGCCACATGTCGGTCACCCTTGACGAAAGCACTTTTGTGACGCGCGATTTATCGTCATGGAAGTGGACACTTCCGTGATGAAATTTTGGTAATGTCATGGAACACTTCTACGATAGCACAGGTATGACTATCTTGATTCTGTCATAAATTTGCCATGGATGTACATGGATCACAGAAAACGTGACCTACTGTGACAAACACATATCATCACGGAAGTGTATTTTTTTGTAGTGTTGATGTATGCAAAACAACATGCATTTGCATTTTGGAATGACACAACCTTGTCAAATTTTGCTCATTGATATTAGCAAGAAGACATGCGTTTGATATTTTTGAATGGGACGCCCACTACTGTAGGATGCTGATAACGAGACACTATGATCAGAGACCCTTCGACGAAATTGTGTGCAATGTAATAATCGCAAACGGTGGTGTAAAAAACCCGTCAAAAAAGGTGCAAAACGTTTGCGATGACGGATGCATCAAACACGGTTCAGATTTTCGTTGCATGCGTGACTCAGGGCATATGGTTTAGTTAAATTAACTGTTTGCGATGAGGAGGAACAAAAGAAACAGGCTGCCAGATGAAGGTGTGTGTGGTATGCAGCATACACTTCACTCGGATGAACTGTTTGTGATTAGGCAACTCAAAAGAAACGGTCAGCCAGATCAAGGTGTGTGCGATATATGGCATGCGGTTCACTTCGATGAACTGTTTGCGTTGAGACAAGAGAACAGAAACGGTTCAATATAACAAGATGTGTGTGATGCGCGGCAAACATGTCTGTAATCAGAAATGTGTGCGAAGACCGATAATAACACAGACGATTGCTTCTAATAAGACATATGTGATATGCTTTGTCTATACAATATCTATTGGCCATTGGGGGACGGGCGGTCATCCAAATACACCATAAGGATGCGAAGAGGCATCCGGTATCAGCAAGGACTAGCTGTTCCACCAGTAGATCATGTAAGAGAACTTTCAAGTTAAGTGTGCTCAGGCTGGAGTAGCCATCAGATGGGTGATTGGATGGGAAGTTGTGTTGATGTTAAATTAACTGATAGGATGGGTCATATCTGTCAAATTAAATGACTGATATGACCCATCCCATGAGTTAATTTAACCTCGAGGTCCTTTTTTTAATACATGTTAAAGAAGGTCTACCGCATCACTTTTTGACAATGTGTGATACGTGGCATACAGTTGATCCATCCAACCTGTTTGTGATGGAATAAGTCGTGTGTGTTATGGGCAAACGCTTGCTAGTATTCAACCGTTTGCGATTGATGAATTCATCACCGACGGGTTCCTTAGTGTGGTCCGTGTTCATCTGATCATCATCAACTTCTTGTGCTATCTCGATGTTCCTTCTATGCTAAGTTTCCATTAATTGATGGCGTTTTATGAACACACCACCGTTTCTCGCCATTTCCTCACATGTTTCCCGCCACCCAACGATATTGCGCATGAACCTAGGTGGCGCGCGACACACAGAGGCGACAAGCGCATCCTGTAGCACATCCACTTTTTCCAAGCATGCCAACCCACCAAAGCACCGCCTCTGCCATGAACCTCGCCGACGAGTAAAACGAGTAGGCGCGACGGCCCGTCGAGGCCGAGGCGCTCCCCGGCAACGCGATGGATGACGCCGTGATGTGCGTCATCGCCTGGGTTGATGTGACGCCCAGATAATTAAGCTACAGTAATTCCACGCTAATGATGCCATGTCACCTCAGTCACTATTGCTAATCTCGCGTTAGTCTAGAACATATTCAAAATTCAAATTTAAAATCAAGTCAAACAATTAAAGTTTTCAAAAGTCAAAACTATAAGGTTCTTAATGTGACAAATAAATCATGGATAATATTGGTGAAGAAACAACATCTTTATAAAATAAATAAATACCCTAAAGTGATTAAAACAACAACAAAAACAATTAATTATACTCCTATTATATTTTATAAAATACTAAACTATTTTAGCTAGGTGCCAAAGTTGTTGTGGTAGTGGTATAATTAATGATTACTATTTTAGGTGCTAATTGAATGTTTTACAAAACTAAAGCAACACTACAACAAATATGTCAACTTGTGACCCTGACTATTGGTCACTGAAAGGTCATTGTTTTTCATTTGCGACCTTTTTTTGACCAAAAACAGAAGGTCAAAAGCTGGCGGTCATAAACCAACTATAGCGACCTTCTCTGTGAGAAGGTTGTGGACGTTTACGACCAAAATATTCCTACTGTGGCGTTTTGGTCACTAGCAACCTCCCCAGGCCACGTAGGCATCTTGCCACGCTGATGTGGCACAAGATTCAGCCCGGTCCAATTCGGTGTTCTACATGGGCCGAGCCCATTAATTCAGCCTTTTAGGATTTTTTTTGCTTGATGTTTTTGGGCCTTTTCTATAATGGGCTTTTACCTTCCACATAGTTTGTTTCCTTTTTGTTTCTATTTGAGTCAAGGCCTGCTTATAATACTTCTAAATAGCTTTTCAGCCCAGGTTATTTTGGGCCATGGCATCTTAATAGTACGAGTATATTTGGGCCGTGGCCACTATTAGGTCCAGTAAGAACATTTTTTCTGAAGAATTTAATGTTCAAGTAAAATGTACACAAGACATTACAGGGAAATAGCACATACGATAGCAGATAAATTTTCGTTTCACTCCTACTACAGCTCACTACAACATAGACAGTAGATGACACTTCATCCTTCAATTTTTTGCCAGGCACTAGACGAGTACAACTCACTTCTTAGTGCCCGAAATACATTTTTCATTTTTTGAGTGCCCGAAATGAGTTTTTTTGTGAAGGACCTACCATATATTTGTTGCAAAATTGGACCAAATCAATTATCTAAAATACTAGGCCATATTTAATGCACAATTGACAAAATGGTTGGGTGTCAAAAGTTTTGATCCACCTCTGGTGAAAAAGACAAATTCCTGCCGATTCAGTAGGAAGCGGGTCAAATTTGAACTGCAGCTGCCTCATAGTTTGCTATTTATTTTTTTCCAAAAATCATTTCCAGTTACATAAGTACCTATTTAATCATAGATACATTTTTTGGTGGTGATACATCGAGGTTTGGGCGGTGGCCGAGGGCCCCAACTCTAGAGCGCGTGACCGTGGCGTTGCCATGTGTTCTGGGCAGCCTAGGCATGTCTAGTGGGTTGAGAAGTCCCCGGGTAGGTGCTAGGAACAAAATTACAACATAAGATTCTCACGAGGAGACCGATCAATGCTCAAACATGAATTAGCAGCCAAGTGTTTGATTAGCGGTACGGGAAATGTACATGGCTAATGGGCGTGAGTTTTGGCTGAGGATGATCAGTTACTAAGAAGACCGTCTTAACAAATTTTCAGCTCAAAAGGAGGAGCCTAGGTGGTACTTGCTTTGCAAACCACTACACTGGACATAAATACGAATGTTGAAGCTAGGCTCAAAATAATGAATGGATTGAGCTGGCATTTGGTGGAGGATGGTTATTTGGGCATAGGAAAGCACTGTAGAAAATGGATACTATTTTGACATGCCAAAGTGGTACTTCCTTCACAAACTGTTACTCTGAACAGAATAGGAAAATGAATATTTTTGAACTAGTCAAGGAAGGTTTTTACATATTTGACGAAGATATGACCCAAAGAATTTATGAGATTTTTTTGGAATTTTGGGAATGACAGAAATATAGGTTGCTTCACAACCTAGGGCAAAAACTGCCACATGGACATGACACATAGGCAAAACTGATGAGGTGGCGCCTAGTCATAGCAACCCACCACAATTTACAAGGCTGTGACCATCTATATTGGTCGTTAACAACTGGAAATAAGGCAGCGTAATAGCACTATTTGCTTTATGACCATTTCGTGTAAGGAAATTACGACCTTTCTGACCAAAATGGTTGCAATGGTTTAGGGTTTGGAGCCCCCCGAACAGCTTTTGACCAATTGGTCTGAAATGGTCATAGATCTATGACCAATTCTTCCAGGGTCACTGACAGAAGGTCACAAGTTGACATAACCCCAGGGTCTGAAATAATAGAGTAAAAAGAGGGGGAAAGCCCCAGGCCAACTGGGCTACCCGGCCCAACTCCCACCCTGGCCTGACCGGCCCACCCCACTCTCCATATTCCCCTATCGGCCAAAACCCTAGCTACCCACATTCCACTTCCCCCCTTGCTCGCTCCTCCACTTCCCCCCCGGTTTCTGGATTGGGGCAAACCGCCCCGACCCCATCGTCCCTGACTTCGTCGCCCCTTGCCGTTGCCGCCATCGCTCGATGCCCCGTCCTAGACCTCCTCCTTCTCGTTCTGGATCTGGGTGCCCACGACCCCGACTCCGTCGGCGGAGCCATCGCGCCGCCACCTCACTCGACGCCATCGCCTACGTCCACCCCGCTGCCGGACCTCGTCGCCCTGCTGCACATCGTCCCCGTCCTCCTCCCC
>NC_041388.1:351185672-351329245 GCF_002162155.2 Triticum dicoccoides | reverse complement strand
ACTCACCGCACCTTCGCCGCCGCTGGCCCGCTGCTGTGCCCCTTCCCGCTGCTCGCGCTCTGCACCACCCCCATTGCGGCAGCGCGCATGCCCGAGTCCTTGTCACCTTGCTCCCACCCCGCGCCGTAACTCCCGCTCGTCCCAGCTGCTCCGCTGCGCCACTCCGCCTGCTGCCTATCACCGCCGCCCTCCGCCCCTCTGCGTCGCGGGATTTCGCCTGGACACCGCCCCTCGCTGCCGGTTCCCAGCACATGCACACGCGCCGGCCGCCCCGGTCGCGCCCGGTGGCTTCGCCCACACACCGCCGCCCCGCAACGCCCGGTCGGGTGCGCTCTTGTTCGGGTTGTGCCCAACGCCCGCGCCCGCTATGGCTCCCCCAAAGCCACTAACTAGGGGGCCCCACGCCCTAGAAAACATTAAAAAGAGATTAAAATAAATAAATAAATAGTTAGTTAATTAATTAATTGACTTAATTAATTATGTTTAATTAAACTAAGGAAACTTAGTTAACCTAATTAACTAATTAAACTAATAAATCATGTTTAGTTAGTCCGAGTCAATGACGAACGCGACCCACACGTCTATTGACCCAGACAACAGATGGTTGACTGATGACATCATGTTGACATCACGCTGACATCATAATTACATTTTATAATTAAATTAATTATGTTAATCCTGAAAAGATTTAAATCTTTTAAAATTAATATCAAATAATCTGTATCTCGGATGAAAATACTTTTTACATGAAAGTTGCTCAGAACGACGAGACGAATCCAGATACGCAGCCCGTTCGTCCGCCACACACCCCTAGCATAGCAAACATGCAACTTTCCCCCTCCGGTTCATCTGTCCAAAAACGCGAAACACCGGGAATACTTTCCCGAATGTGTCCTCCCTTCACCGGTATCACCTCGCACTGCGTTAGGGTACACCTAGCACCGCATTTGTCATTTTATGCTTTGTGATGCTTTGATTGCTCTATTATTTATTGTGTTCCCCCTCTGTTACTTCTTTCCGGTAGATCCTGAGACCGCTGCAGGTACCCCTATGATTGACTACATCAACGATGAAACCTTCTTGCCAGAGCAACCAGGCAAGCCCCCCTTGATCACTAGATATCGCCTATTCCTTCTCTCTACTGCTTGCATTAGAGTAGTGTAGCATGTTACTGCTTTCGGTTAATCCTATTCTGCTGCATAGCCTGTCATTATTGCTACAGTTGTTACCCTTACCTGCAATCCTAAATGCTTAGTATAGGATGCTAGTATTCCATTAGTGGCCCTACACTCTTGTCTGTCTGCCATGCTATACTACTAGGCCGTGATCACTTCGGGAGGTGATCACGGGCATATGTTATATACTTTATACTGTTACATCACTTATGATACTGTTCGGAGATGGGGGCTGAAGGGGCAGGTGGCTCCATCCCGGTAGAGGTGGGCCCGGGTTCCTGACGGCCCCCGACTGTAACTTTGTGGCGGAGTGACAGGGCAGGTTGAGACCACCTAGGAGAGAGGTGTGCCTGGCCCTGGTCGGCGTTCGCGGTTACTTTAAAATAACACGCTTAACGAGTTCTTGGTATTTATCTGAGTCTGGCCACTGGCCTATATGCACTAACCAACTACCCGGGAACAGTTATGTGCACTCGATGTTGTGGTATCAGCCGAAGCCTTCGTGACGTCAGCGACTGAGCGGCGCGCGTCGGACCTGCTCTTGTATTAAGGAGGCTAGGTCTTCTTTCGGCCGCCCACGCAATATGCAGGTGTCAATGGGCGATGGGCCCAGACCCCTGCACCATAGGATTTAGACCGGCGTGCTGACCTCTCTGTTGTGCTTAGGTGGGGCTGCGACGTGTTGATCTTCCGAGGCCGGGCATGACCCAGGAAAGTGTGTCCGGCCAAAGGGGATCGAGCATGTTGGGTTATGTGGTGCACCCCTGCAGGGAAGTTTATCTATTCGAATAGTTGTGTCCCTCGGTAAAAGGACGACCCGGAGTTGTACCTTGACCTTATGACAACTAGAACTGGATACTTAATAAAACACACCCTTCCAAGTGCCAAATATAACCCGGTGATCGCTCTCACACAGGGCGACAAGGGGAGGATCGCCGGGTAGGATTATGCTATGCGGTACTACTTGGTGAAATTACCATCTACTCCCTTCTACATGCTCCAAGATGGAGGCTGCCAGAAGCGTAGTTTTCGATAGGACTAGATACCCCCCTCTTATTCATGCATTCTGAAGTTCAGTCCACCGATATTGCCCCTTTACATAGATACCCATGCATATGTAGTGTAGATCCTTGCTTGCGAGTACTTTGGATGAGTACTCACGGTTGCTTTTCTCCCTCTTTCCCCTCTTTCCATTTCTTCCTGGTTGTCGCAACCATATGTTGGAGCCCAGGAGCCAGACGCCACCGTCGACGACGACTCCTTCTACATTGGAGGTGCCTACTACTACGTGCAGGCCGCTGACGTCGACCAGGAGTAGTTTAGGAGGATCCCAGGCAGGAGGTCTACGCCTCTTTCGATCTGTATCCCCAGTTTGTGCTAGCCATCTTATGACAACTTGTTTAACTTTTGTCTGTACTCAGATATTGTTGTTTCCGCTGACTCGTCTATGATCGAGCACTTGTATTCGAGCCCTCGAGGGCCTTGGCTTGTATTATGATGCTTGTATGAATTATTTATGCATTAGAGTTGTGTTGTGATATCTTCCCGTGAGTCCCTGGTCTTGATCGTACCCGTTTGCGTGAATGATTAGTGTACGATTGAATCGGGGGCGTCATAGTTGAGCAAACCTTTGGCGCATGGCGCTTGAGCGCCGCGGATCAAGATAGTCATGTCAGTGCCGACAGGCTGTAGCTCGCCGCACAACATGATCGATGGCGCGCTATAGAGCAAGCTAGGCACATCCGCACCAATAGGTTGCAGCTCGCCGCATGGCAAGACCGTTGGAGCGCTGCAGAGCGAGAGGTGCGGCGTGCCGCACAGCAAGAGCGGATCCATCGGCGCTTGCCTGCTGTCGACACGGTGTCGCAGCTGGGTACACGTCCCGTCAGTACCCCCATTCCTCGCTAGGAGTGGGCAGAGGCCCTCTGCGCCGTACTTGCACCAGAGGCCGTCCGTGTCGTACTTGCACCGAACGCCCACCGTGCCGTTCGCATGGGTCACACCATTCGCCTTGTCCGCGGCCCGCTCGATGCCAACATGCTGGTCGGTAGGCTCGACCGCCTCCTTGGCCCAGGTGTCCACCTGGGCGCAGAAGAGGAACATAGCCGTCGCATCCTCGAGCTGGTGATCTCCGATGAAATAGCCAACTTGGAGCTCGAGATCGCGCTCCAGATGTACCACGAGTGTGTAGACCGCTTTGGCCTAACGCCTGCATGAGTTCAGGCAGAGCCAAGAGCTACCGTAGGCGAGGGTTGCTGGTCGTGGTCTCATGGAGGCATTTTATTTTGTTGAGTCGTTTCAAAGTGGATAGCTATGTATTCACAACAATCATAGTATTGCTCTGTTTTAATGTGTGTACTCTGTTTTCTATTCTTATATGTTCTGTTTCAATGTGTGTATGTATGCTTTCCATTCTCTATATGTGGACGATAACAACTAGATTCAAATTAGTATAAACAGATAGAAAATGGAATTCATAATATATATATATATATATATATATATTAATTGTTCATTAGTTCATCACATAATATATATAATATCATCACATATACGTGATGATACTTAACTACTAGGTACAATGCATAAAATTGAAAACGAACAATACTAAAACTAATAATCCGTCCGGGGGCCAGTATTCTGGCAGCCCCTCGCCAGTAGCTCCCTAGTGCATGGCATCTTCCCAGTGCGGAGGCAGTACTCCGCCTCTTCCGCCTCGCAGCGCCTAACGTACCGATCTGCCTATTGATGGCAGATGAGCACGAACAATCTTGCCATTTCGTTGGGTGCCCATCGTAGCTCCTTGTTGGTGGCACGCTGGAGCTTATCGGCCCACCTTCATGCAGCGATGAGGCGCCAACCGCATTTGACCTTCCTACACCTCTTCCGCGCGACGACGCACCCGCCCCCAAAGCTCTACCGCCTCCTTTTTCCAGGCGGCATCACGGGCTTCACAGGCCGCCTGGTACCTGGCTTCCTCCTCTGCCATCTCCTTCTTGAATGCCACTTGCCTGGCTTTCTCAGCTGGTGGCAGTGACTTGCACAGACAAAGATTGTACTGGCCCCAAAACCAAGCCAAAGTTGGGGGGTCCGGCGCAACCTCGTCCGATGGTGCGTAGGGTTCCTTGTCACTGCTATTCGAGTGAGCGTCCTTGGGGGGCGGCGACTCCTCGTCGGCGCGAGGGCAGACCAGTGACGCCATGGCAGAGATTTGAGAGAGAGAGAGGGTGAGCGAGGGGAGGATGTAGATAAGAATGCAGGCGGGACAACGTGAGCAGGGTAGCATTGATTGGTAGCCGGAATCTAGATCGACGGGAACAGTACACATGCCGGTTGCCGGAATTTACAAGTATTGTAGTTTGAATTACACACAATTCCCGCAGCATAATTCGCGTGTGAACAAAATAGCTAACGGTTTCCAATACAGAATCGTGTCTGATTAATGATCCCCGCCACACACCTACCAAACCTCGAGCTGCAAGATAGAGTGCCAATCGTGTGGAGGCCAGTTGTCTTGCCAGATCTTTACATTTTCTTTTTTGAACACCAGATATTTACATCGTCTGATGATGTTTTAACTCGCACACAAGTACACAAAAATACGATTTTTCAAACCGTTATGGTTACCCGTTGCATGTAGATGTAGTTCAAATTTGAATTATGGTAATTAAATGGCTAGAAAATCACTTAAATAACTTCAAAGGGTTAAATGAACCCTGAAAATTTTCAAATTTTCACATGACAATTGTATTAGTGCACGTTAAACGTAGAAAAAAATTTGAAGGCCATAAGAGGAAGCTATCTCCCGTTCATCATCAAACATGCATTGTTCCCTCTCAGAACCACGAACCTTCTAGTGAGTTGCTTCGGTTTGTGATGGGGTGTGTGTCCAAACTTTCATCAAACAGACCAATTTTTTTACCACAACATCTTGGTGGCATGACATTACATCAAGCAAGGTTTCATGTTTTTCTGATCATTTTTTTAATTTTTTGGAATTAAAATGCCATGATACTCCATGCATACATACACATGTGTCCATGTCGTGAGACCAATATGTTTGAAAATTCCTTCTAATTTACTGCACATGGAATTAACTAGCACATAAGTACACAAATATGATTTTTCAAACCGTTATGGTTAGCCGTTGCATGTAGATGTAGTTCAAATTTGAATTATGGTCATTAAATGGCTAGAAAATCACTTAAATGTCTTTAAAAGGTAAAATGACCTCATAAATTTTCAAAATTTTCACATGACAATTGCAGTAGTGCACGTTAAATGTAGAAAAAAATTGAAAGTTGTAAGAGGAAGCTATCTCCCGTTCGTCATCAAACATGAATTGTTCCCTCTTGGAACCATGAGTCTTCTAGTGAGTTGCTCCAGTTTGTGAAGGCGGAGTGTCCAAACTTTCGTCAAACAGGCCAATTTCTTGACCACATCATCTTGGTGGCATGACATTACATCAAGCAAGGTTTCATGTTTTTCTGATCATATTTTATTCTTTTGGAATTAAATTGCCATGGCACTCCATGCATACATATGCATGTGTCCATGTCGTGAGACCAATATGTTTGAAAATTCCTTCTAATTTACTGCACATGGAATTAACTCGCACACAAGTACACAAATATGATTTTTCAAACCGTGATGGTTAGGCGTTGCATGTAGATGTATTTCAAATTTGAATTACGGTCATTAAATGACTAGAAAATCACTTAAATGTCTTTAAAAGGTCAAGTGACCCCTAGAATTTTCCAAATTTTCACATTACAGTTGTACTAGTGCACGTTAAATGTAGAAAAGAATTGAAGTCCGTAGCAGGCAGCTATCTCCTGTTCGTCATTAAACATGCATTGTTCCCTCTCGAAACCACGAGCCTTCTAGTGAGTTGCTCTAGTTTTTGAGGGGTGTGTGTCCAAACTTTCGTCAAACATGCAAAAAAATTTTATCACATCATCTTGGTGGCATGACATTACATCAACCAAGGTTTCATGTTTTTTTGGTCATTTTTAATTTTTTGGAAATAAAACGCCATGGCACTCCATGCATACAGATGGATGTGTCCATGTGGTGAGACCAATATGTTTGAAAATTCCTTCTAATTTACTGCACATGGAATTAACTCGCACATAAGTACACAAATATGATTTTTTAAATTGTTATTGTTAGTCGTTGCATGTAGATGTAGTTCAAATTTGAATTATGGTCATTAAATGGCTAGAAAATCACTTATATGTCTTCAAAAGGTCAAATGACCCCTGAAATTTTCCGAATTTTCACATGACAGTTGTATTAGCGCACGTTACACGTAGAAAAAATTGAAAGCTATAAGAGGAAGCTATCTCCCGTTCGTCATCAAACATGCATTGTTCCCTCACGGAACCACGAGCCTTCTAGTGAGTTGTTCCGGTTTGTGAGGGGTGTATGTCCAAACTTTCATCACACATGCCAAATTTTTTACCACATCATCTTGGTGGCATGACATTACATCAACCAAGGTTTCATGTGTTTCTGATATTTTTTAAATTATTTGGAATTTAAATGCCATGGCACTCCATGCTTAACTGTGTCATAGCCTTTAGGCCAATATGTTTGAAAATTCGTTCCAATTTACTGCACATGGAATTAAATCGCACACAAGTACACAAATATGACTTTTCAAACTGTTATGGTTAGCTGTTGCATGTACATGTAGTTCAAATTCAATTACGGTCGTTAAATGGCTAGAAAATCACTTAAATGTCTTAAAAGGTCAAATGACCCCTAAAATTTTCCAAAATTTGACATGACAGTTTTATTAGTACTACAAATTTTCTCATACATTTAAAACACCATCTGTTGCCACTTTACTCGAAATTCGTCTTTCACAGCTAATAAAAAATATCTACAACATCACACATAGTTGTTTTCTAGAAACCGTTTGCGATGAAAATATCTGGGTCTATTTAAGTCTTCCTCCTTAAGCTTCGTCGGCAACCCCTGAATCCATGAATCCCGATCCCCAGTCTCGCACCCCCTTCTTGCAAAGATGACACCGTGGAAACGCTTCGTGAAGGCCCGTACGATGGCCGCGTCCCCCCCGAGCGCCGCCGCCTGCGGAGAGAGCGCGGCCACCTACGCCGACAGTGCCACCGCATCCGCATTGAGCACGGCCGCTTCCGCTGAGAGGGCGTCTGTGGCAGCCAAGACAGTTGCAGTTGCTGCTGCGACGGTGGTTGCAAACGCTGAGAGAGTTCAAGCTGCCGTCCATGCCGCCGATGTCGCCCTGGCCCGGGTCGAGGCCATCCACGCCAAAATCGAGGATGCACACGCCAAGATATTCCAGGCCACCTTGGAATCCAGCATGCAACCCACGTTTGAAAAGGCGGCGATGGCCACGAGCACCTGCTACATCATGAGGTCGCCAAGCGAGAGCTGGAGATGCAGGAGGCGGCGGAGATCGAGGAGCCCCAGGAGTAGGAGTTGCGCGTGGCTGAGGTCGAGGTAGAGAAGAGTCTGTCCATTGAGAAATCGGAGGAGGAGTACCAACGCGAGCTCTAGCGAATCCACTACCATGAGTACTACAACCTTGAGGGTGGCGCCGAGGATGAGGATGCAGACGACTTCAGCAGGGGGGCATGGAGTCCACCAATGGCGGCATGTCGCCAGGACAAGTCATCGACGTCTCATCTCACACCGGAGTTGCATAGGCCAGCGCGGCGGCGGATTTGTTAAAATTATGCATACTTTTGGGAATTAGGGGTAAAACAGACTAGTGGGACACTGTCGGTGTCAAAACCGGTGGATCTCGGGTAGGGGGTCCCGAACTGTGCGTCTTGGCGGATGGTAACAGGAGACAAGGGACACAATGTTTTTACCCAGGTTCGGGCCCTCTCGATGGAGGTAAAACCCTAATCCTGCTTGATTAATATTGATGATATGGGTAGTACAAGAGTAGATCTACCACGAGATCAGAGATGCTAAACCCTAAGCTAGCCTATGGTATGATTGGTGTTCGTCCTATGGACTAAAACCCTCCGGTTTATATAGACACCGGAGAGGGCTAGGGTTACACCGAGTCGGTTACAATAGGAGGAGATCTACATATCTGAATTGCCAAGCTTGCCTTCCACGCCAAGGAAAGTCCCATCCGGACATGGGACGAAGTCTTCAATCTTGTATCTTCATAGTCCAAGAGTCCGGCCAAATGTTATAGTCCGGCTATCCGGACACCCCCTAATCCAGGACTCCCTCAGTAGCCCCCGAACCAGGCTTCAATGACGACGAGTCCGGCGCATAGATTGCCTTAGGCATTGCAAGGCCGGTTCCTCCAAATTCTGTGTACCTGTTGAATAGTGTCCAGCTTCTGGTGAATATTGCGCTTCTTGGCTCCCATGCCCAATAATGGCCTTCTTCCACATGTCAAATGAATGCGAAAAGCCAGGGTGTTTTTGCATTTACCCCCCTAGCTGCATAAATGAGCTGCCTATTAAAGAGACGAGGATTTGGATCTGAATCACACCATCTTCCCTCTGCGAGTATTCATCGGAGCGCTTTCAACAGAGATTCATTCCATCATGGCTGGTCATCACAGCTCCTCCTCTCGCCTTCTCAGCCCTCAGCCTGGAGATTCGGAGAGATGTTCCGTCCCGCACATGAGCTAGTGACGCTCCAAACCAAGGGTTTTCTCCCCCCAGCCTACATGGTCCCGGTTCGAGCCGGGCTTGCCACCTATAATGGCGGAAAGCAAGCGGAGAGCATCCCTAATCCCTCCAAAGGAGAGCGGGTATGTCTTGTCCCTTATTTGATAAGTGGGCTCGGATTCCCAATTCATCTGTTTCTCCGGGGGCTTCTGGAGTTCTACGGCCTCCAGTTGCACAACCTTACGCCTGCCTCCATATTGCATATCGCGGGCTTCGTAGCCCTTTGCGAGCTGTTTTTGGGCTGCGAGGCTCATTTCGTGCTATGGAAGAAGCTGTTCTGCCTCGTGCCCCGTTCTCAAAAGGGGTCAGTATATCAAGTGGGCGGAGCCGAAGTGTGGCGCATCGCCGGGACCGGGAATCTATCCGGAACCCCGAAGAAGGCGTCCGAAGACTAGCCCTCAGAATGGATTTATATAGAAGACGTCCCCCTGCCGGATCCTATTCGGATTGGCCTCCCTGAGTTCGATAATGCTCCCTTGAAGAAGCGCCTAAGCTGGCATCCACGGAGCCCTCAGAAGGAAAATGACAAGGACGTCCTTTACCTGATGAGCCGGATAAGGTTGCTAGCTCATTCCGGACTGACCATGATCGAGGTCATGGCCATATGCATAACGCGGGGGGTGCAGCCGCTTCAGTATAGAGGCCACCCCATGTGGGATTTCAACGGGGAGGATGATGCCACCCGCTGCGGCCGTGAGGGGCCGGAATCGTTTGCCGCTCTAACGAAGATCTTGTCCGCTTTGTACAAGGGAGAAGAGGAGGAATTTCTCGGCGTCAATCAATTGGGCGGATTTTCTATGTACAACCCTCCAAGCTGGGTAAGCGGACACTTCTTTTTTGCCCATCCGTTCCATATTCCCATAGTTAAGTATCCTATATTGCGATTTCGACGCAGGAACTGCATCAGGCCGTAAAGGAGATAAACAACCCTCCTCCACAACCCGAGGATCCAGAACGGTCCCTCGACCCAGCCTCCCAAGAGGATCCGGACATATCTGTGGAGCTGATCAATGGGGTATTTTACCAATTGAGCATTGACAATGTCTTGGTGGCTATTACAGCCGATTACCCTGGGCTACTCCCAGCCTCACAGGTAACTGAGACCGAAGTCCCAGCACTTTGAAAAGGGAATCCATTTTTGCATTTTATTTTGACTACCGTATGCCAACGGTGTTTTGCAGGGGAGGCCATCAAGGCGGAAGGCCGAGCCTGCGGCGACTAGCCAACAAGGGGCCGCGAGGCCCAGCAAGCTGAAAAGAAGTGCGGTCCGGATTGAGATGCTGGCGCAATGGTATGGGGCGCCATCTTATTCCAAGATATCATTCTCAGAGGCATACTAACGCCCATGCTCTCTTTAGGAAAAAGAGCGCTCGCCGGACTATATCCGGAGAGGTTGCCAATCGCGCGTCTACCAGCCAGGCTCCAAAGACGGGACCGGAAGCGGAAGTGAACATGAGGCGTGCCCCGGACGCTCCTCCGACAAAGGATGCGGACAGGCTGTCTGCCACCAATTCCGAGGTGGAGAGTGCCATGAACCATAGGCGTCGCCGGACAATTCTTTGCGACGCTTGTTTCTCCCAGGAGGCGTTGGAGGCCTTCAACTCGGGAGATGCGTACCTCTGTGCTGCTCAAAATGGTCTAACCAGAGCCACGGAGCAGTATGTAAAGGACATACAGGTGAGAAAATTTGGTGACTATATATACCAGTAGCCCCCGAGACTTGAAACAGTTGAATAACTGATTTAAGGATCAATTGTTATGCAGGATCTTACAGAAAAGAATACCCAACTGTCCCAGGAGCTAGAAGAGTGCAAAGCCCAGCTTCAGGCAGCACTAGCCACAGCAGGGGAGCCCAAAGAGACCCCCTCTGGTAATATATCCTTCAAATGATAAGTATCATGTGCGGCGTGTATACAGATCCGACAATAAAATTACAGATGACGCCGGACTCGATCCGGATAAGCAACAACTCCTACGCCAGCTAAAGGCCGGTGAGAGCGTGCTTACGAGGGTGAGGTAGGATAAGAATGATCTCCTAGGTGCCAACACCAAGCTGGGCGTGGAACTAAAGGATGTTCGTGCCCAACTGTTGGACTCCGTTAAGGAGAATCGGCGGCTTCGACGCGGCATATTTAGTAAGTGCTTGAACGAACTTTGAAAAAGAGTTCGGCGAGGAAGTAGGCTGACAGAGTTATGTCTGTAGGTATGCTAACAGGTCGTCCTACAGAGGAAATGCCCGGTTCTACGGGTGACCTTCTTCCCGAGCTCTCACAACTGCACGGACGAGTTCGGCAGGTGATGCAAGGCGTCGCCCAGGCCTTGTGGCCATCCATCTCCATGCCCGAAGGACTTGGAGAGCTTGCCAAGAAGCAGAAGGGAGCGCGATGACGCTTCCGATTATGGAAGATATCGGCCTGTCGTCAAGGCGCCAGGGAAGCCTGGGCCGTAGTGAAGACGCGGTACACGAAGGCTGACCCAAACCACATGGCCGAGGTCGGACCTGTGGGGCCCGATGGGAAGGAGATCCCTGTTAGCTTAGTATACGGCCAAGTAGAATTGGCCGCAAAGTATTCCCAACAGGAGTGTAGACTAGACAGCCTATTGGATGGTATTGAAGAGGAATTCAACCAGTCAAATTGACTATGTAATTTAAAGTGACATGTATAATGCCTTCTAGCCGGATTATAGATCGTTTGTCGTGGTGCACCTTTTCGCTTCAACCTCGAGACCTCACGGTCCGGAGTGTATCCGAATACCCTCTCGGTTATGTAAGAACCGGGGCATGCATGGAGACTAGGCGTAGGGGTCATTAGTGCTTTAACAAACAAGTGCCCAACTAGTTATGTTATATTACATGGTTAGTAAGAAACATCTTCCAGGGAGAATAGTTCCATTAGGGGTTCCTTTCCCTGGGAGGCATGCCCTAAAGTGCATGTCCGGACTGCGAAAAAAAGACGCAGGAAAAGCATCTGGGGGCGCATAAGTAAAAATTGTGAAACCATCTTTAGTACACCGACCGAATATTCCCTTAAGAACGCTAGCTTTCGGCTTCACCCAGTCTGAGGTACACATCTGGCTGACCCGGCAGTAACAATCGCAGAGGTGCTCCCCTTATGCCCTAGCCGAATTAACGGGAACATAGGGCATAAATACAAGAGCCAGGCAACCCAGCTTGGCCAAAACTTAAGTCATATCGATGCATATAATGGTGAATAAAGGGTACATGCGGAATTATAACACATGTGTTGGGCATGAAGCCCGTATGAATAAGCTTCTGTAAAAGAAGCCCCCAGGTATAATGAGCGCGGATAGCGCGTCAGTTATGTGTGAACAAGGAAAAAATGGGCCCTTAAAGGCTGTGAAAGAAAAGAGGGGGAGAAGGATATAAATGTAAGACAGATATAAAAAATGGATAGAGGAAGGAGACGAACACAGAGTCCGGCGCTAGGCGTAGAGTCTTCGGAGCCAGGCTACGTTCCATGGGTTCGGCTCGAGTCGGTTATCCGATGCATCCCGCAGACGGTACGCTCCACCGGTCAGGACTTGGTCAATAATGAAGGGACCTTCCAACTTGGGCTTGAGTTTGTCCTTTTTCTTATCCAGCAGGCGTAGAACTAACTCGCCAACATTGTAAGTTTTGGCCCGTACTTATCTGCTTTGGTATCTTCGAGCCTGCTGTTGATAGAACGCGGACCGGGCTTTAGCCACGTCACGCTCCTCCTCCAAGGCGTCCAAACTGTCCTGCTGATCGAGCTCGGCTTCTCTTTCTTTGTAAATGCGCACTCGAGGTGAGTCATGTATTATGTCGCAAGGCAGAACTGCCTCTGCGCCGTATACCATGAAGAATGGTGTGTCTCCGGTAGTGCGGTTCGGCGTGGTCCGCAGCCCCTAGAGTATGGAGTCGAGCTCCTCTACCCAGTGCGTGTTAGATTCCTTGAGGGACCGCACTAATCTGGGTTTGATGCCGCTCATAAGTAGACCATTTGGTCGCTCGACCCGACCGTTAGTTTGTGGGTGATAGACTGAAGCATAGTCGAGCTTGATGCCCATGTTTTTGCACCAGAGTTTTACTTCGTCGGCCGTAAAGTTTGTGCCGTTATCAGTGATGATGCCGTGGGGGACGCCGTAATGGTGTACGACCCCGGATATGAAGTCTATCACCGGTCCGGATTCGGCCGTCTTAACAGGCTTGGCCTCTATCCATTTGGTGAACTTATCCACCATGACCAGTAAGTATTTTTGCTTGTGGGTTCCTCCTTTAAGGGGTCCAACCATGTCAAGCCCCCAGACCGCGAAGGGCCAGGTGATGGGGATAGTTTGGAGGGCGGTGGGTGGCATATGGCTTTGGTTAGCAAAAAGCTGGCAACCAATGCATCGTTGGACTATGTCCTGAGCGTCTGCCCGGGCCGTCGGCCAATAGAATCCTGTACGGAAGGCCGTGCTTACAAGGGCACGGGCTGCAGCGTGGTGACCGCCGAGTCCGGCATGAATTTCAGCCAGGAGATTCCGCCCTTCCTCTTCGTAGATACACCTTTGAAGGACTCCGGTGGTGCTTTTCTTATAAAGCTCTCCCTCATGGACTTTATAGGCTTTAGATCGCCGCACTATGCAGCGTGCCTCGTTTTGGTCCTCAGGAAGTTCCTGTCTAGTTAGGTAGGCTAGAAATGGTTCTGCCCACGGGGCGATGACTGCCATTATTACGTGGGCTGAAGATGTTATCTCGTTGGCAAAGCCTCCAATTATGTCAGTGTTCGGTGTCGGGCAGTGCGGTTGGGTCCGGTATGTTATTTCCGGGTTCCGCTTCCCATACTACAGATGGCTTGAACAACCTTTCCAAGAAGATGTTGGGAGGGACGGCATCGCGTTTTGCACTGACGCGTGCCAGGACATCTGTCGCCTGATTATTTTCCCGGGCTATATGGTGAAATTCCAGCCCCTCGAACCGAGCTGACATTTTTAGGACGGCGTTGCGATAAGCTGCCATTTTCGGATCCTTGGCATCAAAGTCTCCATTTATTTGGGATATCGCAAGGTTCGAATCCCCACGCACCTCTAGGCGTTGAATGCCCATGGATACTGCCATCCGGAGACCATGTAGAAGGGCCTCATATTCGGCTGCGTTGTTGGAGTTCGTATACATTATCTGGAGTACGTATTGAACGGTATCTCCAGTTGGGGACGTCAAAACGACGCCAGCCCCCAGACCAGCCAACATTTTGGAGCCGTCGAAGTGCATGATCCAATTGGAATATGTGCCGTACTCTTTAGGGAGTTCGGCTTCTATCCGTTCGGCGATGAAGTCGGCCAAAACTTGCGACTTAATAGCTCGCCGTGGCTTGTAAGTTATGTTAAACGAGAGGAGCTCAATGGCCCATTTGGCAATCCGGCCCGTCGCATCGCGGTTTTTTATAACATCGTTAAGTGGCACTTCCGAGGCTACTATTATTGAACACTCTTGAAAGTAGTGTCGCAGCTTCTGGGATGCCATGAATACCGCGTACGCTATCTTTTGATAATGCGGGTACCGTGACTTGCATGGAGTAAGGACCGTGGACACATAGTAAACCGGCTTTTGAAGGGGGAATTTGTGTCCGTCCGTTTCTTGTTCGACAACAAGTACTTCGCTTACAACTTCATGAGTTGCCGCAATGTATAATAGCATTGGTTTGCAGATGTTTGGCGCGGCCAGGACTGGGTTTGTTGCCAATATGGCTTTTATTTCATCGAGTCCGGCCATGGCGGCATCCGTCCACTCGAAGTGTTTGGTGCACCGGAGGAGGCGATAAAGGGGTAATGCCTTTTCTCCCAAGCGGGAGATAAAGCGGCTTAGACCCGCTACGCATCCGGTCAATTTTTGTATTTGTTTGAGGTCCTTTGGGATATCCAATTGTGACAGAGCTCGGATCTTGGCTTGATTTGCTTCGATTCCTCTACCGGATACAATGAAGCCCAAGAGCTTTCCGGCCGGTACGCCGAAAACGCATTTTTCCGGGTTGAGCTTGATGTCGTATGTTCGGAGGTTATCGAATGTGAGCCTCAAGTCGTCTACTAGAGATTCTACATGCTTGGTTTTGACGACCACGTCATCCACGTATGCCTCCACTGTTTTGTCGATCTAGTTTGCCAGACATGTCTGAATCATGCGCTGATATGTTGCGCCGGCGTTTTTTAGCCCGAAGGGCATTGTGTTGTAGCAGAATGGGCCATATGGTGTGATGAATGCCGTTGCGGCTTGATCTGACTCTGCCATCTTAATTTGATGGTAGCCGGAGTATGCGTCGAGGAAACACAATGAGTCGTGTCCTGCGGTAGCGTCGATAATTTGATCGATGCGGGGGAGGGGGCAGGGATCCTTTGGGCAAGCCTTGTTGAGGTCCTTAAAATCGACGCACAAGCGCCAGGATTTGTCCTTCTTTGGTACCATCACCAGGTTTGGTAGCCAGTCCAGATGTTTTATGTCTCTGATGAATCCGGCCTCCAATAGCTTGGCTAGTTCCTCTCCCATGGCTTGTCTCTTAGGTTCGGAGAAACGCCGAAGAGCCCGCTTGACTGGCTTGAATCCTTTTAGGATATTTAGGCTGTGCTCGGCAGCCTGCGTGGGATTCCTGGCATGTCTGAAGGGTGCCAGGCAAAAATGTCCCAGTTTTCGCGTAGGAACTCTCGTAGTGTGGCGTCTACATCAGGGTTTAATTGTGCCCCGATGGAAGCTGTTTTGTAGGGTCCGTTGGATGGACTTGGACTTGACTATTTCGTCCGCTGGTTTAAAGGAGGTGGACTTGGATCTTTTGTCGAGTATCACGTCGTCCTTGTTCACCATGGAGCGCAGCGCAATCAGTTCCTCAGCCGCTAGGGCTTCGGATAGTGCCTCTTGGGCTAGTGCGGCTATCTGATTTTCGGCGTGGAGTGCTGTGTCCGGATCACTAGCAAGAGTGATGATTCCGTTGGGCCCGGGCATTTTGAGCTTCATGTACCCGTCATGGGGTATGGCTTGGAAGATTGTAAACGCCTCCCGCCCTAATAGGGCATGGTATCCGCTACTGAACGGGGCCACTTGGAACGTGACCTCTTCGGACCTATAATTGTCCGGCGTGCCGAACACCACATCTAGTGTGATTTTTCCTGTACAGCGCGCTTCCCGACTGGGGATTATTCCTCTAAAGGTTGTGCTTCTTCGCTCAATGCGGTTCCAGTCTATTTCCATTTTTTGAAGGGTTTCCTCATAAATGAGGTTCAATCCGTTGTCGCCGTCCATGAGTACCTTGGTGAGTCGAAAGCCATCCACTATTGGACTGCGGACCAATGCGATTGGTGCTCGGGCTGTTCGGAATTTAGGTTCATCACTGGCATTGAAAGTAATAGCCGTGTCACTCCATGGGTTTATTGTTGCCACATGGTAGACTTCGGCAAAGCTGCGGAGTGTTCGTTTTCGCATATTATTTGATGCGAAAGTCTCGAAGACTGTTAATACCGTACTAGTATCCAAGGGCTGGTACTCTGTGGCTTCTGGGTTTAGAAGATCTTCGCCACTTTTGGCCACCTGCCAGAGTATCCAACATGCTCTAAAGATATGAGTTGGTGTGGCGCCCCCTCTGCACTATGAATTTTACAGGGTCCATTGAGCCATCCTTCCAGTACGGTTCCATGCCCTGTAGAGGGTTTTTGCTTTTTGGTGTTTAACCCGGGTGTCTGGCGATAACGCACCCTTTTATTTCGGACTGGGTTTGTATTCAGGGCCGGATTGTCCCAAAATTTTATTTCGGTTTTCCAGGCGCTTTCCATCGCACAATACTTTCGTACTATGGATGCTAAGTCGGCAAAGCGTGTAATTTCACGGCGACTTATGGCATTGAGGATTCCCTTGTCCATGCAATTATTGCAGAAGAATAAAATTGCGTCTTCCTCACGGCAGTCCCTTGTCCTGTTCATAACCAGGAGGAATCTGGCCCAGTAATGGTGTACTGTTTCGTCGGGCTCTTGCCTAATTTGGGATAGATCGCCTATGTTTGGGTGGATGGGTGGAATTGAATCCGAAGCCTCACCCAATCTGAGACTCAAGGGCCACGGAGTTTCCGAACTCGGAAGCTCGGATTCTTGGATGTTGTCCAATGAATTTAGCCCGCTGCCTGACTTTAGGTTCAGGGTCTGAGTGACGTCCTCCCCTCCGCGAGTATCCGGCTTGGAGGGATCGGGAATCCGGACATAGCTGGTCCTTAAGATAGATGAAGGGTCGCCGCATTGTTCCTCCACCACTGCAACGTGATGGGTGACCTGGGGAGAGTTGATCTCTCTCAGATAAGTTTTAGGCCCAATCTGACCGTAGTCTGTAGCGACTCCCAGGGCGATGCCATCCAAGAGCTTGTTTAGGGAGGAGAGCTCTATTGGATCTAACTGCTCGGCGAATTCCGAGTTGATGTGAAGATTGCTTTTGATGACCCGAGAAGTCATCATCGGCACAGCAGCCGAACAGGCGGTCATAAGAAAACCACCTAGCCAGAGAGTTTGGCCGATAGCCAAAGCTCCCTTGGCAAGGGTGCCGTCTTTAAAGAAGGGATGAGGCATCCTTCCTGATGGTAACGGCACAGAGGAACTCTCAATGAAAGCACCAATGTCAGTGTCAAAACCGGCGGATCTCGGGTAGGGGGTCCCGAACTGTGCGTCTAGGCGGATGGTAACAGGAGACAAGGGACACAATCTTTTTACCCAGGTTTGGACCCTCTCGATGGAGGTAAAACCCTACTCCTGCTTGATTAATATTCATGATATGGGTAGTACAAGAGTAGATCTACCACAAGATCAGAGAGGCTAAACCCTAAAAGCTAGCCTATGGTATGATTTTTGTTCGTCCTATGGACTAAAACCCTCCGGTTTATATAGACACTGGAGAGGGCTAGGGTTACACCGAGTCGGTTACAATAGGAGGAGATCTACATATCCGTATTGCCAAGCTTGCTTTCCACCCCAAGTCCCATCCGGACACGGGACGAAGTCTTCAATCTTGTATCTTCATAGTCCAAGAGTCCGGCCAAAGGTTATAGTCCGGCTATCCGGACACCCCCTAATCCAGGACTCCCTCAGTAGCCCCCGAACCAGGCTTCAATGACGACGAGTTTATCCCTTGTTTTTAATGCTAGTCTTTTGTTAGAGCAATGTTTAGGTCAACTGGCTATGTTTAATTACTTAAATTGCTCAATTCAGTAAGTGTTGTCTGTCTGCTATAAGCTCTTTTGTGTGCCCAAATTAGCAAGCGATGTTAAATTATCCAATGATGTACCCGGGGAAATTTCCACCAAAATTTGAATTATCAAACTCATCCCATGCGCGTAAAGCATAAGAATCATTTGCGATGCACAGAATCGTTCAAAGTGAATGGTCCGGCGGCACCGCGCGCAAAGTTTCCCTCCACATTTCCAAAATTTTGGCCTACCGCCAAAATATATACCCCCGCCCCCTCGCCCCTTCCCCACCCCGTTTTCTCCTCGACCACAAGTCACATTTCCCCTGTTTCCTGATTCCTTCCTTCCTTCCTTCCTAAGCTATAGCCGCTTCCTCGCTCTCGTCGTCTCGCATCCTACCGCCGGGGTCGCCATGGTCTTTCTCAAATACCTCTCCAGCGGTTCCTTCTCCGGCGACGACTCCTTCACCACCCGGGTATGCCTCTCTTCTCTCTCTCAGGCTATGGCTTGGAATGAAGGATTTTCACCCGGCGGTCGATTTGATTTATTTCTTCCTCTTGTAGCTCCCTAGGACCATCAGTGGCAACAAATGGAGTGGGGTGGCTGAAGATCTATCTGCTCGTTGTCACCATCAATTTCCATGCGTGAAGCTAGTTGCGTTTGAATCTGTGGACACTGGGAGGAAGTTTCTAGCATGTGCAGAGAAGGTTAGACCCTCTTTTGTTGTTATAAATCATTTGTTAGATGTGATTTAGACACTGTCACGGTCCCAACCCATTCATACCACACCTTCAACCGAACGCATCGTAAGACAGTATCACAGTTTGTACCTAGTATCTAAAATTGTTTCCATCTCATTAGCGGTGCCATTAGAAAATTGTTTGGCACTGCTTCAACAGTTTGTGCAGCCAACTTTGGTCCACACATCTGAGCAGCCAAGCAGTAAAATACTAAATCTTTATGGCAGGAAGGAACTCAGCCTCAGAGCAACTAGGTGCTCCGGAGTCTGGGTCCCTATTTTTTTCGCTGCATCGGCTCGCTAGTGCAGGGCACCGGTGCGAGATGTAGCAACAGTCTTTACACCAGTTTTGGCATACATAGTACACGACCTTAGTGCTATTAGGTCTATGTTACTAAATTTGTGCATGTACACACCTGTTAGTATCAATTTGCTTTCATCAAAACACTGGCGCTATGCTGTTGCAGTTATATTTACCTTCCTCATAAAAAGTTCAATTTGTTATTTATTGTACATGAGTAAGAACTTGTAGCGTTGTTGTTGTTAATTATAGCTTCTGATGTTTCAGAATTTGGTTGTTGTCTCAATAGAAATTAATTCATTTGCACATTGATCTTTTTGAGAAGATATGTCATAATTAACATGTTTCTTCAGTTTTTCAAAAGAAGCATTGGTGATTTTCTATGTTGCCATAAACCCATTTCCCCTACAATTGTTACTGATCTAGTTTTAAATATTATAGGATAATGTGAAGTGTTCTACTTGGAGTGGGTTGATCAAGAGTGGCCACAGTCTTTGAAGATGTGCCTAGCAAAGCTCTGGAGGATGTATGAGGAAGAGAACAGAGGTAGGCTTAGAGAAAGTGTTGTCAACACTGAGAATATTTGAAGATGTGGGATAAAAAGAGGAAGGTGGAGAATGAACTCAGATTTTTTAAATCAGACTTTGCTAAGATGGTGTTGGCGAAGGAGGAGGCACTTTCCCAGTTGGCCAGTGCAAAATAGGTTCTTACTGAACTGAAAGCAGAGGTGACTAAGACAAGCTTGGATGATCTCGATTAGGGAAATGAATATATTGTTCTAATATTGCTCTTATGAAGTTGAACTAGCTATATGTTGCACTGTGCTGTTTTCATGTAGCTATCGTATTGTGATTTTAAAATATATTTATGTGCCTGATGTGAAATTGGCAAATAGTTGTTCGATATGAAATGTGAATTTCCATAATACTAGGATTATTAATTGTAAACTAATAAACCGGCTAAATATGTGATGGAACTTTGCAAATGGTTCTAGCAGTAAAAGCACTTGTGATGGATAGCCCAATGCCACACAGTGTTCTTCATCAAATCGTGTGTGATGTAGTTGATAAAAGCAAACGGTTAACCAAGGCAGAGCGTGTGTGATAGTTACACCTTTCACACACGAGCCTACACATAAAACTGTGTGGGATGTACATACGAACAGAAACATTTTCCCTGGATTGACTGTGTGGGATGTACATAAGAACGGGAACATATTCCTTGGATTGACTGTGTGTGATATACAAACGAACAAAAATGTTTTTCTGGGATTCACCGTGTGGGATGTACATATGAACAAAAATGATTGGGTTTCGATGCCTCGCCCTATCGCACACGAGCTCATTTTTCCCCAGCCTGTGTCCCAGGAGGGGCTATCCCCGACGATTTCTGGGTCGTGTAGGAAGGATCCCCCTATCGCCCACACTCACATGGCGACGGTTCCAAATGCCGTCGCGGAAAGGGGTTAAAAACCGTTTTTATAGCACCGACCCGTACTAGTGGCCCTTTGCTGTCAGCAGCATCGATCGATTTTTCTTTATTCTTTAATTGTGAAGTAAATATTGGCTCTGACATGTGAATCGCTGAGATGCATAATCATCGATTGTTTTGAATGTTCTCTATGAATTGCCAGGCCTGTGTGTTTGATTGCAATGTACAAGAACGCTAAAAAGCTGCTCAAACTCTTTGTACCCTGTTTGTTCCTTTTTACTTCGCATATTAGATTTCTTTCAAGTCAGTTGATTTTACATTGTGAATGTTCATACTTTTTTCTATAAGATTGGTCAAAGTAGAGATACTTTGACTTCAGGCAAAACTTGTATGCGGACTAAAAAGGATCGGCAGGAGTACATGTGAAACTGCCGCAAACGAGGTAATCACCCTGGGAATAATGCTAGTGCATATTGTTTTGCAGGTTCATCCAATGCCAGTGATACAAGAATTCGAACTAATCGAACTAAATTCATTCATACATTGTCGGATTTCATATAAACATGCCGGATTTCATTACATTTCATACATTCTTCAACTAAAAAGGGGTGCGTTTGAGGCATAAATAATTAACTGAAGCTACCCACCTATGTTCGGCTGAGCCGAACAGAAGCTTCTTCTCCAGCGCAGCTCTCCAACTCCACGTCATCGCCAAGAAGCAAATCGACCGTTAGTGGTCAACCCGCCTAGCTTGGCTTCAACCGGAGGGTAGCAGCGGTGGCCTTACTTGGACCTGAGCGGCGACGACCTACATGTTCTACTCTTCCTCATTTTTTGTGTGGCGTGGCCTCGTTTGCAGCGGGTCGATGCCTCGACGGAGCCGGCGATGTCCTCTGTCTCGTTGCCGGCGGGGTGGCGCCTTGGCAGAACCGGCGGTGTCCTCTGCCTCGTTGTTGGCACGACGGGGCCTCGGTGGAGTAGGGCCTCGTTGACGCGAGCTGAGCGGGGACTTGGCGGAGCCGGTATTTGAAGGAAATATGGCCTAGAGGCAAAAGTAAAGTTGCTATTTATATTTCCTTATATCATGATAAATGTTTATTATTCATGCTAGAATTGTATTAACCGGAAACTTAGTACATGTGTGAATACATAAATAAATAGAGTGTCACTAGTATGCCTCTACTTGACTAGCTCGTTAATCAAAGATGGTTAAGTTTCCTAGACATGGACAAAAGAGTTTTCATTTGATGAATGGGATCACATCATTAGAGAATGATGTGATTGACTTGACCCATCCGTTAGCTTAGCACTTTGATCGTTTAGTTTAATGCTATTGCTTTCTCCATGACTTATACATGTTCCTATGACTATGAGATTATGCAACTCCCGAATACCAGAGGAACACTTAGTGTGCTATCAAATGTCACAACGTAACTGGGTGACTATAAAGAATCTCTACAGGTGTCTCCGATGGTGTTTGTTGAGTTGGCATAGATCGAGATTAGGATTTGTCACTCCATGTATCGGAGAGGTATCTCTAGGCCCTCTCGGTAATGCACATCACTATAAGCCTTTCAAGCAATGTGAATGAGTTAGTTATGGGATGTTGCATTACAAAATGAGTAAAGAAACTTGCCGGTAACGAGATTGAACTAGGTATTGAGATACCGACAATCGAATCTCGGGCAAGTAACATACCGATGACAAACGGAACAACGTATGTTGTTATGCGGTTTGACCGGTAAAGATCTTTGTAGAATATGTAGGAACCAATATGAGCATCCAGGTTCCGCTATTGGTTATTCACCAGAGATGAGTCTCGGTCATGTCTACATAGTTCTCGAACCCGTAGGGTCCGCACGCTTAACGTTTGGTGACGATCGGTATTATGTGTTTATGTGTTTGATGTACCAAAGGTAGTTCAGAGTCCCGGATATGATTACAGACATGACGAGGAGTCTCGGAATGGTCGAGTCATAAAGATCAATATATTGGAAGGCTATGCTTGGACATCGGAATGGTTCCGGGTGAGTTCAGCCATTTAAAGGAGTACCGGGGGGTTACCCGAACTCCCCTTGGAGAATATGGGCCTTAATGGGCCTTAGTGGGAGAGAAGAGAAGACAACCTAGGAGGGGGCGCCCCCCAAGCCCAATCCGAAATGGGTGAGGGGGACGGCCCCCCTTTCCTTTCTCCTTCTCCCTCTTCCTTTTGTTCCTAGTTGGACTAGGAAAGGGGGAGTCCTACTCCTACTAGGAGGAGGACTCCTCCCCCTTAGCACGCCTAGAGAGGCCGGCCAGCCTCCCCTCTCCCTCCTTTATATACGTGGGGAGGGGGGCACCCTAGAATAGACAACTTGATTGTTTAGCCGTGTGCGGTGCCCCCTCCATAGATTTCCACCTCGGTCATATCGTTGTAGTGCTTAGGCAAAGCTCTACGTCGGTAACTTCATCATCACCGTCATCACGCCATCATGCTGACGAAGTTCTCCCTCGACACTTAGCTAGATCTAGAGTTTGTGGGATGTCATCAAGCTGAACGTATGAAGATCGCAGAGGTGCCGTACTTTCGGTGCTAGGATCGGCCGGATCGTGAAGACGTACGACTACATCAACCGCATTATCAAAACGCTTCCGCTTACGGTATACGAGGGAACATGGACAACACTCTCCCCTCTCGTTGCTATGCATCACCTAGATGGATCTTGCGTGTGCGTAGGATTTTTTTGAAATTACTGCGTTCCCAATAGTGGCATCCGAGCCAGGTCTATGCGTAGATGTTATATGCACGAGTAGAACATAGTTGTGGCCGTGGGTATATACATATTTCTTGTCATCACTAGTTGATTCTTGAGTCAGCGGTATTGTTGGATGAAGTGGCTCAGAACGACATTACGCGTATGCTTACGCGAGACTGGTTCTACCGACGTGCTTCGCACATAGGTGGTTAGTGGGTGTCAGTTTCTCCAACTTTAATTGAATCGGATTCAATGAACAAGGTTATTTCTAAAGATCAAAAAGCAATCACTATACCGCGTTGTGGTTTTTGAAGCGAAGGTAAGAACGGTTCTTGCTCAGCCCATAGCAGCCACGTAAAACATGCAACAACAAAGTAGAGGACGTCTAACTTGTTTTTGCAGGGCATGTTGTGATGTGATATGGTCAAGACATGATGCTAAATTTTATTGTATGAGATGATCATGTTTTGTAACAGAGTTATCGGCAACTGGCAGGAGCCATATGGCTGTCACTTTATTGTATGAAATGCAATCGCCATGTAATTGCTTTACTTTATCACTAAGCAGTAGCGATAGTCATAGAAGTAATCGTTGGCGAGACGACAACGATGCTTCGATGGAGATCAAGGTGTCCAGCCGGTGACGATGGTGATCATGACGGTGCTTTGGAGACGGAGATCAAAGGCACAAGATGATGATGGCCATATCATATCACTTATATTGATTGCATGTGATGTTTATCCTTTATGCATATTATTTTGCTTAGTTTGACAGTAGCATTATAAGATGATCTCTCACTAAATTTGAAGGTACAAGTGTTCTCCCTGAGTATGCATCGTTGCTACAGTTCGTCGTGCCGAGACACCACATGATGATCGGGTGTGATAAGCTCTATGTTCACATACAGCGGGTGCAAGCTAGTTTTGCACACGCGAAATACTCGGGTTAAACTTGACGAGCCTAGCATATGCAGATATGGCCTTGGAACACTGAGACTGAAAGGTCGAGCGTGAATCATATAGTAGATATGATCAACATAGTGATGTTCACCATTGAAAACTACTCCATCTCACGTGATGATCGGACATGGTTTAGTTGATATGGATCACGTGATCACTTAGATGATTAGAAGGATGTCTATCTAAGTGGGAGTTCTTAAGTAATATGATTAATTGAACTTTAATTTATCATGAACTTAGTACC
This sequence comes from Triticum dicoccoides, assembly GCF_002162155.2. Taxonomy (NCBI): domain Eukaryota; kingdom Viridiplantae; phylum Streptophyta; class Magnoliopsida; order Poales; family Poaceae; genus Triticum; species Triticum dicoccoides. Next base: position 351,304,803 of record NC_041388.1, on the reverse strand, counting down.
TGATAGTATTTTGCATGTCTATGTTATTGTAGATAGATGGCCCGTGCTGTTGTTCCGTTGAATTTTAATGCGTTCCTAGAGAAAGCTAAGTTGAAAGATGATGGTAGCAACTAAATGGACTGGGTGCATAACTTGAGGATTATCCTCATTGCTGCATAGAAGAATTACGTCCTATAAGCACCGCTAGGTGACAAATCCGCTGCAGGAGCAACACCAGATGTTATGAACGTCTGGCAGAGCAAAGCTGATGACTACTTGATAGTTCAGTGTGCCATGCTTTACGGCTTAGAACCGGGACTTCAACAACGTTTTGAACATCATGGAGCATATGAGATGTTCCAGGAGTTGAAGTTAATATTTCAAGCAAATGCCCGGGTTGAGAGATATGAAGTCTCCAATAAGTTCTATAGCTGCAAAATGGAGGAGAATAGTTTTGTCAGTGAACATATACCCAGAATGTCTGGGTACCACAACCACTTGACTCAGTTGGGAGTTAATCTTCCTGATTATAGTGTCATTGACAGAGTTCTTTAATCACTGCCACCAAGCTACAAGAGCTTTGTGATGAACTATAATATGTAAGGGATGGATAAGACGATTCTCGAGCTCTTCGCAATGCTAAAGGATGCAGAGGTAGAAATCAAGAAGGAGCATCAAGTGTTGATGGTCAACAAGACCACCAGTTTCAAGAAAAAGGGTAAAGGGAAGAAGGGGAACTTCAAGAAGAACAGCAAGCAAGTTGTTTCTCAAGTGAAGAAGCCCAAGTCTGGACCTAAGCCTAAGACTGAGTGCTTCTACTGCAAAGGGACTGGTCACTGGAAGCGGAACTGCCCCAAGTATTTGGCGGAGAAGAAGGATGGCAAAGTGAAAGGTATATTCGATATACATGTTATTGATGTGTACCTTACTAATGCCGCAGTAGCACCTGGGTATTTGATACTGGTTATGTTGCTAATATTTGCAACTCGAAACAGGGGCTATGGATTAAGCGAATATTTGGCTAAGGACGAGGTGACAATGCGCGTGGGAAATGGTTCCAAAGTCGATGTGATCGCCATCGGCACGCTACATCTACATCTACCTTCGGGATTAGTATTAGACCTAAATAATTGTTATTTGGTGCCAGCGTTGAGCATGAACATTATATCTGGATCTTGTTTGATGCGAGACGGTTATTCATTTAAATCAGAGAATAATGGTTCTTGTATTTATATGAGTAATATCTTTTATGGTCATGCACCCTTGATGAGTGGTCTATTTTTACTAAATTTTGATAGTAGTGATACACATGTTCATAGTATTGAAGCCAAAATATATAAGTTTAATAATGATAGTGCAACTTATTTGTGGCACTACCGTTTAGGTCATATTGGTGTAAAGCGCATGAAGAAACTCCATGCTAATGGGCTTTTGGAATCACTTGATTATGAATCACTTGATGCTTGCGAACCATGTCTCATGGTCAAGATGACTAAGACTCCGTTCTTCGGCACAATGGAGCGAGCAACAGACTTATTGGAAATAATACATACTGATGTATGCGGTCCGATGAGTGTTGATGCTCGCGGTGGGTATCGTTATTTCTTACCTTCACGGATGATTTGAGGAGATATGGGTATATATACTTGATGAAACATAAGTCTGAAACATTTGAAAAGTTCAAAGAATTTCAGAGTGAAGTGGAAAATCATTGTAACAAGAAAATAACGTTTCTACAATCTGATCGTGGAGGAGAATATTTGAGTTACGAGTTTGGTCTTCATTTGAAACAATGCGGAATAGTTTCGCAACTCACGCCACCCGGAACACTACAACGTAATGGTGTGTCCGAACGTTGTAATCATACTTTATTAGATATGGTGTGATCTATGATGTCTCTTACTGATTTACCGCTATCGTGTTGGGGTTATGATTTAGAGACGGCTGCATTCATGTTAAACATGGCACCATCTAAATCCGTTGAGACGACACCTTATGAACTATGGTTTGGCAAGAAACCTAAGTTGTCGTTTCTTAAAGTTTGGGTTGCGATGCTTATGTGAAAAAGCTTCAACCTGATAAGCTCGAACCAAAATCGGAGAAATGTGTCTTCATAGATACCCAAAGGAGACTGTTGGGTACACCTTCTATCACAGATCCGAAGGCAAGATTTTCGTTGCTAAGAATGGATCCTTTCTAGAGAAGGAGTTTCTCTCGAAAGAAGTGAGTGGGAGGAAAGTAGATCTTGACGAGGTAATTGTACCTACTCCCTTATTGGAAACTAATTGATCACAGAAATCAGTTCCAGTGATTCCTACACCAGTAAGTGAGGAAGCTAATGATGATGATCATGAAACTTCTAATCAAGTTACTACTGAACCTCGTAGGTCAACCAGAGTAAGATCCGCACCAGAGTGGTACGGTAATCCTGTTCTGGAGATTATGTTACTTGACCATGACGAACCTACGAACTATGAAGAAGCGATGATGAGCCCAGATTCCGCAAAATGGATTGAGGCCATGAAATCTGAGATGGGATCCATGTATGAGAACAAAGTGTGGACATTGGTTGACTTGCCCGATGACCGGCTAGCCATAGAGAATAAATGGATCTTCAAGAAGAAGACTGACGCTGACGGTAATGTTACTGCCTACAAAGCTCGACTTGTTGTAAAAGGTTATCGACAAGTTCAAGGAGTTGACTACGATGAGACCTTCTCACCCGTAGCGATGCTTAAGTCCGTCCGAATCATGTTAGCAATTGCCGCATTTTATGATTATGAAATTTGGCAAATGGATGTCAAAACTGCATTCCTTAATGGATATCTTAAAGAAGAGTTGTATATGATGCAACCAGAAGGTTTTGTCGATCTAAAAGGTGCTAACAAAGTGTGCTAGCTCTAGCGATCCATTTATAGACTGGTGCAAGCCTCTCGGATTTGGAATATACGCTTTGATAGTGTGATCAAAGCATATGGTTTTATACCGACTTTTGGAGAAGCCTGTATTTACAAGAAAGTGAGTGGGAGCTCTGTAGCATTTCTAATATTATACGTGGATGACATATTGCTGATCGGAAATGATACTGAATTTCGGAATAGCATAAAAGGATACTTGAATAAGAATTTTTCAATGAAAGACCTCGGTGAAGCTGCTTATATATTGGGCATCAAGATCTATAGAGATAGATCAAGACGCTTAATAGGACTTTCACAAAGCACATACCTTGATAAAGTTTTGAAGAAGTTCAAAATGGATCAAGCAAACAAAGGGTTCTTGCCTGTGTTACAAGGTGCGAAGTTGAGTCAGACTCAATGCCCGACCACTGCAGAAGATAGAGAGAAAATGGAAGTCATTCCCTATGCTTCAGCCACAGGTTCTATCATGTATGCAATGCTGTGTACCAGACCTGATGTGTGCCTTGCTACTAGTTTAGCAGGGAGGTACCAACGTAATCCAGGAGTGGATCACTGGACAACGGTCAAGAACATCCTAAAATACCTAAAGAGGATTAACAATATGTTTCTCGTTTATGGAGGTGACAAAGAGCTCATGTAAACGGTTACGTCGATGCAAGCTTTAACACTGATCCGTATGACTCTAAGTCACAAACCAGATACATATTTTTATTAAACCAGATACATACCTTATTAAATGGTGGGATCTACATGTGAAGCGGAGTACATAGCTGCTTCGTAAGCAACAAATGAAGGAGTCTAGATGAAGGAGTTCATATCCGATCTAGGTGTCATACCTAGTGCATCGGGTCCAATGAAAACCTTGGTGACAATACTGGTGCAATTGCCTTGACAAAGGAATCTAGATTTCACAAAAGAACCAAGCACATCAAGAGATGCTTCAATTCCATCTGCGATCAAGTCAAGGAGGGAGACATAGAGATTTGCAAGATACATACGGATCTGAATGTTGCAGACCCGTTGAATAAGCCTCTCTCACGAGCAAAACATGATCATCACCAAGACTCCATGGGTGTTAGAATCATTACAATGTAATCTGGATTATTGACTCTAGTGCAAGTGGGAGACTGAAGGAAATATGCCCTAGAGGCAATAATAAAGTTTTTATTTATATTTCCTTATATCATGTAAATGTTTATTATTCATGCTAGAATTTTATTAACCGAAAACTTAGTACATGTGTGAATACATAGAGAAATAGAGTGTCACTAGTATGCCTCTACTTGACTAGCTCGTAATCAAAGATGGCTAAGTTTCTTAGCCATGGACAAAAGAGTTGTCATTTGATGAACGGGATCACATCATTAGAAAATGATGTGATTGACTTGACCCATCCGTTAGCTTAGCACTTTGATCGTTTAGTTTATTGCTATTGCTTTCTCCATGACTTATATATGTTCCTATGACTATGAGATTATGCAACTCCCGAATACCGGAGGAACACTTAGTGTGCTATCAATCGTCGCAACGAAACTGGGTGATTATAAAGATGCTCTACAGGTGTCTCTGATGGTGTTTGTTGAGTTGGCATAGATCGAGATTAGGATTTGTCACTCCGTGTATCGGAGAGGTATCTCTGGGCCCTATCGGTAATGCACATCACCATAAGCCTTGAAAGCAATGTGACTAATGAGTTAGTTACGGAATGTTGCATCACGAAACGAGTAAAGAGACTTGTCGGTAATGAGATTGAACTAGGTATTGAGATACCGACGATCGAATCTCGGGCAAGTAACATACCGATGACAAAGGGAACCATGTATGTTGTTATGCGGTTTGACCGATAAAGATCTTCGTAGAATATGTAGGAACCAATCTGAGCATCCAGGTTCCATATTGGTTATTGACCGGAGATGAGTCTCGGTCATGTCTACATAGTTCTCAAACCCGTAGGGTCCGCACGCTTAATGTTTGGTGACGATCAGTATTGTGAGTTTATGTGTTTTGATGTACCGAAGGTAGTTCGGAGTCCCAGATATGATCACGGACATGACGAGGAGTCTCGGAATGGTCGAGACATAAAGATCGATATATTGGAAGGCTATGTTTGGACATCGGAATGGTTCCGGGTGAGTTCGGGCATTTACCGGAGTACCGGGGGGTTACCGGAACCCGCCGGGGAGTATATGGGCCTTAATGGGCCTTAGTGGGAGAGAAGAGAAGGCAGCCTAGGAGGGGGCGCCCCCCCAAGACCAATCCGCATTGGGTGAGGGGGCCGGCCCCCCTTTCCTTTCTCGTTCTCCCTCTTCCTTCTATTCCTAGTTGGACTAGGAAAGGGGGAGTCCTACTCCTACTAGGAGGAGGACTCCTCCCCATTGGGGCGCCTAGAGAAGCCGGCTGGCCTCCCCTCTCCCTCCTTTATATACGTGGGGAGGGGGCACCCTAGAACATGCAAGTTAATTGTTTAGCCGTGTGTCGTGCCCCCCTCCATAGATTTCCACCTTGGTCATTTCGCTGTAGTGCTCAGGCGAAGCCCTGCGTCGGTAACTTCATCATCACCGTCATCATGCCATCATGCCGATGAAGCTCTCCCTCGACACTCAGCTGGATCTAGAGTTCGTGGGACGTCATCGAGCTGAACGTGTGCAGATCACGGAGGTGCCGTACCTTCGGTGTTAGGATCGGTTGGATCGTGAAGACGTACGACTACAACAACCGCATTGTCATAATGCTTCCGCTTACGGTCTACGAGGGTACGTGGACAACACTGTCCCCTCTCGTTGCTATGCATCACCTAGATGGATCTTGCATGTGCATAGGGAATTTTTTGAAATCACCTAGCGGTTTGGACAGGAGAAAGGGAACGGAGGCGGATGACTAAGGCTATGGCTGGCACAACAGTTTATATAGCAATGGTGGGCGACGGAGGGACGAACGGGTGGTGCCGGGGTAGCCGCCTCGGCAGCCGCGTATCATTAATGTGGGCGGCAGACGGACGAATGACACTGTGTCGTTTGAACGCAGAGCAATAGCCTGCATCGAAAAGCGACGCGGGCGGCGCTGACCGTTTCGGGCGGAAAGCGCGCGCGGGCGAGGGAGGCTGTCTGGGTGGGCTAGGGCGGTCAGACTCGTGCTAGGCAGTGGGTCGGTCCAGCAGCCGAACATGCTGGCTCGCCAGCGAGCTCGCTGAGCTGAGCAACGACAATCATACGATGGACGTAGCTTCCGACCAGGAGCCGGCGCCACTGTCCAAGCCAGTTCATGTTGTTTTCACCATAGAGCAGGTGCGGCCGCACTTCGACGCCCTAATGGCGGAAGAGCTTGTTGGGGAAGCAGTTATTTCAAAAAATTTCCGACACACATGCAAGATCATGGTGATGCATAGCAACGAGAGGGGAGAGTTTCTTCCATGTACCCTCGTAGACCATTAAGCGGAAGCGTTGTGACAACGTGGTTGATGTAGTCGTACGTCTTCAGGATCAACCGATCCTCAGTACCGAACGTACGGCACCGCCGCGTTCAGCACACGTTCAGCTCGGTGACGTCCCGCGAACTCACGATCCAGTAGAGCTCGAGGGAGAGTTTCGTTAGCACGACAGCGTGGTGATGATGTTGATGAAGCTACCGACGCAGGGCTTCGCCTAAGCACCGCTATGATATGACCGAGGTGGATTATGGTGGAGGGGGGCACCGCACACGGCTGGGAGAGATCAATGATCAACTTGTCTATCTTGGGGTGCCCCCTGCCCCCATATATAAAGGAGCTAGGGGGGAGGCGGCCGACCAAGGAGGAGGACGTGCCAAGGGGGGAGTCCTACTCCCACCGGGAGTAGGACTCCTTCTTTCCTAGTAGGAGTAGGAGAAGGGGAAAGGGAAGGAGAGAGGAGGAAAGAAAGGGGGCGCCGCCCCCCTCCTTGTCCAATTCGTACTAGAGGGGGAGGGGCGCGCGGCCTGCCCTGGCTGCCCCTCCTCTTCTCCACTAAGGCCCAATAGACCCATTACACTCCCCGGGGGGTTCCGGTAACCCCCCGATACTCCGGTATATGTCTGGAACCTCCCGAAACACTTCCGGTGTCCGAACATTGTCGTCCAATATATCAATCTTTAAGTGTGAACTACCTTCGGTACATCAAAACATATAATCATATCCGGGACTCCGAACTACCTTCGGTACATCAAAACATATAAACTCATCATCACAGAACTTTAAGTGTGCGGACCCTACCGGTTCGAGAACTATGTAGACATGACCAAGACACGTCTCCGGTCAATAACCAATAGCGGAACCTGGATGCTCATATTGGTTCCCACATATTCTATGAAGATCTTTATCGGTCAAACCGCATAACAACGTATGTTGTCCCCTTTGTCATTGGTATGTTACTTCCCCGAGATTCGATCGTCGGTATCTCAATACCTAGCTCAATCTCATTACCGGCAAGTCTCTTTACTCGTTCCGTAATGCATCATCCCGCAACTAACTCATTAGTCACATTGCTTGCAAGGTTTATAGTGATGTGCATTACCGAGAGGGCCCAGAGATACCTCTCCGACAATCGGAGTGACAAATCCTAATCTTGATCTATGCCAATTCAACAAGTACCATCGGAGACACCTGTAGAGCACCTTTATAATCACCCAGTTATGTTGTGACGTTTGGTAGCACACAAAGTGTTCCTCCAGTATTCGGGAGTTGCATAATCTCATAGTCATAGGAACATGTATAAGTCATGAAGAAAGCAATAGCAATATACTAAATGATCAAATGCTAAGCTAACGGAATGGGTCAAGTCAATCACATCATTCTATAATGATGTGATCCCGTTAATCAAATGGCAACTCATGTCTATGGCTAGGAAACTTAACCATCTTTGATTCAACGAGCTAGTCAAGTAGAGGCATACTAGTGACACTCTGTTTGTCTATGTATTCACACATGTACTAAGTTTCCAGTTAATACAATTCTAGCATGAATAACAAACATTTATCATGATATAAGGAAATATAAATAACAACTTTATTATTGCCTCTAGGGAATATTTCCTTCAGTCTCCCACTTGCACTAGAGTCAATAATCTAGATCGCATCGCCATGTGATTTAGCATCAATAGTTCACATCACCATGTGATTAACACCCATAGTTCACATTGTCATGTGACCAACACCCAAACGGTTTACTAGAGTTAATAATCTAGTTCACATCGCTATGTGATTAACACCCAAAGAGTACTGAGGTGTGATCATGTTTTGCTTGTGAGAGAAATTTAGTCAACAGGTCTGCCACATTCAGATCCTTATATATTTTGCAAATTTCTATGTCTACAATGCTCTGGACAGAGCTACTCTAGCTAATTGCTCCCACTTTCAATATGTATCCAGATTGAGACTTAGAGTCATCTGGATCAGTGTCAAAACTTGCATTGACGTAACCCTTTACGACGAACCTTTTGTCACCTCCATAATCGAGAAACATATCATTATTCCACTAAGGATAATTTTGACCGCTATCTAGTGATCTACTCCTAGATCACTATTGTACTCCCTTGTCAAACTCAGTGTAGGGTATACAATAGATCTGGTACACAGCATGGCATACTTTATAGAACCTATGGCCGAGGCATAGGGAATGACTTTCATTCTCTTTCTATCTTCTGCCGTGGTCGGGCTTTGAGTCTTACTCAATTTCACACCTTGTAACACAGGCAAGAACTCTTTCTTTGACTGTTCCATTTTGAACTACTTCAAAATCTTGTCAAGGTATGTACTCACACTAGTAGAAAACAGGGCATTTGTCCCGGTTCGTAAGGGCCTTTAGTCCCGGTTCAGGAACCGGGACTAAAGGGTCGTTACTAATACCTCCCCCCTTTAGTCCCGGTTCAAACCAGAACCGGGACAGATGGGCCTTCACGTGGCCACTGCCGGCAGCCCAGGCAGGGGGGCCTTTGGTCCCAGTTGATGACATAAACTGGGACCAAAAGGCTTCCACGCGTCAGCAGCTGGCTGGAGCTGAGGTTTTTCTTTTTTTAACAAAATAAAGTGGCTCTTTTAGGGGTTTAGGGGGTTATTTTTAGGTTGTTATTAGCTATCTAATAGAGAGAAGTGTCCTCTCTTATATCTTCATCCTTGGTTTACCAACGCTACTACTATGTTCATTTCACCCGCAGATATATAATAACTCATGCATGCTCGCATCATACATCATCATATATAATAACAAGTCCTACTAATCAAGCATCATCATACAACTTCTACTCGTTATTAATAATAAGTCATACGATCATCATCCTCATAGTTATCGAACCCAACCCTACATAATTGTTCTTAGCACATGATCATCAGTATCAGGTAGGCCTAAACACACTTAAGTTAAAATAGCATAAAACAATATAGACCCTGACTCTCCATTATGAAGAATGGAGAATCCTGTCTCCAATTCTTGCACTTCGCTTCCTTTTTCTTCCAAGAAGCTCCTTACGACTGTCCATACATTTTTTCCATTCTTTGATTGTCATGTCTCCACTTCTTTTAGAAATCCGGTATGGACAGTTGAGATTCGTAGGATGACCTGGATATATGTTGAAAACACGAAGGCTGCCGCCATTCTGATACATCAAATGAGGCACACAATCCTCTGGGATTCTCTATTGAAAAACATAGTAATAACTTCGTAGTTAGCAATGATGTACTAGTTTTAGAAGTATGCAAAAAGATGCACGGATGTCGTAATAGTAAAAAAATCTTACCAGGGTATCTCCATGGTAGTTACCGTAGTTCAACACGTGCACTAGTGGCACGTATTGACCATAATGTTGAGGAGTTCGATTGTAGATATTGTAATTCTCAAGATCATTTCAAAATCCAACCAGATGAGTTTTCTCCTTGTAAGTTAACCCAGAGCCATCGGTGTAGTAAGTTCTATCTACCATCTTCTGCACATTCTTTGATACTTCAAAATAAGGTGTCAATGGAAATAAGCTGTCAACTATTTTGAAATGAACAATATAAATTAGTTAATAATTAACTATGTTTGAGAAACTCACATAGCGGTAGAACTGGAGGCGTATCAACAAGGACCCAAATGTCCATATTGTCTTGCTCGATTTCAGGATCACCAAGATCCATGGTGACAAGCATACCCTCATCAAAACCATACAATTTGCAAAATGCTTCCCAATTTTTGCAACCAAAATGGGTTACGCTCTCAGCATTATACAACTTTACTTCAAAATCCACATCATCATGGGTCCTTAGGTGAATTTTCTTCGTTTCAAAATTTTCATGGTCTTCAAAATCCATCCTCTCCAAGACATAGCATCTTGCATGGCATGGGATAAACTATACTCAATTTGTAAAAGATGAAAATTACAGGATGAAATAGTTGAAGTCATGCTTAATTATGAAAAAACACTTGTCGTCGTTGCGTACCGTTTCAACTTCGAAGGTCTCCTCGAGCTTAATGCTGAAGCGCCGATCATCGTCCAGGTGAGGCCTGTCGCACAGACCTCGATCGTCGTGGCACCAGTCGCACTCCCCCGGGAGACTTCCGTCGTCCGATGATGACATTTCCTACGTTCATAATTCAAAGATTAAACATGTACAATTAAATATATATATGTACTACAAAAACTAAATTAGTTCATTATTATTCAACTAATCATATGCATATGGCTTGCATAGTGCTCTCCAATTTGAGCATTCAATAAGAAAAATCAAATGGCAAAATAAAGTAGTATTCAAATTAGGATGCATTCAATTATAAGAAAAACTACATCATCTCCATGTGTCCGTACATCATCGAATATTATCACTAATACACGTCGAATACTATCATACATATTGCCAGTACAGCTAGAACCATAGCGCCCGACGGGTATCGGCGCGGGCGGTGGACACCCAAAGGGAAGGAACCATCACAGGATCATAGCTCCAGTGAGATCCCTGAAGAACCTGCCAGGTATTCTCGAACCTGCCCTCCAACGCAACCATGTAGCGATGGACGTACCGGTCCTCCTCGCTGACACGGCGACGTACCACCTTCGCGGTGTCCGGAAGGCTCGGCACCGTCACTGGCCCACGCGACCGCCACCAAACAAGGATCGGGTCAACGACGGGCTGGCTCCTCACCAAGCTACGCCCCCCGGAAGGTAGCGCCTCCCAATACCACCCCGACGGAGCCCAGTCCCGGACATGGCCCATCTAGTCAAGCAGGTGTTGTCCTCCGCCGACTCGACGATGAGGATGCGGGATAGGCATCGTCCACATCGATGCGGGAATAATTGCTTTATCTAAAAAAATAAACTAGTTCTATGAATTTTCTTGCTAAAAATAAACTACTTCTATAGTAAAATAAACCAATTTTATTAAATCAACTAGTTCAACTACTAAGCACTTACTATAAATAGAATAAAGTAGTACTTACTAAAAATAAACAAGTTTACCTAGTTCTAACTAATTCCATTAAACACTTTCTAAGTAGTACTTATATTAAAAGTTATCGGGGAGGGGGGTATATCGACAATGACATACCCGATAACAAAAATAAGAAGAGGAAGAAGAAGAAAAAAAAGAGGAGAAGAAGAAAGGAATAGAGGAGGAGATCGAAGAAAAAAAAAGAAAAAAAAGAGGAGAAGAAGAAGGAATAATAGAGTAGGAGAAGAAGAATTCTTCTTCTTTTCCTCTATTCCTTCTTCTTCTCCTCTTTTTTTTCTTCTTCTTTTTCATCTTCTTATTTATTTATCCTCTTCTTCCTCTCCTCTTCTTCTTATTCTTCTTCTTCTTCTCCTTCTTCCTCTTCTTATTTTCCTTTGCATATATATGAATAAAATAAAAATTCTATGCACAAAATTACAACAGAAAAAAATCATAAAAAATCTATGAACAAAATAAAAATTCTATGCACAAAATTACAACAAAAAAATCATAAAAATTCTATGAAAAATTTGACATATTCTTTGCATATATATGAACACGCAAACTTTTGCATATGCAACAATAATATCACCAAAAAAATGAATGAACGGGAAAAACTTCTAACTTTTGCATCTAAACTATACATCTAAATTAACTACAACAACTCAATTTTAACTATACATCTAAACTACGCATCTAAATTAACTACAACAACTCAATTAACTATACATCTAAATTAACTGCACATCTAAATTAACTCCGAAGCTCACTGCGCAATGGGGCGGCGATCAACGAGGAGGCAGTACACGGGGGCGACGGTGAGGGGCGCGGCGACGGCGACGGTGAGAGGCGCGGAGACGGCGACGGTGCAGGGGCGCAGCGACGGGCGATGAGGAGGCAGGGGGCGGCGACGGCGACGGTGAGGGGCACGGCGTCGGGCGGCGAGGAGGCAGGGGGGCACGGGGCGGCGACGGTGTCTGGGCCCCGCGAGACGGCGTCGGAGGCAGGGGCGACGACGAGGCGCAGATCGATGGGCAGCCTGGCGGCATCGTCGAGCGAGGAAGATGAACTGAATGAAAAATTTCACAAGTGCTACTTATATAGACGAAGCATTGGTTCCGGTTCATGACAGAAACCGGGACGAATGCGACCTTTAGTCCCGGTTGGTGCCACCAACCGGGACCAAAGGGCACTTTTCGGCAGCCCAAAGGGCGGGAAGCGGCGGCCTTTGGTCCCAGTTGGTGCCACCAGCCGCGACTAAAGGGGGCGTTAGTCCCGGTTGGTGCCACAAACCAGGACCAATTCCCCCTTTAGTCCCGGTTGGTGCCACCAACCGGGACCAATGGCCTTGCGCTGGCGCGGTGGTGGGAGTTTAGTCCCACCTCGCTAGTTGGGAGTGGCCAGCACCTGTTTATAAGCTCCGGTGCCTCTTCCCTCTCGAACTCCTCTGAAATGCAGGCTTATGGGCCTAATTGGACACTGCAATGCCTATGGGCCTACTGGGCCTGTTGCGGGCCTGAATCCTGGCCCATGGTTGGGTTTCTAGTCGTATTCAGGCCGTGCTGGCCCAGTAGGCGGCATTTTTTTTTTCCTTTTTTCTATTTATTTTTTCATTTCTACTTAGGTCACAATCCTGGGCCATACTTATAGTTTTTTAGTGATTTCTTTTTTCTTTTAGGTCACAAAAATTATAAACTTTCTGTTAGTGCCATTAGCTTTAAATTTTGAATAGTTTAAATTTGAATTTTTTAAAATTTGTGTGAATCACTAGTTTATTAAATTTGTGTGAAAACACTTTGTGTATTATATTTACTATGTACAATTTTTTTTCTTTTTTTGTATTTATTTTTTCATTTCTACTTAGGTCACAATCCTGACCATTATTTTTTCATTTCTACTTAGAACTAAATACTTATAGTTTTTTAGTGATTTCTTTTTTCTTTTAGGTCACAAAAATTATAAACTTTTTGTTAGTGCCATTAGCTTTAAAATTTGAATAGTTTAAATTTGAATAGTTTAAATTTGAATTTTTTAAAATTTGTGTGAATCACTAGTTTACTAAATTTGTGTGAAAACACTTTGTGTATTATATTTACTATGTACAATTTTTTTTCTTTTTTCTATTTATTTTTTCATTTCTACTTAGGTCACAATCCTGGCCATTATTTTTTCATTTCTACTTAGAACTAAGTACTTATAGTTTTTTAGTGATTTCTTTTTTCTTTTAGGTCACAAAAATTATAAACTTTCTGTTAGTGCCATTAGCTTGAAAATTTGAATAGTTTAAATTTGAATTTTTTAAAATTTGTGTGAATCACTAGTTTATGAATCACTAGTTTACTAAATTTGTGTGAAAACACTTTGTAGAATAGTTAAAATTGATTTTTGAGTCAATCTTTTTCCTGCTATTTAATAGCAGGTGGCACTTTTTTTGTTTTTGTTTTGTAGTGATTTCTTTTTTATTTTAGGTCACAAAAATTATAAACTTTCTGTTAGTGCCATTAGTTTTAAAATTTGAATAGTTTAAATTTGATTTTTTAAAATTTGTGTGAATCACTAGTTTATGAATAACTTTACTATAAATTAACTTTCTGTTAGTGCCATTATACTCAATTTGGTAATTTTAGTTAGTCATAACAATTTTTCTATTTATTTTTTCATTTCTACTTAGAACCAAATACTTATAGTTTTTAGTGATTTCTTTTTTCTTTTAGGTCACAAAAAATAAAAACTTCTCTGTTAGTGAACATAGATGCACTTATAGAGAAAATTAAACATAAATTCATAATCAATTTCTATTTATGAATTTAGGTCCAATTTCCTCTATAGGTGCATCTATTTTCACTTTGAGAGGAGCTCAACAACGCAGAGAGGGAAGGGCTTATAAACAGGTGTCGGCGCCCTTCGGTTGGCGAGGTGGGACTAAACTCTGGGTGCAACGAGGGCCGACCCTTTAGTCCCGGTTCGTGGCACGAACCGGGACTAAAGGGGAGCCTTTGGTCCCGGCTCATGCCATGAACCGGGACCAATGGTGGTGGGTCAGGCGCCAGGCCCATTGGTCCCGGTTCGTCCCACCAACCAGGACCAAAAGGTCCAGACGAACCGGGACCAATGGCCCACGTGGCCCGGCCGGCCCCCTGAGCTCACGAACCGGGTCCAATGCCCCCATTGGTCCCGGTTCTAGATTGAACCGGGACTAATGGGCTGACCCGGCCTGGACCGTTGCCCCCTTTTCTACTAGTGTCACTGAAAAAACTTACCAAGCGTCTTTGATCTATCTCTATAGATCTTGATGCTCAATAGGTAAGTAGCTTCACCGAGGTCTTTCTTTGAAAGACCCCTTTCAAATACTCCTTTCAATTTGCTTTCCAGAAAATTCTACATTATTTCCGATCAACAATATGTCATTCACATATACTTATTAGAAATGTTGTAGTGCTCCCACTCACTTTCATGTAAATACAGGCTTCACCGTAAGTCTGTATAAAACTATATGCTTTGATCAACTCATCAAAGCATATATTCCAACTCCGAGATGCTTGCACCAGTCCATATATGGATCACTGGAGCTTGCACATTTTGTTAGCACCTTTAGGATCGACAAAACCTTCTGGTTGCATCATATACAATTCTTCTTTAAGAAATCCATTAAGGAATGTAGTTTTGACATCCATTTGTCTAATTTCATAAAATGTGGCAATTTGTGAACATGATTCGGACAGACTTAAGCATCGCTGCGAGTGAGAAAAATCTCATCATTGTCAACACCTTGAACTTTGTCAAAAGCCTTTTTCGACAAGTCTAGCTTTGTAGATAGTAACACTACTATCAGCGTCCATCTTCCTCTTGAAGATCCATTTATTTTCTATCGCTTGCCGATCATCGGACAAGTCAACCAAAGTCCACACTTTGTTCTCATACATGGATCCCAACTCAGATTTCATGGCCTCAAGTCATTTCGCGGAATCTGGGCTGATCATTGCTTCCTCATAGTTCGTAGGTTCGTCATGGTCAAGTAACATGACCTCCAGAATAGGATTACCGTACCACTCTGGTGTGGATCTCACTCTGGTTGACCTACGAGGTTCGTAAGTAACTTGATTTGAAGTTACATGATCATCATCATTAGCTTCCTCACTAATTGGTGTAGGAGTCACACGAACAGATTTCTGTGATGAACTACTCTCCAATAAGGGAGCAGGTACAGTTACCTCATCAAGTTCTACTTTCCTCCCACTCAGTTCTTTCGAGAGAAACTCCTTCTCTAGAAAGGATCCATTCTTAGCAACGAATGTCTTGCCTTTCGATCTGTGATAGAAGGTGTACCCAATTGTCTCCTTTGGGTATTCTATGAAGACACATTTCTCCGATTTGGGTTCGAGCTTATTAGGTTGAAGCTTTTTCACATAAGCATCGCAGCCCCAAACTTTAAGGAACGACAACTTTGGTTTCTTGCCAAACCACAGTGTCGTCTCAACGGATTTAGATGGTGCCCTATTTAACATGAATGCAGCTGTCTCTAATGCATAACCCCAAAACGATAGTGGTAAATCGGTAAGAGACATCATAGATTGCACCATATCTAATAAAGTACGGTTACGATGTTCGGACATACCATTACGCTGTGGTGTTCCAGGTGGCGTGAGTTGCGAAACTATTCTGCATTGTTTCAAATGAAGAACAAACTCGTAACTCAAATATTCTCCTCCATGATCAGATCATAGAAACTTTATTTTCTTGTTATGATGATTTTCCACTTCACTCTGAAATTCTTTGAACTTTTCAAATGTTTCAGACTTATGTTTCATCAACTAGATATACCCATATCTGCTCAAATCATCTGTGAAGGTCAGAAAATAATGATACCTGCCACGAGCCTCAACACTCATCGGACTGCATACATCAGTTTGTATTATTTCCAACAAGTCTGTTGCTCGCTCCATTGTTCTGGAAAACGGAGTCTTAGTCATCTTGCCCATGAGGCATGGTTCGCAAGCATCAACTGATTCATAATCAAGAGATTCCAAAAGCCCATCAGCATGGATTTTCTTCATGCGCTTTACACAAATATGACCTAAATGGCAGTGCCACAAATAAGTTGCACTATCATCATTAATTTTGCATCTTTTGGCTTCAATATTATGAATATGTGTATCACTACGATCGATATTCAATAAACCATTCACCTCGGGTGTATGACCATTGAAGGTTTTATTCATGTAAACAGAACAACAATTATTCTCTGACTTTAAATGAATAACCGTTTTGCAATAAACATGATCAAATCATATTCATGCTTAACGCAAACACCAAATAACATTTATTTAGGTTCAACACTAATCCTGAAAGTATAGGGAGTGTGCGATGATGATCATATCAATCTTGGAACCACTTCCAACAAATATCGTCACTTCACCCTTAACTAGCATTTGTTCATTCTGCAAATCCCGTTTCGAGTTACTAATCTTTAGCAACTGAACTAGTATCAAATACTGAGGGGTTGCTATAAACACTAGTAAAGTACACATCAATAACATGCATATCGAATATACCTTTGTTCACTTTGCCATCCTTCTTATCCGCCAAATACTTGGGGCATTTCTGCTTTCAGTGACCAGTCCCTTTGCAGTAGAAGCAATTAGTCTCAGGCTTAGGTACAGACTTGGGCTTCTTCACTTGAGCAGCAACTTGCTTGCCATTCTTCTTGAAGTTCCCCTTCTTCCCTTTGCCCTTTTCTTGAAACTAGTGGTCTTGTCAACCATCAAAACTTGATGTTTTTGTTGATTTCTACCTTCGTCGATTTCAGCATCACGAAGAGCTTGGGAATCCTTTCCGTTATCCCTTGCATATTATAGTTCATCACGAAGTTCTAGTAACTTGGTGATGGTGACTACAGAACTCTGTCAATCACTATCTTATCTGGAAGATTAACTCCCACTTGATTCAAGTGATTGTAGTACTCAGACATTCTGAGCACATGCTCACTAGCTGAGCAATTCTCCTCCATCTTGTAGGCAAAGTTCTTTGTCAAAGGTCTCATACCTTTCGACATGGGCATGAGTCTGAAATACTAATTCCAATTCTTGGAACATCTCATATGCTCCATGGCGTTCAAAACGTCTTTGAAGCCCCGATTCTAAACTGTAAAGTATGGTGCACTAAATGTGGGGACCCCGACTCATAAGTCGTGATCACCTAATGCACGTGTACAGTGATCCCAGAGATCAATGCTCAATGAACACACAGAAGCTAAATAACAAGAGTCTTACATCCATACATACCGTATTACACAAGTAGGACCATTATGGTCAAGTCTTGAGTATAGCACCGCAGCGGAAATCTTCGTCGATAACTTGGAGCCATGCCATCTGCCTTAACCCTACAAGCATTCTGACTGGGAGCGTCCTAGCTTGCATGCTCATCACCGAAGTATTCTTCTTCATATCATGTTCTTTCATGCCTGGCCAATAAAATAACCAGTGGCAAGCCAATGAGTACTTTGAATGTACTCGCAAGCAACCCAAAGGTGATAACAGAATAATTATGCAAGGCACTACTACTAATTTGGCATTTTTGCGGAAAGCTAGTTTTTCTCATGCAAGTATGATCAACATTTATCAAGGATATGAATGCGTCTGCAACAAGTATCAGGAGGTTACAGACATCAACATCGGGATAGAGTTGTGAACAACTCATACTCAAGCTCATCGTCACTTCCTCATGAATCACGTCAACAGATTTACCAAACCGTGTTGTTTGTCAGAAACATATGGACGTAGTCTAAGCAGCACCACCCAACTGTCCTTGACCGTGGACATGGCTATTCGAATAGTTTTACACTCTACAGAGGTTGCACACTTTACCCACACGATCCAGGGAACTTCCGTGTCATCCACGACCCGCGGTACCTCAAGTACCCGGGGTAAGCACCGGATCACTATCTTTCCCTAGACGACACTAACAAGGAGTCCACTCGTTGTTCCATATCCTCACGATGTACATCATACGAGACTCACTCGAGATCGTAACATCCGAGAGGGGTCACAACGGTGTATCCGGTGCCCTGTAAAAACAGTCATGGCCGCCCTACCTGGCACGACCCCGTCCCGAGAGAGAGCACCAACTCTCCCCTGTCACTAGTAATGCGGGCTCCAAGCTAGTATCGGCCTAGGTAATCAATAATGCCCTTTCCCATACAAGGGTAGAGTGGTTGCGCATGTAAGGTTGGGACAGTCGACAAATCTTAAATCTAATCCGTCTCTGTAAACAACACTTTTATCGAGCCTCGGTACACTACCTCTCCACCAAGTAGTGACCTAGTTCATCATCATCTCCCAGGGGCATTAGTGGTACCCACTAGGCTGTTTGCAAGTATGTCAACCCACACTTGTTTCTTTCCATGCATAACCCTGACCCACTTTGCGTAGCCATTTACTATAGCATATTTCTACAACCCACCAACACAACTCTAAGCAAGGGTAGAGTCATGAACAATGCAAGTATCAATGGAGTATGCAACGGAGGCAAGCCTAGCAAGGTTGCCATTCAAAGTATATCATGCACTTAGTGAAGCAACGAAAATGCCATCATGATGTAAAATGGTTCATCATGGTCAAAGGGCCGCTTGCCTGGTTCATCAGAGTCTTGAGAGCTTCTGGTCCTTCTCCAAGTACTCCATCTACGTTGGCAACTAACGTCGGAAATAATCACAATAAGCAACACAACAAGGCAAGAATTAATGTGCTCTAAAAATATGAAGTTGACTTTTATTGGATACTTCTGGTCATATGAGGAATGACCAAAGTGATTTCATTGGAAGTGGACCAATGGATATTTCTAAAAATTTCGATATGATGGAATCAAAGGGTTTATAGAATTGCAAGAAGTGTACAGAAGAATTATTTTGAAAAATGAGAAAAGGCACCCATTTAACAAAGAATGATTCTTGAGGCACCTAGGAGTTGGTTTCACTATATTTGGAGTTCAAATGATTTCTCTATGAATTTGCAAAGTTGGCTATATATGAAGAAATAGACCATTATTTGAGGTGATACAGAAAGTATTAGTAAAAATGTTCAAAAAGTAAGTTTTGTACTTATAGACATCTAGGATTTTGAATCATGGAATTTGGATCAAAAATGGGCTCTCTGTGATTTTCTAAAGTTTATCAAAGAAATGAAAAAATAGGATTTGCTAATTATTTGTGAAAGAAATATTTCTGTAAAAATGTGCAACTGGGCGGTGGCAGCGCGCACTGGGCGAGGTTTCGCAGTAGGGTGCCACTGGGCCGGCCCAGAGACTCGGCCGCACGCGTGCTGAAGGGCCACACCGAAGGCGTATTCCCCGTAGGCGCTTTCGCTGCAGAGAGGCAAAGAACCGGTGGGGGCGTCTCCACTTAATGACGTGGCTGGCCGACGGGGTCGCTGACCTGCGGGCCCCAGCCGCAGGGTCGTCTCCCTCCTCGTGCGCTCGGGACGGAGGGGGATCGAGCCCGACAGCGCTGTGGCAGGTGCTTGCCCCCGGCAGCACAAGCCACACCTGGCAAAGCCCCGGCCACCAAAGGGGTCGCCGGGAAGCGGCGCACCAGGGGGCTCCCTCGGGGATGGCAGGGAGATGGCCGAGCCATGCCCGGCACCGGCAGAGGCGGGCGGAAGCCCGGGCGATGATGTGCAGGGAGCGCAGCGCCCCGGAAGCCTGGGA
The DNA here is from genome assembly GCF_002162155.2 of Triticum dicoccoides. Taxonomy (NCBI): domain Eukaryota; kingdom Viridiplantae; phylum Streptophyta; class Magnoliopsida; order Poales; family Poaceae; genus Triticum; species Triticum dicoccoides. Next base: position 351,284,797 of record NC_041388.1, on the reverse strand, counting down.
GATAGGGGAAGAAGGATCGCCGGACCTTGGTGGCTCTTCTGGTGTGGAGAGGAGGAGGGTAGAAGCCCGCCCTTGCCCGAACCAGAGTGGAGGCCGGCGGCGGTACCCCGGCCATGGAGGTGGGAAGAGGGCACAAGGGGGAGATTGGGCATGTCCTAGAGGTTCACGGGAGTGATGGGGGTCCAGCAGAGGAGAGGAAGAGCTCTGGGGAAGGCTCTATATAGGGGGGCACTGATGCACCATGGGCGCGGTCCAGGCTGCGCTTGGGTGAGCTCTAGGAGGAGTGAGGAGAGAGGCTCAGGAGGGGGCCGCCAGCTTGCCGTGTCCCGGACGCCGAGGCCGCCTTGGGAGACATCACCCCGACGCCCAAGGCTGTCGTATGCCCTTGGCATGGGTGAGCTACAGTGCGGGAGAGCACTGTAGCGTGCTCCAGAGCGCGAGCTCTGCATGCACTGGCATTGTTTATGTGCCATGAGCATGTCCTTTTGTGTCTGGGGGTTTTGGGGGTGAGTAAACAATGTAGGAGTGGCATTGGATGCCCTAGAGAGCCAGTAGATGAGAGGGGAGGTGGAGAGAGAGGTGAACAGTGGCCGTCCAGAGGGGGAAATGGGGTTTTACCCCATCAATCATGGAGCTTTGGAAGAGGGGGAGCTACTGGAGGTAGGAGGTGACCTGGGGCAGCTGTGGTAAAAACTTGGTCTCACGGAGATTAGTGGAAGAGGTCAAAATGATGATTTTGGAAAAATGGCAGAAGGTGTTTGTTGTTGGTTTGGGCAAGAAAATTAATTCCACTTGCCATGATAATTAACAGGATGGAATGGCACTTAGAAATAGTGTGTTCTACCAAATTTAAGCTCATTTGGGCAAAGTTGACAGTGCAACTTTTGTAAACCCTAGAAATTAGCAGAAATAAACTTGTGTAGATCTAGTTGAGCAAATCACTTCCCCTTGATGAACTACTTGGTGTAGTGGCCTCATTTGGTCATGTGAACATGCTCACAAAAGTTGGGGTCAATGAGAGAAAGTTGGTATTACAAACTTGTTCAAATTTGATTCTGGTCAGAGAGGGTTTTGGTGCACTTTGGTGAACCAAAATAGTTTGGTTTGGGCTGAAACTGTGCAATATCATCATATTATGCATATGTGACTTGCTAGAATTTTCCTGGATTTATTGGAGAATATTTCTTGTAGAAATATTTCAAATCCTTGAAATGGGCAGAAATGGTTTTGGGAGCTTTTGTCCAATATTTTGATCATGACCATGTGTTGAAACTCATATATATGGGAAATATATGCCCACTGAGTTTCCCTGATTTTTGTCAAATATTTTTAAAGCTTTAAAATAATTTTAACCTATTAAAGACCATTTCTGGACTTAAGAAGAATCCTTTAAATAAAATAGGAAAATAACTCTAAAATTGTATTTTTGTGGTTTCTGGGTATCCTATATATAATAGGAGTCAAAAATATTTTTGGAAAGATTTTTACTGCCCTTAATTAAGTACTTGCAGTGCAAACCTCAATTCAAGGGTTTTTGAAAAACTAATTTTTGAAAATACTATTTGGCCAAATTATTTTTGTAAGAAATTATTTTTATGTCCTATACACATGGCATGATCATTGGTTCAAGAGTTTGGAGCAAGGAGATGAAGTATAGGAGTTGGAGGATTTATTTGATTTTTAGAGCACTTGCAAACAGTAGACAAAAATCAAATCAAGCAAATTCCAAAACACTCAAAAGTTTTGGTCAAACCACATTTTATCATGATTTATTAGCTTAAGTGTTGTGGCATGAAAATCAAGGCGTGACACTAAACTATCAAGTAGTCATCATATCGAGCTTGCCAAACATTCATAACGTCTGCATCTGCTCCTGCAATCGGTCTATCACCTAGCGGTGCATCAAGGACATAATTCTTCTGTGCAGCAATGAGGATAATCCTCAGTTCATGGATCCTATCCGCATCATTGCTACTAAAATCTTTCAACTTAGTTTTCTCTAGGAACATATCAAAAATAAAACAGGGGAGCTAAACGCGAGCTATTGATCTACAACATAGATAGACAAGCAAAATACTACCAGGTACTAAGTTCATGATAAATTTAAGTTCAATTAATCATATTACTTAAGAACTCCCACTTAGATATATAGACATCCCTCTAATCATCTAAGTGATCATGTGATCCATATCAACTAAACCATAACCGATCATCACGTGAAATGGAGTAGTTTTCAATGGTGAACATCACTATGTTGATCATATCTACTATATGATTCACGCTCGACCTTTCGGTCTCAGTGTTCCGAGGCCATATCTGCATATGCTAGGCTCGTCAAGTTTAACCAGAGTATTATGCGTGTGTAAAATTGTCTTACACCGGTTGTAGATGAACGTTGAGCTTATCACACCCGATCATCACGTGGTGTCTCGGACGACGAACTTTGGCAACGGTGCATACTCAGGGAGAACACTTTCACCTTGAAATTTAGTGAGAGATCATCTTATAGCTACCGTCAAACAAAGCAGAATAAGATACATAAAGGATAAACATCACATGCAATCAATATAAGTGATATGATATGGCCATTATCATCTTGTGCCTTTGATCTCCATCTCCAAAGCACCGTAATGATCACCATCATTACCGGCGCGACACCTTGATCTCCATTGTAGCATCATTGTTGTCTCGCCAACTATTGCTTCTATGACTATCGCTCCCGCTTAGTGATAAAGTAAAGCAATTACAGGGCGATTGCATTGCATAAAATAAAGCGACAACCATATGGCTCCTGCCAGTTGCCGATAACTCCGTTACAAAACATGATCATCTCATACAATAAATATAGCATCATGTCTTGACCATATCACATCACAGCATGCCCTGCAAAAACAAGTTAGACGTCCTCTACTTTGTTGTTGCATGTTTTACGTGGCTGCTATGGGCTGAGCAATAACCGTTCTTACCTACGCATCAAAACCACAACGATAGTTCGTCAAGTTAGTGCTGTTTTAACCTTCTCAAGGACCGGGCGTAGCCACACTCGGTTCAACTAAAGTTGGAGAAACTGACACCTGCCAGCCACCTGTGTGCAAAGCACATCAGTAGAACCAGTCTCGCGTAAGCGTACGTGTAATGTCGGTCCGGGCTGCTTCATCCAACAATATTGCCGAACCAAAGTATGACATGCTGGTAAGCAGTATGACTTGTGTCGCCCACAACTCACTTGTGTTCTACTCGTGCATATAACATCTACGCATAAACATGGCTCGGATGCCATTGTTGGGGAACATAGTAATTTCAAAAAAATTCCTACGCACACGCAAGATCATGGTGATGCATAGCAACGAGAGGGGAGAGTGTCGTCCACGTACCCTCGTAGACCGTTAAGCGGAAGCGCTATGATAACGCGGTTGATGTAGTCGTACGTCTTCACAATTGACCGATCCTCAGTACCGAACGTATGGCACCTCCACGTTCAGCTCGGTGACGTCCCGCGAATTCACGATCCAGTAGAGCTCGAGGGAGAGTTTTGTCAGTACGACGGTGTGGTGACGATGTTGATGAAGCTACCGACGCAGGTCTTCGCCTAAGCACCGCTACGATATAACCGAGGTGGATTATGGTGGAGGGGGGCACCGCACACGGCTGGGAGAGATCAATGATCAACTTGTGTGTCTTGGGGTGCCCCCTGCCCCCGTATATAAAGGAGCTAGGGGGGAGGCGGTCGGCCAAGGAGGAGGGCGCGCCAAGGGGGAATCCTACTCGACTAGGAGTCCTTTCCTAGTAGGAGTACGAGAAGGGGAAAGGGAAGGAGAGAGGAGGAAGGAAAGGGGGGCGCCGCCCACCCTCCTTGTCCAATTCGGACTAGAGGGGGAGGGGGCGCGCGGCCTGGCCTGGCCGCCCCTCCTCTTTTCCACTAAGGCCCAATAGGCCCTTTACACTCCCCGGGGGTTCCGGTACCCCCCGGTACTCCGGTATATGTCCGAAACACTTTCGTGTCCGAACATAGTCGTCCAATATATCGATCTTTATGTCTCAACCATTTCGAGACTCCTCGTCATGTCCGTGATCATATCCGGGACTCCGAACTACCTTCGGTACATCAAAACATATAAACTCATAATACCGATCGTCACAGAACTTTAAGCGTGCGGACCCTACGGGTTCGAGAACTAGGTAGACATGACCGAGACACGTCTCCGGTCAATAACCAATAGCGGAACCTGGATGCTCATATTGGTTCCCACATATTCGACGAAGATCTTTATCGGTCAAACCACATAACAACATACGTTGTTCCCTTTGTCATTGGTATGTTACTTGCCCGAGATTCGATCGTCGTTATCTCAATACCTAGCTCAATCTCGTTACCGGCAAGTCTCTTTACTCGTTCCGTAATGCATCATCCCGCAACTAACTCATTAGTCACATTGCTTACGAGGCTTATATTGATGTGCATTACTGAGAGGGCCCAGAGATACCTCCAATCAGAGTGACAAATCCTAATCTCGATCTATGCCAACTCAACAAGTACCATCGGAGACACCTGTGAGCACCTTTATAATCAACCAGTTATGTTGTGATGTTTGGTAGCACACAAAGTGTTCCTCCAGTATTCGGGAGTTGCATAATCTCATAGTCATAGGAACATGTATAAGTCATGAAGAAAGCAATAGCAATATACTAAATGATCGAATGCTAAGCTAACGGAATGGGTCAAGTCAATCACATCGTTCTCTAATGATGTGATCCGGTTAATCAAATGACAACTCATGTCTATGGCTAGGAAACTTAACCATCTTTGATTCAACGAGCTAGTCAAGTAGAGGCATACTAGTGACACTCTGTTTGTCTATGTATTCACACATGTACTAAGTTTCTGGTTAATACAATTCTAGCATGAATAATAAGCATTTATCATGATATAAGGAAATATAAATAACAACTTTATTATTGCCTCTAGGGCATATTTCCTTCAGAGCTGCCAGCATAGGAGGACTTGTGCTGCAACCTCCGTGTCCTCAACGAGCGGACATGTGGCCCTATGATCCTGGCTTGCTGAATGAGCAGCGGGCGCTATATCAGCCCATCCGTAGGGCCCGCGAGGCCCTCTTTGTTTTCCTTCCAGTTGTTGTGCTCGCTGTGGCGTCGCCATCTCGCGTTGTCAACATGCTCAACGGACATGAGGAATTAGGAGATGACTTTACTTGGAGAGGATGACAGGGGGACTAAGGGAGTCCTGGATTAGGGGGTGTCCGGGTAGCCAGACTATAACCTTTGGCCGGACTCTTGGACCATGAAGATACAAGATTGAAGACTTCTTCCCGTGTCCGGATGGGACTTTCCTTGGCGTGGAAGGCAAGCTTGGCGATACGGATATGTAGATCTCCTTCAGTTGTAACCGACTCTGTGTAACCCTAGCCCTATTCGGTGTCTATATAAACCGGAGGGTTTTAGTCCATAGGACGAACAACAATCATACCATAGGCTAGCTTCTAGGGTTTAGCCTCTCTGATCTCGTAGTAGATCTACTCTTGTACTACCCATATCATCAATATTAATCAAGCAGGAGTAGGGTTTTACCTCCATCGGGAGGGCCAGAACCTGGGTAAAAACATTGTGTCCCTCGTCTCCTGTTACCATCTGCCTAGACGCACAGTTCGGGACCCCCTACCCGAGATCCACCGGTTTTGACACCGACATTGGTGCTTTCATTGAGAGTTCCTCTATGTCGTTACCTTTAGGCCCGATGGCTCCTCCAATCATCAACTACGATGCAGTCCAGGGTGAGACCTTTCTCCCCGGACAGATCTTCGTATTCGGCGGCTTTGCACTGCGGGCTAATTCGCTTGGCCATCACGAGCAGATTGAAAGCTACGCCCCTGGCCATTTGGTCAGATTTGGAAGTTTGAACTACACGGCCGACATCCGCGGGGACTTGATCTTCGATGGATTCGAGCCACAGCGAAGCGCGCCGCACTGTCACGATGGGTATGACCTAGCTCTGCCGCCAAGCAGTGCCCTGGAGGCCGCACCCGCATCAACTCCGACCCTTAGCTCGGAGCCATCTGCGCCGATCAAGGACGAGTGGATAGACACCACCTCGGGGGCCGCAACCTCAACGGCGATCGAGCCAAATACCAGCCTTATCCTCTGCGAAACCCGTGACTCCAGGGTGCCGGACTCTTTTCCGAACTCCGAACCCTCTGCGCCCCGGCCAATCGGATCCGATGGGGAGCCGATCATGGAATTCACCGCCACGGATATCTTTCAGCGCTCGCCCTTCGGCGACATTCTGAATTCACTAAAGTCTCTCTCTTTGTCAGGAGAGCCCTGGCCGGACTATGGCCAACAGGGTTGGGATACGGACGACGAAGAAATTCGACACCCACCCACCACCCACTTCGTAGCCACTGTCGATGATTTAACCGACACGCTCGACTTCGACTCCGAATACATCGACGGTATGGACGATGATGTAGGAAATGAACATGAACCAACGCCTATAGGGCACTGGACAGCCACATCATCCTACGATGTATGCATGGTGGACACACCCAAAAGAAACGACCAGGAAGAACGGGACGATGCAACGAAAAGTCGTTCCTCCGAAAAGCATCCAAAGCGGCGGAGTAAGCACCGCTCCAAGCCCCGCCGTAATAGAGACAGCGGCCATATAGACCCAGCCACGGAGCAGGGCAAGCCGGCGAATGATGAACATGGCATCGAGCAACTGTCCGAACAAGGCAACTTGGATAAACAAACCGCACAACCCGTCCCTGACGAAGATAACAATCCGGACGACCTCACGCCGGATAAGTTCCTGGGACAGGATAACCTCCGCAAAAGGCTCATTGCCACGGCGCGTAGCCTAAAAAACCATAGTGGAAGCTCAAAACTGCGGAAGACGCACTCCGAATCAGATGGAGCAAGGTACTCGACACCGCAGACAAATACGGCGAAAATCGCCACACAAAGAGCTACCCAAAGCGAAAGCTACTGCCCGAATTTGATAAGGAGGCCCTAGAGCCCCCAAAATCAAAAAATAGGGAAGCCACCCGGTCGGATAGACGACCCCATGGCCAACATAGAGCGGTAAATGGCGCCGCACAAAAACCAACACGTGATCCACCCAAGAATTCACATCGAAAGAATGGCCCAGCCAGGTCTATCTATGGGTCAAAAAAGGAAGCTTTCGTAAGCAATGTAACACAACAAAAATCCGAACGACACGGCACACCCAAATACAGGGGTGCCGCACACACCCTCTGTTTCGCCGATGAGGTGCTGGATCATGAATTTCCAGCGGGATTCAAACCCGTAAACATAGAGGCGTATGATGGAACAACAGACCCTGGAGTCTGGATTGAGGATTATATCCTCCACATACACATGGCTAGAGGAGATGACCTCCACGCCATAAAATACTTACCCCTCAAACTCAAAGGGCCAGCCCGGCATTGGCTTAAAAGCCTTCCCGAAAACACCATTGGAAGCTGGGAAGAGCTCGAGGACGCTTTTCGGGCAAATTTTCAAGGGACCCACATCCGACCTCTGGATGCAGACGATTTAAGCCATATAACTCAACAGCCCGGTGAGTCAGCCTGGAAACTCTAGAACAGATTTCTTACTAAAAAGAACCAAATAGTCGACTGCACGGACGCCGAAGCCTTAGCAGCTTTCAAACACAGCGTTCGAGACGAATGGCTCGCCAGACACCTCGGTCAAGAAAAGTCAAGGACAATGGCTGCATTAACAAGCCTCATGACCCGCTTTTGCGCAGGAGAGGACAGCTGGTTGGCAAGACGCAGCACCAGCGACCCAAGTACATCCGAAGTCAGGGATGGAAACGGGAAACCACAATGCAGCAAGGACCAGCGTCGGAATAAGGGAAACAACCCGAAGAGCACGGCAATCAATGCCGGATTCAAAAGCTCTCGGCAGAATCAGAAAAAGCTGCCCCTCAATAACAGGGACGAGCTATCTAACCTAAACAAAATCCTGGACAAGATATGTAAAATCCACAGCACCCCCGGGAAGCCTGCAAACCACACCCACAGAGAATGTTGGGTCTTCAAGCAATCCGGCAAACTCAACGCCGAGCACAAAGGGCTCGACACACCAAGTGAGGACGATGATGAACCCCACAAGCAGAGCACCGGGAAACAAAAGAATTTCCCACAAGAAGTCAAAACAGTGAACTTACTTCACGTGACAAAAGGAAAAAAACAGAGCGGCGCCTATAGAGATACGCGCCATACGGCCTACCCCAAAGGAGTCTCGCCACTGGTTGTCAAAACCGATCACCTTCGACCATCAGGATTACTCTAGAAGTATCCGGAACACAGGCTGGACTGCCTTGGTATTGGATTCGATAATTGACAGACTCCACTTTACGCAAGTCCCGATGGACGGCGACAGTAGTCTAAACCTGCTATATCAGGACACAGTCCGCAAAATGGGGATGGACCCAACAAAAATTCGCCATAGCAACACTTCCTTTCAAGGAGTAACACCAGGCCCGGATACCCATTGTACGGGTTCTCTCTTGCTAGAAGTTATGTTCGGCTCCCTCGATAACTTCCGCCGCAAAAAGCTAACCTTCCACATCGTCCCTTTTCTAAGTAGCTATCAAGCACTACTGGGACGCGAGGCTTTCGCCCGCTTTAACGCAATACCGCATTATGCATCTCTTACGCTTAAGATGCCCGGTCCACGAGGCATCATCTCACTAAAGGGAAATATTGAGTGTTCCTCGCGCGCGGAATAATATGCGGCTGCCTTGACAGCCACACATTAAAACAGCTTCAGCAACTTAAGCATCTAACAGGTCATTAAGACCACGGACACGATTAGGCATGTCCAGAGCAAACATATAATTGATAAAAGGTTCAGTAGTCGCACACCCCTATACAAGGGGCTCCGCGTATGTGACAATAAGGCTCAATTTTACCCGTCTTGAATTACACTTTGTTTAGTACAGTGTACATTCTGCATAACTATAATTCTTTTCCTTTTTTAGCTAAGTTCTTCTCTTTTACAGATGACCACCATGCTACGCCCGTCCAGGACACGGCACAACGGAGACACAGGTGCAGACGTGCAGCAGGGACCCATCCCCAGGATTCTTTTTAGATTAAGACCCTACGTAAACCTTTTTTACTGTCTCTTGTTGATACACATCCCCCGGATTCTCATCATAACCGAGGAGGAGGCTGGCATCTTGGCATGTGGCCATGTCAGAATTTCTCACGTACCTAGACACAAGGGGCTTATTTTCAAGGGCACTGCTCAGCCCGCTTTCATAAAGACCGAATACCTTAGGGAGTGTTCGACGTCGTGAGTTTGGCCTTATATGCATCAGCTCCGAGTCATGTCTTTGGTCAAATGTTGGGTTTGCCCGGCTCCTGTGTTTTGCTGCCTTACGTTCCACTCTATCGGCTAAGGCGGCACCAGGAGAACTACTGCGATTGTGCCCCGGTTCAGCCAGGCGAGCACCTCAGTAGAGAAAGCCAAAAACTGACTGTTGTGATATAGCGCGAGACTGGTCAACCACTCGATGACCCATCGAAATCTTCGGGATTCCTCCGCATTAACGAAGGGCCGTTTCCCGGTCAGGCACACACGCGCCCCGAGTTCGGGCGAGCGCGGCGCCACCAGGGGCTATATAATAGCCTCACAGTCAAGCTCCTATGGCCAAGTGAAAGTGATAAAGCATTATTGTCTGGTTGCCTGGTTCGCTGCGCCATCACCTCCTTCATGGACCAAGACGTTGGATCAAGTGTGAAAATGCGCCTTCTACGAACACCCCCGCATTATATGCGTGGGGGCTGAAGCTGACGACTGCCATCTTTCAGGTTATATACATATATACATTAATGGCCGCACAGGAGGTATTTTAATTCTTGAAGGCACAAGTATAAAAAGCTTTTACATTCCATCAAAATATTGTTTTACAAAATACTTGTTATTAGAACATAGTATCCTTCGAGCACTGCGTCTCTATTAAACGAGCGCCTTGCAGAACTTCATGAAAATAGTGCTCAGCAGGTACTCGGCTTCCGTCCGAGTCTTTGGATGCAACAACGGTGGCCTCCATCTCCGCCCAGTATGTCTTGACATGGGCAAGGGCCATCCGTGCACCCTCTATGCATGTTGACCTCTTCATCACATTGATATGCGGCACTGCACCAAGGAACTGATGCAACAAGCTAAAATAGTTGTTCGGCTTGGGCCTCTCCGGCCACAGATGATTCACGACATCCTTCATGGCGAGTCCAGACAACCTATTCAGTTTGGCCCATTCGGCCAAACGATCGGTCAATGGAAGTGGACGCTCCGGATTGTTAAATTGTGACCAAAAGAGCTTTTCCACTTCGCTATCTTTCTGATCTCAGAAATGTTCGGCCGCGTCAGCGGCACTCGCAGCTAAATCCAGATAGGCGTCTGCCGAACTCCACATCTGGTCCAACGGCGCATACTTCGTATCTCCGAACTTCATCCGCAACATAAAGGGCTTTCCAGCCGCGACATCTCTGGCCTGACGCAGCTCCTCCTTCATCGCTCTCATCACAGAACGAGCATCCTTGGCCGCCGTAATGGCCTTTTCCAGGTTTGCCGCTCCGCCTGATCTCCTTTCTCAAGAAGCTTGCAGCGGTCAGCAGCGGTCTGCAACTTCACAGCCATCTCGGCCATTTCATTTTTGCTTCGGCAATGAGCAGCCTGTTCGGCTTTCAGCTCCTCAACCGCCTTTAGGGCAGCCGCATCGCTTTTTCTGGCTTGTTCCTTGGCTCGGGCAAGCTCTACCCGAAGGTCCTCCACAGCGGCAGCCCCATCTGCATCAAGTGCACACATTGTAAGATACTGGCATCAAGCTCCTCTTACCAGGTGTCCCTGGAGAGATTACATAACTTGGGCCTCGTCCAGCCGCTTGTTGACAAGCGCGATATCGGCATCCGCCACGTCCAGTTGCCGCGATAGCTCGGCAAACTCATCAGTCCGGCTGGCCACCGGACACCTTGCCACCTGCATAGGAAGGCGGCAAAATTATAACTGGGACTATGATTCTCTGCATGCTGCCGACTTCGACAACACATAGAGTCTCAGGGGCTACTATCCACACAGGGCGCATCTTATATATGCGGAACTGTCAAAAGGTACATCACTTTCGCGTACCTCGAAGCCTGTCGGCAAACTCCTGACGGCCTTGTGCAACCTGCTTTCCGCGGACGAAATCCTTTCAATTACGATACCCATTAAGGCACGGTGCTCCTCCGAGATAGACGCTCGCCCTAGCAGGTCCTTCAGCTCCTCTGACTGTGCACCAGGCAGTGCCGGACTCGCTCGATGGCTTCTCTCAAAGGCCGGACACGGAGAGCTCTGGGGGGACATATGACTACCTTCCGGCCCTGCCGGACTAGGAGAAACCCTTCGCGACGACACCTCAGGATCGCCCGCCTCGTAAGGTGGAATGGCAGGGGGAGGCGTTCCGCTCTCCATCATTTCCGGAAGAAGGTCCCCCGAAGATGAGTTCTGCTGAGAAGGGCTGAGACCCGAACTACAAGGTAAAACGTCAGTTATTTTTCTTAGGGATAAAATAAGGATTCCTCTCATCTTAAAAAACCTCTCCTCTTTACTTACGGCTCGGTGGAAGGCCGATCCCCTTGGGGGTACCGTACGGCCGAGGCATCCCCTGGCACAGGACCCTCTGGCGAAGATTTCTTCCCCCGCTTTGAGACCATGGTCTCCGGGTCCTCAGAGGCGGTCCTCTTCTCCCCCTGGGTAGAAGAATTTTTAATTCCTCCTTTCCTGACAGCCTCCTTTGCGGAGGCGACAGCTTCCTTGTCCCCCCCTTTGTTTTCCTCTAAAGGCACGATCTCCAGCATCTTGGTTAACACGGGATCCAACGAGGTCTCATGAAGGGGGGCCGGACACTTGATTAACTTCGCCTTCGCTACCCACTCCTGTTCCAAGGATAACTCTTTTAAAGAGTGATGTTGTGATAAATGAACGGATGGTGTGTCCGGGCACAGGGTAACTTACTTGAGTATCCGGACGATTGCAGCTCAGACCTGCGTCCACCGTAGAATCCGGACACACTGCTTGTGGTCCGAAGAACAGTTTGTACATCTCCACAGGCGTCATGCTAAGAAAATGTTGGAGAGCTCGCGGTCCCTCCAGGTTGAACTCCCATAGACGGAGGGTGCGACGTTTGCAGGGCATAACTCGGCGAATTAACATAACCTGCGTCACCACGACCAGACTAAGGTCTCTTTCTAGGAGATCTCGGATACGGCCCTGCAACAGGGGCACGTCTTTTGTCGACCCCCAGTCCAACCCCTTATTGACCCATGACGCTAGTCAGGGCGGGGGACCCGAGCGGAAAACAGGCGGCGCCATCCACTTAGTGCTCCTTGGAGCGGTGATATAAAACCACTCTTGTTGCCATAAGTTGGACTCCTATTGAAAGGAGCCCTCGGGCCATGGAGCATCAGCATTCTTGCTTATAACAACACCTCTGCACTCCGCGTGATGTCCCTCGATCATCTTCGGCTCTAATTTAAAGGTTTTTAGCCATAGTCCAAAGTGAGGAGTAATACGGAGGAAGGCCTCGCACACGACAATGAATGATGAGATGTGGAGGATGGACTCCGGAGCTAAGTCGTGGAATTCCAGCCCATAATGAAACATGAGCCCCCTCACGAAGGGATCCGTCGTGAAGCCTAACCCTCGGAGGAAGTGAGACACGAACACCACGCTCTCACCAGGCTTGGGAGTAGGAATAACCTGCCCATGTGCAGGCAGCCTGTGCGAGATTTCGCCAGTCAAAAACCTGGCCTCTCTCAGCTTTAGCACGTCTTCCTTTGTAACGGAGGAAGGCATCCATCGGCCTCGAAGGTCGGAACCGAACATCACCGAAGGTCCGAAGTGCCTGAAGTCTAGGGCCTTGGGTGTTGGAACTCGGGGCGAAGGGCGAATTCGATTGAGATCGAAAGAAAGGAGAAGGGCATTGGTCTCCTTATAAGGGGTTAATACCAAGAGCCCGCCCCGTGACCGTTTGGGAATCGCCTTTGATCGAGGAGGCATACCAACGGGCACGACTGGGTTACCCACGTCTGTATTGATGAGGATCCCGTAAATAAAGGGGACACGTTCTTTGCTTCAACAAGACGTGCCAAGGAAACCGCCTCGCTAAACGCGCTGAGGTGGGACAGTAAAAACGATTCGAGTAAAGGCTTGGCCGTGGTGTGATGTCACGCCATGAAATACGTCAGCAGATTAGATTTGTGTAAATACTATTCTCTCTGTGGCAGTATGTGGAATTTATTTTGCAGAGCCAGACACTATCTTGTATTCAAAATCTTATATAAAGTATTCGGAGGAGGAACCCACCTCGCAATGCCAAAGACAATCTGCATGCCGGACTTATCGTCATTGAAGCCTGGTTCAGGGGCTACTGAGGGAGTCCTGGATTAGGGGGTGTCCGGGTAGCCGGACTATAACCTTTGGCTGGACTCTTGGACCATGAAGATAAAAGATTGAAGACTTCTTCCCGTGTCCGGATGGGACTTTCCTTGGCGTGGAAGGAAGCTTGGCGATACGGATATGTAGATCTCCTTCTGTTGTAACCGACTCTGTGTAACCCTAGCCCTCTCTGTTGTCTATATAAACCGGAGGGTTTTAGTCCATAGGACGAACAACAATCATACCATAGGCTAGCTTCTAGGGTTTAGCCTCTCTGATCTCGTGGTAGATCTACTCTTGTACTACCCATATCATCAATATTAATCAAGCAGGAGTAGGGTTTTACCTCCATCGAGAGGGCCCGAACCTGGGTAAAAACATTGTGTCCCTCGTCTCTTGTTACCATCCGCCTAGACGCACAGTTTGGGAGCCCCTACCCGAGATCCGCCGGTTTTGACACCGACAGGGACCCACCAGGGTCATAGCCGCACGTACGCAAGTGCCTCCTTATGATATACAACTATTTTTTTGCTTCCTCCTGGTTTCCTGACATCACGGTCCCACACCATTGTCAACCTATGTAGACAATAAATGAGAGAATTGCACAAGGAGCAGCCGACAACTGGGACCAAGCAGCTCGAGCAGTATTTGTGTTTTTGTGGTGTGAACACTACAAATTTTTCTTGAGTGATGTTTTTGTTGTTGTTCAGACAAGAGCAATGTATTAACTGGGGGAGGGGGGCTGTGGCCCATCTAGCCCAGGCCAAATATCCAACCCAGATATTAATTTTTTCAAGCTAAAAATGGCTACCCAGCAATACTTTTTTTAGGAAGACCCAGGCAAGGTCAACTTGTTATTCTCCGCCCCGTTGGGCTGCAAATCTTTCCTAGGAGGGATGCATTAGGCTTAACAAGGAAATGGGCTTTAAGAAATAATAAATGGGATGTAATTATAAAAACTGGGCAGTAACTATAAAAAGTGCACCAAACACGTAATTAGTTTTAAAAATTATTATTTTGGATTTTGAAAATTTTAATTTCATTAATTTTTGCGCGCACAATATTTTGTTGGATTTTTACGTAATACAATTTTATTTTGAAATTATATTTAATCTGGCTAGGAATTGCGGGATAAAAATATTCCGGATCCCATCAAAATCTGGGAAATTTTATTGAATTCTGTTTTGAGCGCTTGGTTGAAATTATTAATTGTTGTCCTAGCTAGAAAATGGGTTGTACTTTTAACAAACTGTAAATGGGCTGTAGTAAATTCCATTAGAATTCAAAAATGGGTTGTACATTCTTACAAATCGCAAATGGGTTATATGTTCTCAGCCACACACTTGTGGGCCTACTAAGTTGACGCGTCCCCTAAAAAACTAAGTTGACGCGTATACAAGGTTTTGTCAACTTATAGTCAACACACGGTTCTAGCAGTAGTGGCCGTTGGATGTCCATCCAATGGATGCGTGCTTCTTCTTCAATCTCGGATATTCTTGCTTCAGCCGCCCAAAAAATGATTCCTCCCCCTGACATCTGGGGCGCATCGTTTCGAAGGCTGACCTGTGGGCCTACTAAGTTGACGCATAGCAAGGGCTTTGTCAACTTAGTCAATATAAACAATTCTAGCTGTTGTGACCATACGATGTCCATCCAACGACCATCGTGCTTCTTCAACCTCTGGTCTTCTTGCTCCAGCTGCCCAGACTAGCGCTGGCCGTGCCGCCTGCTCCTGCCTCTCGTGTCCGGCTGTGCTGCCACCGCTGGTCATGCCATCCCTCTATACTCACCCATACCTCCTGTTATTCTCCGGCAATGGCAGCCTCACACCGCAGCCGAAGCAGTCAACCCACGTACTCCCCTCCGCGTAGGCATCCACTGTCGCGTCTTCCCCGCCTCCGTGTCATTCCCTTCCTAGACCTCATTGTCGTCCACCGCCTTGGTGCTCTCGGTGCGGCGTGGTCAACATGGTCAACAAAGGACAGCCATCGGAAGAGGACCTTAGGCGGTGAGGCTGACAGCTGGACCCACCAGCTACATCTTTGAACACAAGGAAGTGTTGGGGAACATAGCATGCAATTTCAAAAAAATTCCTACGCTCATGCAAGATTTATCTAGGAGAAGCATAGCAATGAGATGGGGAGAGTGTGTCCGGCGTACCCTCGTAGACCGAAAGCGGAAGCTTTTGACAATGCAGTTGATGTAGTCGAACTTCTTCTTGTTCCAACCGATCAAGCACTGAACGTATGACACCTCCGAGTTCTGCACACGTTCAGATTGATGACGTCCCTCGAACTCTTGATTCAGTAAAGTGTCGAGGGAGAGTTCCGTCAGCACGACGGCGTGGTGATGGAGATGGTGAAGTGCTCCGCGCAGGGCTTCGCCTAAGCACTACGTGAATATGACCAGAGGCATAAACTGTGGAGGGGGGCGCCGCACACGGCTAGGAATCAATGTTGTGTGTTCTAGCGGCCCCCCACATATATATAGGTGGGAGATGGAGAGGGGCTGCAAGGGGCGCCCCAAGTAGGAGTAATCCTACTTGGGAGCCTCCTCCAAGTCGGCCTCCCCCCTTCCATATCCATCGGAGGGGGAAGGAAAGAGATGGGGAGGGAAAGGAAAGGGGGAGGCCGAGTCCTCCTATTTCCTTGTCCCTTCCCTTCCATTCCTTCTCCTCCTATTTGGCCTATAGGGGGGCGCACCAGCCCTTTTGGGGCTGGTCTGTCCAACTCTTGGCCCATTAGGCCCATATAGCTTGCCGGGGGTTGCCCGAAACCCCTTTCGGTGACCCGATATGTACCAGATACCCCCAGAACACATCCGTTATCCGAATAGGATCTTCATATATGAATGTTTACCTATTGATCATTTCAAGACTCGTCGTCATGTCTGTGATCTCATTCGGGACTCCGAACAACATTCGGTCACCAAATCACATAACTCATATAATACAAAATCGTCATCGAACGTTAAGCATGCGGACCTACGGGTTAGAGAACTATGTAGACATGACCGAGACACCTCTCCGGTCAATAACCAACAGTGCAACGTGGATGCACATATTGGTTCCCACATATTCTACGAAGATCTTTATCGGCCGTACCGTAATGACAACATACGTTATTCCCTTTGTCATCGGTATGTTACTTGCCTGAGATTCGATCGTCGGTATCTCCATACCTAGTTCAATCTCATTACTGGCAAGTCTCTTTACTCATTCCGTAATGCATCATCCTGCAGCTAACTCATTAGTCACATTGCTTGCAAGGCTTATTATGATGTGCATTACCGAGAGAGCCCAGAGATACCTCTCCGATACTCGGAGTGACAAATCCTAATCTCGATCTATGCCAACCCAACAAACACCTTCGAAGATACCTGTAGAGCATCTTTATAATCACCCAGTTATGTTGTGATGTTTTATAGCACACAAGGTATTCCTCCAGTATTCGGGAGTTGCATAATCTCATAGTCAAAGGAATATGTATAAGTCATGAAGAAAGCAATAGCAATAAAACCTAACGATTGTTATGCTAAGCTAACCGATGGGTATTGTCCATCACATCATTCTCCTAATGACGTGATCCCGTTCATCAAATGATAACACATGTCTATGGAGGAAAACTAACCATCTTTGATTAACGAGCTAGTCTAGTAGAGGCTTACTAGGGACACTGTGTTTTGTCTATGTATCGACACATGTATCAAGATTCCGGTTAATACAATTCTAGCATGAATAATAAACATTTACCATGATATAAGGAAATATAGAATAACAACTTTATTATTGCCTCTAGTGCATATTTTCTTAAGGAAGTGCCTCCTTATTACTCGCAAAATAAAAACGATTCCTCCCCCAGATAGCTGGGACTGACCAGCTATATCTTCGCATGCAAGGAAGTGCATCCTTATCCTCCCTGACCGCTGGGACCCACCCGGTCAAAGTGTACGTAGCATTGTCTCTCTGGTCGCGACCATGTACGTACATACTGGTCGATCGGTCTCTCTGGAAGTATGAACCATGGCCGAGTAAGTAGCGGCACGTGTCGTCATAGAGCACCCGACATAGCAGTTCACGCAGTCCCGTCTAAGTCATGTACACATACGTATAGCCACATGGCAAAAAATACGGCCATGTACATACATACGAGCGTGATCTCGAGCGCGTACTCGCGCATATATACGGACGGCTGATACGTCTCCATCGTATCTACTTTTCCGAACACTTTTGACCTTGTTTTGGACTCTAACTTGCATGATTTGAATGGAACTAACCCGGACTGACGCTGTTTTCACCTGACTTTCCATGGTGTTATTTATGTGCAGAAACAAAAGTTCTCGGAATGACCTGAAACTCCACAGAACTTATTTTTGGAAAAAAATAAAAATACTGGAAGAAGAATCCATGTAAGGGGGCCTCCACCTGTCCACGAGGGTGGGGGGCGCGCCCCCTGCCTTGTGGGCCCCCTGACGCTCCACCGACCTCAACTCCAACTCGATATATTCGTGTTCGGGGAGAAAAAAAATCAGAGAGAAGGATTCATCGCGTTTTACAATATCGAGGCGCCACCAAGCCCTAAAACCTCTCAGGAGGGTTGATCTGGAGTCCGTTTGGGGCTCCAGAGAGGAGAATCCGTCGTTGTCGTCATCATCAACCATCCTCCATCATCAATTTCATGATGCTCACCTCCGTGCGTGAGTAATTCCATCATAGGCTTGCTCGACGGTGATGGGTTGGATGAGATTTATGTTGGGGAACGTAGTAATTTCAAAAAAATTCCTATGCACACGCAAGATCATGGTGATGCATAGCAACGAGAGGGGAGAGTGCTGTCCACGTACCCTCGTAGACCGAAAGCGGAAGCGTTATAACAACGCGGTTGATGTAGTCGTACGTCTTCATGGCCCAACCGATCAAGCACCGAAACTACGGCACCTCCGAGTTCTAGCACACGTTCAGCTCGATGACGATCCCCGGACTCCGATCCAGCAAAGTGTCGGGGATGAGTTACGTCAGCACGACGGCGTGGTGATGATCTTGATGTTCTACCATCGCAGGGCTTCGCCTAAGCACCGCTACAATATTATCGAGGATTATGGTGGAGGGGGGTACCGCACACGGCTAAGAGATCTCAAGGATCAATTGTTGTTGTGTCTAGAGGTGCCCCCCTGCCCCCGTATATAAAGGAGAAAGGGGGAGGGGGCGGCCGGCCAGGAGGAGGCACGCCAGAGAGGAGTCCTACTCCTACAGGGAGTAGGACTCCCTCCTTTCCTTGTCCAACTAGGAGAGGGGCAAGGAAAGGAGAGAGGAGAGGAAGGAAAGAGGGGCACCGCCGCCCCTCCTTGTCCAATTCGTACTAGAGGGGGAGGGGGCGCGCGGCCTGACCTGGCCGCCCCTCCTCTGCTCCACTTTGGGCCCATGAGGCCCATTAACCCCCCGGAGTGTTCCGGTAATCCCCCGGTACTCCGTTCTATATCCGATAACCCCCGGAGCCATTCCAGTGTCCGAATATAGTCGTCCAATATATCAATCTTTATGTCTCGACCATTTCGAGACTCCTCGTCATGTGCGTGATCACATTCGGCACTCCGAACAACCTTCGGTACATCAAAACATATAAACTCATAATGAAACTGTCATCATAACGTTAAGCGTGCGGACCCTACGGGTTCGAGAATAATGTAGACATGACCAAGACACGTCTCCGGTCAATAACCAATAGTAGAACCTGGATGTTGGCTCCTACATGTTCTACGAAGATCTTGATCGGTCAGACCGCATAACAACATACGTTGTTCCCTTTGTCATCGGCATGTTACTTGCCCGAGATTCGATCGTCGGTATCTCAATACCTAGTTCAATCGCGTTACTGGCAAGTCTCTTTACTCGTTCCGTAATACATCATCTCACAACTAACTCATTAGTTGCAATGCTTGCAAGGCTTATGTGATGTGCATTACCGAGAGGGCCCAGAGATACCTCTCCGACAATCGGAGTGACAAATAATAATCTCGAAATACGCCAACCCAACATGTACCTTTGGAGACGCCTGTAGAGCTCCTTTATAATCACCAAGTTACGTTGTGATGTTTGGTAGCACACAAAGTGTTCCTCCGGCAAACGGGAGTTGCATAATCTCATAGTCATAGGAACATGTATAAGCCATGAAGAAAGCAATAGCAACATACTAAATGATCGGCTGCTAAGCTAATGGAATGGGTCATGTCAATCACATCATTCTTCTAATGATGTGACCCCGTTAATCAAATAACAACTCTTTTGTTCATGGTTAGGAAACATAACCATCTTTGATTAACGAGCTAGTCAAATAGAGGCATACTAGTGACACTCTGTTTGTCTATGTATTCACACATGTATTATGTTTCCGGTTAATACAATTCTAGCATGAATAATAAAGATTTATCATGATATAAGGAAATAAATAATAACTTTATTATTGCCTCTAGGGCATATTTCCTTCAGTCTCCCACTTGCACTAGAGTCAATAATCTAGTTCACATCGCCATGTGATTCAACACTAATAGTTCACATCACCATGTAATTAACACCCATAGTTCACATCGTCAAGTGACCTACACCCAAAGGGTTTACTAGAGTCAGTAATCTAGTTCACATCGCTTATGTGATTAACACCCAAAGAGTACTAAGGTGTGATCATGTTTTGCTTGTGAGATAATTTAGTCAACAGGTCTGTCACATACAGATCCGTAAGTATTTTACGAATTCTATGTCTACAATGCTCTGCACGGAGCTACTCTAGCTAATTGCTCCCACTTTCAATATGTATCCAGATTGAGACTTAGAGTCATCTGGATCAGTGCCAAAATTTGCATCGACGTAACCCTTTACGACGAACCTTTTTGTCATGTCCATAATCGAGAAACATATCCTTATTCCACCAAGGATAATTTTGACCGCTGTCCAGTGATCTACTCTTAGATCACTATTGTACTCCCTTGCCAAAATCAATGTAGGGTATACAATAGGTCTAGTACACAGCATGGCATACTTTATAGAACCTATGGCTGAGGCATAGGGAATGACTTTCATTCTCTTTCTATCTTCTGCCGTGGTCGGGTTTTGAGTCTTACTCAATTTCACACCTTGTAACATAGGCATGAACTCTTTATTTGACTGTTCCATTTCGAACTACTTCAAAATCTTGTCAAGGTATGTACTCATTGAAAAAAACTTATCAAGTGTCTTGATCTATCTATATAGATCTTGATGCTCAATACGTAAGTAGCTTCACCGAGGTCTTTCTTTGAAAAACTCCTTTCAAACACTCCTTTATGCTTTGCAGAATAATTCTACATTATTTCCGATCAACAATATGTCATTCACATATACTTATCAGAAATGTTGTAGTGCTCCCACTCACTTTCTTGTAAATACAGGCTTCACCGCAAGTCTGTATAAAACTATATGCTTTGATCGACTTATCAAAGCGTATATTCCAACTCTGAGATGCTTGCACCAGTCCATAGATGGATCGCTGGAGCTTGCATATTTTGTTAGCACTTTTAGGATTGACAAAACCTTCTGGTTGCATCATAAACAACTCTTCTTTAATAAACCCATTAAGGAATGCAGTTTTGTTTATCCATTTGCCAGATTTCATAAAATGCGGCAATTGCTAACATGATTCGGTCAGACTTAAGCATAGATACGAGTGAGAAACTCTCATCGTAGTCAACACCTTGAACTTGTCAAAAACCTTCCGCAACAAGTCAAGCTTTGTAGACAGTAACATTACCGTCAGCGTCAGTCTTCTTCTTGAAGATCCATTTATTCTCAATTGCTTGCCGATCATCGGGCATGTCAACCAAAGTCCACACTTTGTTCTTATACATGGATCCCATCTTAGATTTCATGGCCTCAAGCCATTTCGCGGAATCTGGGCTCATCATCGCTTCCTCATAGTTCGTAGGTTCATCATGGTCAAGTAACATGACCTCCAGAATAGTATTACCATACCACTTTGGTGCGGATCTCACTCTGGTTTACCTACGAGGTTCGGTAGTAACTTGATCTGAAGTTACATGATCATCATCATTAGCTTCCCCACTAATTGTTGTAGTAGTCACAGGAACAGATTTCTATGATGAACTACTTTCCAATAAGGGAGAAGGTACAATTACCTTATCAAGTTCTACTTTCCTCCCACTCACTTCTTTCGAGAGAAACTCCTTCTCTAGAAAGTATCGATTCTCAGCAACGAATGTCTTGCCTTCGGATCTGTGATAGAAGGTGTACCCAACTGTCTCCTTTGGGTATCCTATGAAGACACATTTCTCCGATTTGGGTTTGAGCTTATCATGATGAAACTTTTTCTTATAAGCATCATGAAAGTGCTAGTTATCGACTAGAGGGGGGGGGTGAATAGGCAATTTTTATGGAAGTCTTCAATACATGGAAGTTTCGAAGACAAACTATAGAAATGAACCTATTGAAATGCAGCGGAAGATAAACTACACTAAGCAAGCCATAGTCAAGTGTGCAATAACGTGAGAGTACGAAGACTAATATCAGCTAGGTAGTGAGGATCAGGATGGAAGATAGTATGAAGCCAAACAACAATAGTAGTCAAGCAATGAAGTCAAACAGATACAACGAACAGGCAATGACTTCACGAAGACAAACTCGAAGTAAAGGGAGGGAGAAGATAGAACCAGTCACTTGTTGAAGACACATGATTTGTTGGACCAGTTCCAGTTGCTGTGACAACTGTACGTCTGGTTAGGGAGGCTGAGATTCAACTCAGAAGACCTCGTCTTCACCTTATTCGCCTTGAGCTAAGGACACACAGTCCTCGCCCAATCTCTCTGGTAAGTCTTCAAGGTAGACTTCTGAACCTTCACAGACTTCGTTCACTGGCGATCCACAATGACTCTTGGATGCTCAGAACGCGACGCCTAACCGGCTGGAGGATTCACAGTCCTCAAGTGTGATAAGTCTTCAGGTCGCGCAGACAGAAAGACTTCAGTGATGCCTAACACTCTTTGGCTCTGGGTGTTTGGGATTTGTCCTCACAAGGATTTCTCTCTCTCAAAGGCTTCGAGGTGGGTTGCTCTCAATACGACAAAAGCCGTGCACTAACTCTAAGCAGCCGCCAATTTATGGTGTAGGGGGTGGGCTATTTATAGCCACTAGGCAACCCGACCTGGTATGTCTGAAATGACCCTGGGTCACTAAGGAACTGACACGTGTTCCAACGGTCAGATTTCAAACACACGCGACAACTTTACTTGCGCTACAAGCAAAGCTGACTTATCCAGCTCTGGATAAGATTTGCTCTCATTGTCTTCGCTCGAAGACATAGGATTTGGGTTGAGCATCACTTCAGTCATCCTGACTTTGTTCACTTGGACCCCACTTAATAGTACGGTGGTTCCTATGACTCAACAAAGAAGCAAAGGAAACAACAAAACGACTAAGTTTTCGCGCTCCATAGTCTTCAATCAATGTCTTCTCATGTCATAGTCTTCAATATGAATATCTTCTCATACCACCATTGTCGTCAATGTCTTCATTCATTTTTAGGGGTCATCTCTGGTAGGTAAACCGAATCAATGAGGGACTACTACCTGTGTTATCCTGCAATTCTCACAAACACATTAGTCCCTCAACCAACTTTGTTCTCAATACTCCAAAACCAACTAGGGGTGGCATTAGATGCACTTACAATCTCCCCCTATTTGGTGATTGATGACAAACTGGTTGAAGTTTTCAACGGGGATAAAGTATGTGAAATTGTAAAGGATAGGGTATTGTCTTCATAAGTGGCAAAGGCTCCCCCTGAAGATGTGCATATAAGTAATTCGCTTTTGGAATGAAAATGCACATGGCAGGTTGTACTTGTGGAGATCCTCTTCAACTTATGATGACAATTCATCATGCATGATAAGATATAATGAAGATAATGACATGCATAATGAAAAATGGACGTCTGCAAGATGACCTAAGTGCGGAAGTTATCATCGCACATGCGGAATTTATCATCGCCTCACAAAATAGCAAATAAGTAGTAGACAACCATCAAGTTTAAGTGTTACAACTCAAAGAACCAAATGTATCAAAAACGAGAGTTGTAAACACTAGGCAAAATAGAAAGCAACCGCCCATATGGACCCGCTTGAAGACTATCAAACTCATATGCTTCTCCCCCTTTTGTCAGTAATGACCAAAAAGGTTTGAAAACATAGAGTATCTACTCGTTCCCATGAGGACTAGGTGAAGCAGCAGGGTCGTCGGTGTTGTTTGGTAGTGTAGACGAACTAGGTGCAGTGTCGATGCGTGCAGAAGTAGGGGGCGGTGAAGTAGCATCGTCTTCATCATCAATCACTATGGCATTCACAGTTGCCGTGGAAGAAGAATAGTCAGAGTCTTCAAGGGATGGAGTTCGACGTAGGACAGCATTCCATGGAGGAGTGGAGTTAAACTTGAATTTTTCAGTGAAGCCATCGTCTTGAAGATCTGCTTCAGCACTGAGCAGGGTCAAACTCTTCCATGATCGTCGGCAAGTTTCATGAGCGACAAAGGCATTTTTGGTGGCAAGGTTGTGAATCCTGTTGACGTCCACCAAGAGGCTTTGCATTTGGCGCTTCAGAGAGTCATGATGCTTATCTTGTTTTTGATGAAGGGCAACCAGAAGCTCTCGATCATTGAGAACGCGGGATCGCTTCTTAGGCCTTTGGGCAATTGTGCTCTCAGTAGCTTCAGTTTGCGCACGGTGAGGCAAGCGAGTAATCCCAGCCAATGGATAGACGCGCGCGACAGCTTGAACTCCTTCAATGTTTTGCGTGAAGCTTTGATGGTCAGCATTCTGAAGACTAAGGGGCTCCTTGGCAGGCTCTGGGTATATGGCTTCAACAGACAGATCAACTTCTGGCAAAAAGATGATATGATTGCGTGCAGAGGGTTGATAGTTGAAGGCAGAGTGGAGCTTGATCAGACACATGATCCAAGGAGCATAGAACTTCAGACCAAATATGTCAGACCCTGATGCAGCAAGTTGGCGGATAAAGAAGTCTTGTGCATTGAAGCTTTTGTCATGAAGAATATGAAAGACCAAAGTCTTCATTGCGCCTTCCAGCTTGGCATGTGGAGAATGTCCTTTGATGGGCCAGAGAGTTCGCCTGATAATGTGATAGATTGTGCGGGGCAGATACTCAAGGTCATCAACAAAGAACTCCTTAGGGTATTCAGCATCTGGAGGCAAAGGCTTCATCATGCTGAGCATCTGACTCATAATGGGCTCAGGCTTGTGGAAGATGCTCTCCATAGCATCATTGTGAAGCTGACAACCAAGTTCATAAAGATCACCTGGAGTGGGCAGGACAGTAAGCTCAATGACATCAAAGGCTTTGGCTTCATGATGAACATTGCCTGTCATCCACTCAAGGACCCAAGTCTTCGAATCCCTGTTGTAGCCACGAATATGCAGAGTGGCATAGAATTGGAGCAGTAATTCTTCATTCTAGTGCTCCTTATCTGTGACGAACTGCAGCAAGCCAGACTCTCTGAAGCAGTCCAGAGCTTCTTCCGAACAGGGCAGACCAGTTATTGCTTCAGTATCAAGACGCATATGTGGGAAAATGCGACCTTGGTTGTACAGAATGCATGAGTAATAACTTCGCTGCTGATAACTCCAGAACCGATCAGAAGATATTCTTGCCCTTGAGTAGGGGTTCTTGGCTCTGTCAAAGAAAGTGTTGTGTGCCTTGAAGCCATTGATATTAAAAGATCCGGGTGCTGATGCAGTACCTGGAAACCTGGGCAACCATGGCTTTGGCTTCTGAAGCTGAGGCCTGTGCTCAACGTGGTAATCAAACTGAGGACCAGCAGCAGGCGGAGGAGTCAGAAAGGGTCATTTGACAGTGATAAGTTGGCCATAGTTGAATGCTTGCTCGATAGTGTGTGGCCTTGGTGGCGGAACAGGAGCAGTGGCATCAACAGTGGCGTCAGGCTGCATAACAGAGGCTTCAGGTGTAGATGCATCATTGGCTTCATTGGATGCTGGCACATTGGTTGGTGCAGGCTCCACATTTGCTTCAGCCATGACTACGTCATTGGCTTCAGTTGTGTTGGTGGTGGCAGCCTCAAGATTCTCAACCTCCACTTGATGAGCTGGAGGGTCGGGCACTGACACGTTCATAGGAGGAACAACTTCTTCGATAATGGGGGGAGTAGCGACACGTTCATCTTCTTGTTTTTCATCGGCTGATGCAGCCGGATTGTCTTCAGCAGCTTTAGCTTCAGACTCGGAGACATTCACAGTGGAGTGGCATCTGGAAACACTTGATGTACAACAGATTGGTGAGGCACTTCTCCTTCTGGAATGCTCGAAAGAGGGACTTGAGGCCTTGGTCCTTTGCGAAGCCTGTGGAACGCTGGCGACGCCTTTGGAGATGGTGTTGGCTGGGCCTCAAAGTCATCTTCTTCTTCTTGCACAGGTGGTGTGACTTGTTGTTGTTGGGGGGTACTTGGAGTGTCTTGTTGTTGTGGGTGATCAGCCCATGAAGCATCCTATGCAATTGGCGTCAGAAGACGACCAATGCTGATGAGTTCGCTATTCGTGAGAACAGGCGATGATACCGAGTTGTGTTCGATCTGAGGAAGAACTTCATCATCTTCAACATTGTCATGGTGACCAATATCTTCAGCAGCGGTGGGATCAACTGCTGGAATGTCTTCAGCTTCATGAGCCTCTATGGAGATAGGCTCATGAACTATCATCCGTCGTTCTTGGTGTTCAGATGCAGGGCGAACCATTGAGATAGGTTCAACAACTAAGGGCTCTATGGGAGCAGCCCGATCCTTCTTGGTTCTGCGCTTCTTCTTGGAGGGAGCTGCATCAGAAGCATCAGGATTTTTCCTTTTTCTAGCTTCAGCCTCGGTAGCCCTTGTCTTCTTCAGTTCTGTAGCTATTGACTTGACCTTTGGCTTCGAGCCAGTCATGCTGCTTGGGAAGACTATGCATGGCTCTTCCTGCCTTGAAGGTGCAGATTGGTCAGTCGATGGCTTCTTCTTCTTTGCAGCCATTCCTGGGTCGATGCCAGGACGACCAAGAGCCTTGCGATTTTCAGCCTCATTGTAGGCTTGCACACACTTGTCAGCCAGGCTCTTCATGCGCTCACGAGAACCTTTAGCTTCTTTGCGCTTCTTGAGAAAGGCTTCTTTAAGCTCGTGCAGCATGATCTTGAAGTTTTTGACACCTTGCACGCTGAGCTTTGCCACATGCTTCTTGAACTAATCTTTCTCATAGTCAATCTTGTGCTTCAGTTCAACGATGCACTAAGCAAGAGCTAGCTCAGAAGCAATGGCGCCATTGAAAGAGATGCTGAGACCAATGGGAAGTTGCAGATCTTCAAAGCTGAGATTTGGGGTGTCAAACCATTCATCAATGAAGTTGTGGATGATTGCCACATCAAAGAGAGGAAAATCATTGAAGATTTCCGCTTCTTCCTTGCTCTTGATCAGTTGCTCAAGAGCGTCATCTGCAAGATCTTCATCGCTGGACAGATCAATGTGCTCTTCTTGCAGAATGGCAGCAGGGGTCAAGGTCTGGTCAGTATTCTTGACGATTTTCTTTTTCTTCTCCGTCTTCTTGGAGATACGTGATAGATCTTCAGACTGCACACTGTCTTCAGGAGGTGCAGTGGCCAGTGGCTTCGCTCGTGAAACTTTAGGAGGAGCAGCTGACCTTGAAGATTTAGTCTTCTTCTGCTTCTGCGGTTTTGGAGTAGGAGCAGGGGCTTCATCCGTGTCATCATCATCATCAGAGTGATCCACTTTGGCACCTTGAACAGAGATGTGGGTGATGAGGCCATCAAGATTGTAGAAGGGTCCGATGATATTGGGTTCTACATCACGTGTGCCGTCAGCACGGGGAGCAGGAGGACCAGGATTGAAGTCTAACCCCAAAGAATCTTCGTTCTTCTTTGCTGAGGCTTTTGCAAACTGATAATTGCATTTGAACAGATTTTCTTCGTGACACCATAGTATAGATGATGGGTCGGCATCAGCTGGTTGTGGCCCGCGGACCATGCAAGGATAGAAGCCTTGCTCAATGGCTTCAGCTTTGGACCTGGGTAGAAGATTTCTGTACAGAATATATCTCCCCATGGTCGCTTGATGGCATTTTTCTCTGCATATTCCTGGGTCATGAACCTGTACTTATACCACTGTTCTGCCCAATATCTTTGAATCCATTGGATTCGGGTCTTGCGCTGATTATAATCCTCTTCTGGATCTGTCTTGTAAAGCTCTGAGAGGTCATCAGGCAAATCTCTTGACGCCCCCCCCACGACACTGTCTGCCACCCTTCCTTACTGATTTCTCTGCAGCCATGAACTTCAAACTGAATGGCTTCAACATGTTCAAGGGCTTCAAAGGCTTTCGCTTGCTGGACAAACAAGAACTAGCTTCGGGAGAGTTAATGCGATGCTGTAAAAATTCTGCAAACGAATGCAGACTATGAGAACCAAGGGATTCTCCCATGGACATGTACCCGTGACAGCATTAGAGATCCGAGGGAAGGGGAAGAGGTCATATGCATTCTCATAAGATTTTGAAGATAAATCAGTTTGAAGACATTGACCTCATGATGCGAAGACATTCACTTATATGTTGAGAGTTGGTTCCAGATTTGTATGAATCCGCGAATAAGTACAAGTGAGGAATCTAACTAGATATGAAGCTTAAGTGAATATCCTAGGCAGTATGAGATGCAGACAGGATAGATCTAACATTGTATAGGCAGAAACCTATTTTGGTAAACAGGATGAATCTTTGAGGATCAAAAAGATGGTAAAAATAGAGTTGTAATTACCACTCGAAGAACTGCTAGATGGGAAGAGTAGGAGACCGAGCAGTTCAATCCACTGTGCCCTAACATGGCGACGGAGGACACCTACAGTGGCGGCGGAGAGGACGATGTCCGCGGCCGGTGTGAGGACGGCGTCGGAGAAGTCGCGGCAGCTAAGCGCTTCGTCGCCGGCATCGTCGAGAGCTAGCGGTGGCGCTAGGGTTTTGACGAGGTGGAGAGGTGGAAGAAGGTTTTCTTTACCGCAGGGGACATGTATTTATAAGGAAGTGTGCGACACAGCGCAATTACGCAGGTGCCCCTAGCGGTTCACATCTGAGGGGCACGTGGCAAGCATGCAACATACTCAGAGTTGTCCCACGTTCCCACGCCCGCCAGGTTTGTCGGATGGTCGTTCCGGCTTCTCCGGATTTCGGGCAATAAGGATAGAGCATTTAAAACAGACTTAATGTTTGTCTCTGTATCTTCTGCTGACAACGACTCGGAGAAGACATTCAACAGTTTCAATAGAATGCATATGATTTGGACATATAGAGTTTGAGATAGAAAGCATAGAGAGATTAGGGTCCGATCACATTCACTTAGTTCAAAAGATTCAACATGGAAGACATAGCTATAAGTGAATGCTGTAGAGGACAGAACACTAGTATATATATCATAAAGCAATCAAATCAACATAGTGAAGATAACCATGAAGATAAATTGAAATTGAAGACAAACCAAATGCGAAGACATTTCAAATGTAACGCCATGAGTGAAACACTTCAAATAGAAAAATTTGGTGGTGGCGTTACCCACCGTATAGGAAGTATTAGACCCAGACACGGCGCACAATTATCGTGGTGCTCCGAAGTCAAATTCCATGTTAATGTATTCACACTCAGAATGTAAGTCTTCATTGATTGAAGATATACTTTATTTTGTGTGTTGCACATCTAAGTCATCAACATGCATAAGTATTAGGATGTGTGCCTGATCACAGGACATTTGAGGATTCCAAGATATTTAGCTCACACCGTAACTTGCAAAACCTTTTCTCATCCAAGGGCTTTGTGAAGATATCTGCCAATTGCTCTTCAGTGTTGACGTGAATGATATCAATATCTTTCTTCATGACATGATCTCTGAGAAAGTGATGACGAATTTCAATTTGCTTTGTCTTCGAGTGCTGAACTGGGTTGTTGGCAATCTTGATGGTGCTTTCGTTGTCGCAGAAGAGATGAACTTGTTTCAGATTGATGCCATAGTCCTTGAGAGTTTGCTTCATCCAAAGAAGCTGAGTGCAGCAAGATCCAGCAGCAATGTATTCAGATTCAGCAGTTGAGAGTGGTACATAGTTCTGCTTCTTTCAAGACCAACAGACAAGTGATCGTCCCAGAAAGTGACATGTGCCTGATGTAGACCTGCGATCCACCTTGTCACCAGCATAATCAGCATCCAAGAATCCAACCAGATCAAACTCTGAGCCCTTTGGATACCATAATCCTAGTGTTGGGGTGTAAGCCAAATATCGAAGAATTCGCTTCACAGCTAAGTGATGCGATTCCTTTGGTGCCGCATGGAATCGAGCACACATGCAGACACTAAGCATTATATCTGGCCTAGATGCACATAGGCAAAGTAAAGAACCAATCATGGAACAGTATACCTTTTGATCGAACTCTTTACCATTGTCGTCGGGACCCAGATGGTGTTTGGCTGGCATTGGCGTTCTGTAACCTTTGCAATCTTGCATTCCAAACTTCTTCAGGCAATCTTTGAGATATTTTTCTTGAGATATGAAAATGTCGTTTCTTTGCTGACGAATTTGAAGACCAAGGAAGAACTCCAGCTCTCCCATCATGGACATCTGATATTCCTCTTGCATCATGTACCCAAACTCATCACTATACTTCTGGTTGGTGCAGCCGAAGATAATGTTGTCCACATAGATTTGGCACACAAACAGTTCACCATCATATGTCTTCGTGAAGAGTGTGGGATCGAGGGATCCAGGTTTGAAGCCTTTGCTCTTCAGGAAGTCTTTGATCATATCATACCAGGCGCGAGGAGCTTGTTGGAGGCCATATAGTGCTTTGTTTAGCTTGTACACCATATCAGGATGTTTTGGATCTTCAAAGCCAGGTGGTTGAGCAACGTATACTTCTTCTTCAATCTTGCCTTTGAGAAATGCACTTTTCACATCCATTTGATATAACAAGATGTTGTGGTGGTTGGCATAGGCTAGCAATATGCGAATAGCTTCAAGCCTAGCCACGGGAGCAAATGTTTCATCGAAGTCAATTCCTTCAACTTGAGTATAACCTTGAGCCACAAGACGTGCTTTGTTTCTAACGACTTGACCGTGCTCATCTTGCTTGTTTCGATATATCCATTTTGTGCCAATTATGTTATGCTTTCGAGGGTCAGGACGCTTGACAAGTTCCCAAACATTGTTCAGCTTGAACTGTTGAAGCTCTTCTTGCATATCTTGAATCCATTCAGGTTCCATAAAGGCTTCAACAACTTTCTTGAGTTTTGATATTGACACAAAAGAAACGTGCCCACAGAAATTTGCTAACTGTGTTGCTCTTGAGCGAGTAAGTGGACCAGGTGCATTGATACTATCAATTATCTTCTCAATCTGTACTTCATTTGCAACACGAGGTTGAGCTGGACGAAGATTTTGCTCTTGCTGATCATTATCAATATTGGAAGGATTGTCTTTGGGCTGAGCATTGTCTTCAGGTTGGTTAGGTGCAGAAATGATAAGTTCCTCTTCAGGCTGTGCTTCAGAAGGCATGATTTCACCAGTTCCCATTAGCTTGATAGATTCACTGGGTGAAGCTTCGTCTAGTGTACTTGGCAGGAGCTCTCTTTGTGAACCATTGGTTTCATCAAACTGCACGTCCATAGTTTCGACGATTTTGTAGAGATAGAGGTTGAAGACTCTATAAGAGTGCGAGTCCTTTCCGTAACCGAGCATGAAGCCTTCGTGAGCTTTAGGTGCAAATTTTGACTTGTGATGGGGATCCTTGATCCAGCACCTAGCTCCAAATACTCTGAAGTAACTGACATTTGGCTTCTTGCCAGTGAGGAGCTCATAGGATGTTTTATTCAGAAGCTTATGGATGTAAACACGGTTGATGACGTGACATGCTATATCAATGGCTTCAGGCCAGAACTTTCTTGGTGTCTTGTATTCGTCGAGCATCGTTCGAGCCATCTCAATGAGGGTTCTGTTCTTTCGCTCTACGATGCCATTTTGCTGAGGTGTGTAGGGAGCGAAGAACTCATGAGTGATTCCCATTGTATCCAGATAAAGATCAAGTCCGGTGTTCTTGAATTCAGTGCCATTGTCACTTCTGATATGCTTGATCTTGGTGCCATAATTGTTCATGGCTCGGTTGGCGAAGCGTCTGAAGACATCTTGCACTTCAGTCTTGAAGAGAATTATGTGCACCCACGTATATCCTGAATAATCATCAACAATGATGAAGCCATAGAGACAAGCAGTTGTTGTGAGAGTAGAGTAGTGAGTAGGGCCAAATAAGTCCATGTGTAGCAGCTCGAAGGGTTGAGATGTCGTCATGATTGTCTTCGAGGGATGCTTAGCCCTAGTCATCTTTCCGGCTTCGCAGGCACCGCACAAATGATCCTTCTTGAACTTGACGCCCTCGATGCCTATGACATGCTTCTTCTTGGCGAGAGTGTGTAAGTTCCTCATGCCAGCATGCCCCAGCCTCCAATGCCATAGCCAACACTCTAAAGCTTTTGTAAGAAGACATACGGCAAGCTGTGATCCTGCTGAGAAATCTACCATGTACAGATCATCTTTCTGATACCCTTCAAAGACTAGAGATTTGTCAGATTCCATAAGTACAAGGCAACGATATTTTCGAAATATCACAATCATGTTCAAGTCCCAAAGCATTGAGACAGACATTAAGTTGAAACCAAGGGATTCAACAAGCATCACTTTATCCATGTGTTGATCCCTTGAGATTGCAACTCTCCTAGACCCAATACCTTGCTTTTACCAGTGTTAGCAAATGTGATGTGAATCTTATCAGATGGACGTAAAGTTGAGTACATGAGAAGACTTCGATCACCAGTCATATGATTAGTGCATCCGCTGTCCATAATCCATTCTGAAGCATGAGGTGTCATACCCTACAGTACAGTTAGGGGGATAGGCTTCACCAAGAGCATTGTGAAGCATAAACATTTGACGAGCAAGAGGATTATTGAAGCTCAGATCAATATTAGGACTGATAGGATGAATGGCAAACGATTCAGGAACAAAATACATAGTAAGACCATTTGGGCATTTGATCTTGCACCCTACAAGATGTTTTAGGTCCCCAGCAATAGCATCAGACGCCTTTGGTTTTCGGCTGGAGACCTTTCCCAACAAGAGAAATTTAATTCTTCTTAACCACCCACATCTTCAAGGGTGGCTTAGAAGCTATGAGTCTAAGTGCAGCATATGAGAATTTGGGCTTTGGAGCCCTAGCAAATAGCCTTGCAGCAGATGAATGATACTCATATGAATAAGCAGAAAAATTCTTAGTTCTATGAACACAGCGGTTTGAAGACACACACTCATATTCATAAGTCTGAGTATGGTTTCCCTGCAAAACATTGGCGTTAGGGTGACTCAGGTGAGTCCTCTATCTGTATGAAGCCTTTGGACCATATGAAGCCTTAGGTCTGGGGTTTGTCTTCTTCCCAGGTGGTGTCATGATGACATTCACTGGAAGATTCTCAAGACAACTTTTGGGAACCCAGATCTTCTTCATAGGTGGCCCATTCCTGTAGTTAGTACCAACATATCTAGCAAACACTTCACCATTCTGATTCTTGAACAGTTTATAGTTTGCATCAAAGGATTCAACAATGATAATAGGGTTAGCACAGGTATAGCCAGATAAGGTAGATGGATCCACTGAAGGTCCCTTTAAAGCAACCCATGTGGTTTTGGGATACTGCTCAGGCTTCCAGGAGGAACCATCAACATTCATTTTCCTCTCGAACCCAACACCCTCTTTCCTAGGGTTTCGGTTCAGAATCTACTTTTTCAGGACATCGCAAAGTGTCTGATGCCCTTTCAGACTTTTATACATCCCTGTTTCAAGCAATGTCTTCAACCTAGCATTTTCATCAGCAATAGTAGTGGTATCCTCCGCAGAGGGGTTAGTTACCACATTAGTAGTTGAAGACAATGCAATAGTAGCAGCAGTGGAACATTCAGCAACAGAGGTAGCATTATCACGCTCAAGACATTTTAGACATGGTGGTTCAAATCCATCCTGACCGGGACTGATCTGTTGAGCGCGAAGTGACTCATTCTCTTTTTGAAGATCTTCATGAGCCGCTCTCAATTTCTCAAGCTCTTGCTTCCTTTGAAGATAATCATAGGAGAGCTTTTCATGAGTGGTTGAGAGTGTTTCATGACGACTTTCAAGTTCTTGGTACTTAGCATGAAGATTTTTTATGTCTTCAACTAAGGACTGTGAACGAGTCATTTCCACGTCCAACAGGTCATCGCTTTTGTCTAACAGTTTTTGAGTATATTCCGTAGCCTTTTGTTGTTCAGTTGCAATTTTAGCAAGTGTTTTGTAGCTGGGTTTGGATTCACAATCAGAGTCATCTTCACTAGATGTTTGAAAGTAAGCATCGCGTGATTTTACCTTGGCACCATGTGCCATGAAGTAGTAGGTGGGAGCAGGGTCGTCCTTGTCATCAGCTTCAGCGTTGGTGTGGAAGTCGTTGTCTTCAGTGCTGAAGATGGACTTGGCAACGTAGGCTGTGGCTAGAGCTAGACTTGCGACGCGAGGGTTGGACTCCTCCTCAGACTCCACATCTGCCTCCTCAGAAGCAGACTCCTCCTCTGAATCCATCTCCTTGCCAACAAAAGCACGAGCCTTGCCAGACGAGCTCTTCTTATGAGATGAAGACTTTGATGAGGACTTGGAAGAAGACTTTGAAGATTTCTTCTTCTTCTTGTCATCAGAATCATATTCCTTGCTCTTCTTCTTCTTCTTCTTCTTCTTCTTCTCATTGTCCCGTAGTGGACACTCAGAGATATAGTGGCCAAGTTTCTTGAACTTGTGACATGTTCTCTTCTTGTAGTCATGAGTGGGAGCTTCATCATTTCTTGAGCTAGATCGTGAAGACTTTCTGTAGCCCTTCTTCTTAGTGAACTTCTGGAACTTCTACACAAGCATAGAAAGTTCCTTTCCAATGTCTTTAGGATCATCAGAACTGCAGTCAGATTCTTCTTCAGGTGAGGAAACAACTTTTGACTTCAAAGCGCGAGTTCGTCCATAGTTGGGACCATAGATATCTCTTTTCTCAGGCAGCTGGAACTCATGTGTGTTGAGCCTCTCAAGTATATCAGACGGACCGAGTGTCTTGAACTCAGGACGTTCTTGTAGCATGAGGGCAAGGGTGTCAAAGGAGCTGTCAAGTGATTTCAGTAGTGTCTTGACAATTTCATGCTTTGTAATCTCAGTGGCGCCGAGAGCACGAAGCTCATTTGTGATGTCAGTGAGGCGATCAAACGTGAGCTGGACATTTTCATTGTCGTTTCTCTTGAAGCGATTGAAGAGGTTGCGAAGAACACTGATCCTTTGATCTCTCTGTGTTGAGACGCCTTCATTGACCTTGGATAGCCAGTCCCAGACTAGCTTCGACGTTTCCAGAGCACTCACGCGGCCATACTGTCCTTTGGTCAGATGACCATAGATGATGTTCTTGGCAGTAGAGTCCAGTTGAATGAACTTCTTGACATCAGCAGGGGTGACACCTTCACCAGTCTTGGGAACGCCATTCTTGACGACATACCAGAGGTCGACATCAATGGCTTCAAGATGCATGCGCATCTTATTCTTCCAGTAGGGATATTCAGTTCCATCGAACACGGGGCAAGCAGCGGAGACTTTGATTATCCCTGTAGTCGACATAGCTAAAACTCCAGGTGGTTAAACCGAATCACACAGAACAAGGGAGTACCTTGCTCTGATACCAATTGAAAGTGCTAGTTATCGACTAGAGGGGGGTGAATAGGAGATTTTTATGGCAGTCTTCAATACATGGAAGTTTCGAAGACAAACTATAGAAATGAACCTATTGAAATGCAGCGGAAGATAAACTACAATGAGCAAGCCATAGTCAAGTGTGCAATAACATGAGAGTACGAAGACTAATAGCAGCTAGGTAGTGAGGATCAGGATGTAAGATAGTATGAAGCCAAACAACAATAGTAGTCAAGCAATGAAGTCAAACAGATATAACGAACAGGCAATGACTTCACGAAGACAAACTCGAAGTAAAGGGAGGGAGAAGATAGAACCAACCACTTGTTGAAGACACAAGATTTGTTGGACTATTTCCAGTTGCTGTGACAACTGTACGTCTGGTTAGGGAGGCTGAGATTCAACTCAGACGACCTCGTCTTCACCTTATTCCCCTTGAGCTAAGGACACACAGTCCTCGCCCAATCTCTCTGGTAAGTCTTCAAGGTAGACTTCTGAACCTTCACAGACTTCATTCACCGGCGATCCACAATGACTCTTGGATGCTCAGAACGCGACGCCTAACCGGCTGGAGGATTCACAGTCCTCAAGTGTGATAAGACTTCAGGTCACGCAGACAGAAATACTTCAGTGATGCCTAACACTCTTTGGCTCTGGGTGTTTGGGCTTTGTCCTCGCAAGGATTTCTCTCTCTCAAAGGCTTCGAGGTGGGTTGCTCTCAATACGACAAAAGCCGTGCACTAACTCTAAGGAGCCACCAATTTATGGTGTAGGGGGTGGGCTATTTATACCCACTAGGCAACCCGACCTGATATGTCCGAAATGACCCTGGGTCACCAAGGAACTGACATGTGTTCCAATGGTCAGATTTCAAACACACGCGGCAACTTTACTTGGGCTACAAGCAAAGCTGACTTATCCAGCTCTGGATAAGATTTGCTCTCATTGTCTTCGCTCGAAGACATAGGATTTGGGTTGAGCATCACTTCAGTCATCCTGACTTTGTTCACTTGGACCCCACTTAACAGTACGGTGGTTCCTATGACTCAACAAAGAAGAAAAGGAAACAACGAAACGACTAAGTCTTCGCGCTCCATAGTCTTTAATCAATGTCTTCTCATGTCAAAGTCTTCAATATGAATATCTTCTCATACCACCATTGTCGTCAATGTCTTCATACATTTTAGGGGTCATCTCCGGTAGGTAAACCGAATCAATGAGGGACTACTACCTGTGTTATCCTGCAATTCTCACAAACACATTAGTCCCTCAACCAACTTTGTCGTCAATACTCCAAAACCAACTAGGGGTGGCACTAGATGCACTTACACATCGCAACCCCAAACTTTAAGATACGACAACTTTGGTTTCTTGCCAAACCACAGTTCATATAGTGTCGTCTCAACAGATTTAGATGGTGCCCTATTTAACGTGAATGTAGCTGTCTCTAATGCATAACCCCAAAACTATAGGGGTAAATCGGTAAGAGACATCATAGATTGCACTATATCCCATAAAGTACAGTTATGACGTGACACACCATTATGCTGTGGTGTTCCAGGTGGCACGAATTTGTGAAACTATTCCACATTGTTTTAATTGAAGACCAAACTTGTAACTTAAATATTTGTCTTCACGATCAGATCGTAGAAACCTTATTTTCTTGTCACGATGATTTTCCACTTCACTCTGAAATTCTTTGAACTTTTCAAATGTTTCAGACTTATGTTTCATCAAGTAGATATACCCATATTTGCTCAAATCATCTGTGAAGGTTAGAAAATAATGATACCCGCCGTGAGCTTTAACACTCATCGGATCGCATACATCAGTATGTATTATTTCCAATAAGTTAGTTGCTCGCTCCATTGTTTCGGAGAATGGAGTCTTAGTAATCCTACCCATGAGGCATGGTTCGCAAGCATCAAGTGATTCATAATCAAGTGATTCGAAAAGCCCATCAGCATGGAGTTTCTTCATGCGCTTTACACCAATATGACCTAAATGGCAGTGCCACAAATAAGTTGCACTATCATTATTAACTTTGCATCTTTTGGTTTCAATATTATGAATATGTGTATCACTACGATCTGATCCAACGAACCATTTTCCTTGGGTGTTTAACCATATAAAGTTTTATTCATGTAAACAGAACAACAATTTATTCTCTTACTTAAATGAATAACCGTATTGCAATAAACATGATCAAATCATATTCATGCTCAACGCAAACACCAAATAACACTTATTTAGGTTCAACACTAATCCCGAAAGTATAGGGAGTGTCCGATGATGATCATATCAATCTTGGAACCACTTCCAACACACATCGTCACTTCACCCTTAACTAGTCTCTGTTCATTCTACAACTCCCGTTTCCAGTTACTACTCTTAGCAACTGAACCAGTATCAAATACCGAGGGGTTGCTATGAAAACTAGTAAAATACACATCAATAAACTGTATATCAAATATACCTTTGTTCACTTTGCCATCCTTCTTATCCGCCAAATACTTGGGGCAGTTCCGCTTCCAATGACCAGTCCCTTTGCAGTAGAAGCACTTAGTCTCGGGCTTAGGACCAGACTTGGGCTTTTTCACTTGAGCAGCAACTTGCTTGCCGTTCTTCTTGAAGTTCCCCTTCTTCCCTTTGCCCTTTCTTGAAACTAGTGGTCTTGTTAACCATCAACACTTGATGTTTTTATTGATTTCTACCTTCGTCGATTTCAGCATCACGAAGAGCTTTGGAATTGTTTTCGTTATCCCTTGCATATTATAGTTCATCACGAAGTTCTACTAACTTGGTGATCGTGACTAGAGAATTCTGTCAATCACTATTTCATCTGGAATATTAACTCCCACTTGATTCAAGCGATTGTAGTACCCAGACAATCTGAGCACATGCTCACTGCTTGAGCTATTCTCTTCCATATTTTTAGAAATAGAACTTGTTGGAGACTTCATATATCTCAACTTGGGTATTTGCTTGAAATATTAACTTCAGCTCCTGGAACATCTCATATGGTCCATGATGTTCAAAACTTCTTTGAAGTCCTGATTCTAAGCCGTTAAGCATGGTGCACTAAAACTATCAAGTAGTCATCATATTGAGCTAGCCAAACGTTCATAACGTCTGCATCTGCTCCTGCAATAGGTCTGTCACCTAGTGGTGCATCAAGGACATAATTCTTCTACGCAGCAATGAGGATAATCCTCAGATCACTGATCCAATCCGCATCATTGCTACTAACATTTTTCAACTTAGTTTTCTCTAGGAACATATCAAAAATAAAATAGGGGAACTAAACACGAGCTATTGATCTACAACATAGATATGCTAATACTACCAGGACTAAGTTCATGATAAATTTAAGTTCAATTAATCATATTACTTAAGAACTCCCACTTAGATAGACATCCCTCTAATCTTCTAAGTGATCACGTGATCCATATCAACTAAACTATGTCCGATCATCACGTGAGACGGAGTAGTTTCAATGGTGAACATCGCTATGTTGATCATATCTACTATATGATTCACGCTCGACCTTTCGGTCTCCGTGTTCCGAGGCCATATCTGTTATATGCTAGGCTCGTCAAGTTTAACCTGAGTATTCCGCGTGTGCAACAGTTTTGCACCCGTTGTATTTGAACGTAGAGCCTATCACACCCGATCATCACGTGGTGTCTCAACACGAAGAACTTTCGCAACGGTGCATACTCAGGGAGAACACTTCTTGATAATTATGAGAGATCATCTTAAAATGCTACCGTCAATCAAAGCAAGATAAGATGCATAAAAGATAAACATCACATGCAATCAATATAAGTGATATGATATGGCCATCATCATCTTGTGCTTGTGATCTCCATCTACAAAGTACCGTCATGATCTCCATCGTCACCGGAATGACACCATGATCTCCATCATCTTGATCTATATCAATGTATCGTCACATGGTCGTCTCACCAACTATTGCTCTTGCAACTATTGCTATCGCATAGCGATAAAGTAAAGCACTTATTTGGCGCTTGCATCTTATGTGATAGAGAGACAACCATAAGGCTTTTGCCAGTTGCCGATAACTTCAGCAAAACATGATCATCTCATACAACAACTTATATCTCATCATGTCTTGACCATATCACATCACAACATGCCCTGCAAAAACAAGTTAGACGTCCTCTACTTTGTTGTTGCAAGTTTTACGTGGCTGCTATGGGCTGAGCAAGAACCGTTCTTACCTACGCATAAAAACCACAACGATAGTTTGTCAAGTTGGTGCTGTTTTAACCTTCTCAAGGACCGGGCGTAGCCACACTCGGTTCAACTAAAGTTGGAGAAACTGACACCCGCCAGCCACCTGTGTGCAAAGCACGTCGGTAGAACTAGTCTCGCGTAAGCGTACGCGTAGTGTCGGTCCGGGCCGCTTCATCCAGCAATACCGCCGATGTCGGAGTAAGTGACCACGGGTAGCCTAGCCGGCTCCCCCTGGCCTTTCTGAAAAAATTACGAGCCGATCCGGCTCTCAAGAATCCAAGACATGGGGCCGCCTTCCCCTGGCCGGCTGTCTCCCAGGCCGGCTATCGGAAGGCAGCCCGACTTCAACCCTCATGAAGAAAGCCGCGGGAGGGCCGGCTCCGAGGAGCCGGCTGCGAGAAGGCCGACTCCATGGAGCCGGCTCCCATAAAGCGGTCGAGATCGTACCCTCAAAGTCTGCACCCACATAACGGTGATGTGACGGGGCGTGGCTACAGTAAGACTGGCCACCCCCGAATCCCAGAGCACGCCTGGCACAGTGCGCCGTATGGGTGGCCATGACCCGTCCGGCGCAGCACTGTTGCCACGTTGACCCTGACATCATCCACGACGGGCTACCAGTACGGCCCACGGGCGGTGGGCCCCTTCGGACAGAGAGACACCCGAAGGCGGCCTGGCCTCCCCCAGTCGGCCCAAGACGGAGTCGGCTTTCTCCCCCCGGCTTGCCACTCCCTCAAAGGAGGCGCCCCATTAAGGAGACAAGACGCGGTGAGGCTACAGTGGTCACCCGCCGGACGGCAGGCTACAGTGGTCACCCGCCGGACGGCAGCACTGTAGCCACACTTACCTCGGCGAAGCCCTCGTCACCAAGATTGAGCTACAGTGACCAGCCACCGACAAGGCCCTGGACAGTGGGGCCTGCCTGTCGACCACGGAGCCGATAGCCAGCGGGACCCACCAGCCGGCGGGCTCCAGCAGCCGGCGTAGAAGCCGGAGAGCGAAGACACAGACGGCTAGGCCCCACGCCCAGCCGGATTACCATTGTACCCCCGGGGGGTAGGCCTATATAAACCCCCCGGGACACCCATGCAAAGGGGATCCCTGCTAGTTTTAGACACCACATAGGGAGGAGAAGAGAGCAAGCAGAGCCCTTCTTCCTCCTCTCGCCAAACAGCTCAAGGAGCATCGTGTAGGTACTTGTTCATCTAGTGATCATGCGGAGACCCCGCAGAGCAGCAGTAGGGGTGTTATCTCCACGGAGAGCCTCGAAGCTGGGTAAGATTTCGCCGGCGTGCATGTCTTCGCCTCATCCCGTTTCCAGGCACCGGCGACGTCTTACTGGCTCCCACAATGATAAGCCACCCGTTGGCATATGTCGCACCTACCACCCGACATTTGGCGCCCACCATGGGGCCAGGTGCACCGTCGTCCGGAGACCTGTTCTGGACAGGAACCTTCTTCCTCCCCCGCGAGCGTAGCCAGCCCGGCATGCCCGATGGCACTTGCCACGACGCGCTGCAAGGCGTCACCAACGCCTATGCAGCGAGCAGCCTCGCTGATCTCCTCGACAGGACCCTCATCTCCGACGAGCCCACCTCCGACGCGGGCACCGACCACCTCGTCAACCTCCTCGGCCGGCTCCATGTCTCCGGCGAGCCTGCAGTGGACTTGGAGTCGGTTGGCTCCACCGATCCGATGCCTGTCGACTCCGACACAGCCTCATTCGACACCTTCCCCACCAACGTCACGATCTACAACGACCCGCTTCCCCGAGCCGATGGCTGCGGCGCTGTCACCACTGAGGTGATGGTCATCGGCCACGACGGCGCTGCTGACGAAAGCGCCCACGACGCCCTGCACGCGGCGGTCCACGACTTGTCCATCCCCCTCCCGGCCGACGCCGACGCTGAAGCACTGGAGGCTCGCCGCCTCGCCCTCCTCGCGGAGGGCTGGAAGTTGGTTTTCATGAGACGCCTCGCTGAGGCCCACCGACGCGAGGCCGACCGCGCCGCCTTTGGCACGCCGCCCCCAGGCGGGCCCAGCCGAGTCGGAACGACCATGGAACGCCAACCTCCTCCGAAGGTTTTACAGCTGAAATGCAGTATGTATCACGCTAACTCTTGTACTAAGTATGAGATAATAGGTCCCCCGAGGAGAGCTCGGGGACTGCCATATTTTATCTATAAATGAAAAGCATCATGCTTATGGCCTTGTCATTGCATTCACTTTTTTCCGTCCGGCACCAGGTTCGACTAGTCGGCCCGGGACTGGCCGCCTGGAGTTATATTAGAAGTCCTACCCGCAGTCAGACAAGTAGTGTGCCGGCTCCCAAGCCTTCTCTCGCCAAAAGTCGCAGTTCGAAGAACCGACTGTCCGGCTGGCAAGAGTTAAGGGCAGGAACGGGTGCCCACACGAAAAACGGCTAGGGACTAACGGACTAATATAACAAAAGCCGTTTTTTCTCCCACCGCCACCGACTACCAGAGTAGCCGGCCGGCCGGCTTCCGTTCACCTCGCTCCAATCTAAGAAAGCTCGAGTACTTGCCTTCCCAGAAGGGGAAGGCGGCAAAGGAAACAGCCTAAGGATAAAAAGCATACGTGAATGGAAACCAAACATGCACACGATAATATTTACATAAAAGACCTTCAAAAGGCCAGCATTCAACATAGTTTGGATACACCCCAAGTGGGTGGAACTGCGGAAGCTTAATAAAATTGTTCAGAAGGCAACAAGCAGGAAAAAACAAGGACGGCAGATTAAGCCGGCGGAGCTACTGACGAGCCGGGCAGGTCGGTGGAGACGGCAGTGCCGGCTCGAGGAGTGGCCGGCTGGCGAACCTCGGCATGATCACTGCCTCCCGCAGAAGGCGCGCTTGCGCGTGCCTCGTTGCTGGAGGCACGATCAGGCTGAGGCTGGCTAGCTGTTCCACTGGCCGGCTCGACGTCTTCGCTCTCCTCTCCTTCATCGTCTTTGCCTTCATCGCTGGAGGCGATCTCTTCTGCGGAGTCTTCACCCGCCGCCGGGTCCAGCCCAAACCACTCCTCCGGCTGGGCAACGCCGTCATCATTAATCTCGGGAGCGAAGACGCTGATGTCAGTACACTCGGC
Organism: Triticum dicoccoides; assembly: GCF_002162155.2. Classification (NCBI taxonomy): domain Eukaryota; kingdom Viridiplantae; phylum Streptophyta; class Magnoliopsida; order Poales; family Poaceae; genus Triticum; species Triticum dicoccoides. Next base: position 351,242,094 of record NC_041388.1, on the reverse strand, counting down.
GATTGTCGATGCGCGCTGAGCGATAGCCGGCCGCACCTTCGCTAGCTCTTCGTCGGCCTCCAGCCGCCAGGTGCACAGCTGGTCCAGGTTCAGCCCCGGATACCAAGCTCGGACGAACTCCAGCGCCCGCCCAGCTCCAAGCCGGGCCGCCGACGCCTTCCAGGCCTCGAAGTGGCCAATCGCAACCTCCAGCCAGTCGGTAGTCCGACTCGGGGTGCGGGGAATCGTCTCGCTTGGCCAGAGGGCGGCCAACACCTGCGCTCTGGCGCGCTGGAGGCGGCGGAGCATACGATGAGCCGGCTGCAGCCACGCTTGGACCGCCAAGAGTTGCTCTTCGAGCGACCGACTCGCGTCCGGCGCACCTTCAGCCCCCGCCTGCCGGCGCGCTTCACGATGGGCCTCGATGGTTTGGGCGGCGAAGATGGAGTAGCCAGGAAAGTAGTCTGCATAGAGAATAAAAGCAGCTCAAGTCAGAACACAAGTCAGGCGGCAAGGGGCAGGCAAGGAGCGAGGAAAGCAGCTTACCGTCGATCAAATCCTCAATACGGCCGAAGCCTTCATTCAGCGCTTGCCTGGTCTCAGCCCAGCCCACCGCTTCAGTCTCAAACTCGGCCTTCAGGGCGGCTTCGTTATCATGCGCCTTCTTCAGAGCCGCCTTGTGGCTCTCCTCCTGGTCAGCCAGCTTCTTGGCCAGGCGGTCACGCTCCAGGACCAAGGCGTCGTACTCGGTTTCCTTGGCGCGAAGGGCGGCCTGTGCCTCGCTGAGCTGCCCCCTTAAGTCGGCATTGGCTTCTGCGAGCACGAAAGACAAAAGAAAAACCAGTAAGGTGAAGTCGTCAGGAAATATCCGACCTGACTGCTCAGCAGTCGCCCTGAATCTCGGGGACTACACCCAGTGGGTGTGCTGACATGCCCCCACAGGAGATGAACGAAACCAAGTACGTACTCCGGCTGCTGATCAGGTCTTCGGTTCTCCGACCCAGCTCCTGAGCCCGAGAGTTGAAGGCGGCAGCGCAGAGGTTATGATACTCCTGGAAAATTAGACAGGAGGCGAGAATAAGGTAGTAATCAAGGAAGATCCGACCCGACTGCTCAGCAGTCGGCCCGAATCTCGGGGACTACACCCAGTGGGTGCGCTGACGCGCCCCCACGGAAGAAATCAAGAGAACAAAGCAACCAAAGATAGAAGACTCACCAGGATGACAGCCCGCGTCGCAAGGAACTCCTGGGTGTATTGCTGCAGCGAGGCGGCTTGGGCCTGAAGCCGGTTCCGAACCTCTTGGGCCGCCACATTCAGCTCGCCCGTCCCGCCGCTGGGAGTCCACTCGGACGTGCCGGTGCTGGCCGCCTCCAAGGCCTCCCCCGTCTGGCTGGCACCCGTAGCTCGGTGCGGCCCCGGCGCAGCGGTGCCTCCCCCTGCGCGCTGGTGCATTGCCGGCTGCACCTCGAGGCCGGCTCCTGCTTCCGGCTCACCCCCAGCCGACTGCTCTGGTGCCACAGCCGACTGGCCGCCTTGGCCCGCTCCGGTTGGCGCTGCCGGCGGCGCCCTCTCCACGAAGATCATGGAGTCCTCCCTCCACTCCATCACCGGCGGTTCTTAGTAGACCTCCTCCAGCGGAGGCACAGGAATGTTGGGGGCCACGGCGCGAAGGGGAATGGCTAGTAGCGGAGGCTGGTTGTGTGAAGCCTCCGCCTTCGTCTCCGCAGCTGCCGCCTCCGCCCAGGCCTTGGCTGCTGCATCGGCTTGCTCCTTCGACGCCTGGGCGGCCCTTCGCTCCGCCGCCTCCCGCTCCTCCCGCGCCTCTCATGCGTTCCGCTCCGTGGCCTCCCTGAGGTCGGCGCGGGGATCCACGCGGCGGGAGCCTGAAGACCCTCCAGTCGGCCCAACCACGGAGCCGCCCGGACCCCGCTCAAGGGAAAGCGGCGCCCTGTCCGGCGAGCAAAGAAAGGTTTAGAAGAGTTTTTCAATCGAAAAGAAGAACAACAAAAAATATGTATCCAAGCCTTCGACGACTTATGCTGAGATCGCCTGCGGCTGCTTCACCGCCTTGCGGAAGCGGGCCCCCTTCGCGGCCGCTTCATCTCGTTTGGTCGCCGCTGTGGAAGCCTTGGACTTCTTCGGCCGGCTGCCAAAGAGGATCGACACATCCCGGCGCTTCTGGGCGCCGCCGCCAGTAGCCGGCGCGGCGGACGAGCTCGCTCCTTGATGATCAGGCGCCGGCTGGCGGCGCGGGGCGACTTCGACCTCGGCATCATCCGGCCAGTCCTCGAAGTCGGCCGTGAGCCCCGCGCCTCCGGCCTCGTCGCTTTCCCCCACAATGGCGTCTTCCATGGCGGCCGCTCCCAAGTCCGGGTCGTCAGCGTCGTCCACCGTGCGGTCGGGGAGGAGCTGGCGCTCTACCCCCGCGGCCCCGGCTGTCGGCGGGAGAAGAGGGTTCTGCGAAAGGCAAACGAACTGATCAAGAGTCGGCTATCATGAGGCCGGCTACCAAAGGAAGAAAAGAAGAAAGAACTTACGATGGGCGGAGGGGTGGCGCGAGAGTACGGCCCCTTGCCGTACCGCCAATCCTCGGCGAGCTTGCAGTTGGAGATATAGTTTACCATGTAGGAGACCTCCGCATGAGGCATCTCCCTGGTGCTCAGCCGGCTTGGGTCGAAGCGGCCGCTCATCTAACAAACCATGTGAGGCCGGCTTTGGAGGGGAAGAACCCGGCGCTCCATGAAGGCGGCCACCAAGTCGTCTCCAATCAGGCCCTCTGACTGAATCATCACCCAAAGCCGGGAGGCGGCTGCGTTCCCGGCCTGAGACAATGACCTGGCCCGGTAGCTCCACGAAGGTCGCCTCCCAGCCGGCGGGCCGGCTTCATAAGCTGGCAGGTTGACGTAGTCGCCTTGCTGCGCGGCATTCTTCACGTAAAAGTATGACTTCTGCCAGAGCTTCACCGACTGGATCAGCGGGATGGGCGGGAACGGGTTGTTCTTGCTCGCCCGCCTCATGGCAATGAAGGCTCCGCAAGGGGCGGGCACGCCCGCGATGATGGTGCCGAGCTTGCTTTGGAAGAATTCCGCCCAGAGCTCGAGCGTGGGGAGGACCCCAAGCAAGCCTTCGCACAGCGTGACGAAGGCCGACAGCAGCATCACCGCGTTGGGCGTGAGGTGATGCGGCTGGAGGTTGTAGAATTCGAGGAAGGCTCGGAGGAACCCGCTCGCCGGAAGGCCGAAGCCGCGCAGGCAGTGCGAGCAGAAGATCACCCGCTCGCCCTCCTCCGGTGTCGGCGAAATCTCCTTCTCCGGCGCTAGACGAACCCGAACGAAGTCCTCGCCGGGCAGGCGTCGCGTCTGGCGGAGGAACTTGACGTGGTCCTCATGGACGTTGGAGCCATCCCACGAGCTTGACAGCGACATGGGGCAGCACGGCGAGAAGCAAGACGATGCGGCAGCGGAACGGCGCGGCAAAGAGTTACTACGGCGGCGGGAAGGAGAAGAAGGAAGACAATAGGGGGCGGAGCGAGGGAGAGCGTGCGAGCCTCTGCCACTCCCCCTCCTCCTCCTACTTATAGACCGCGCGGCGCAGCCGAGGAGGCGTGGCATGGGGGAACGTGGGGATCAACTGTGCCCACTCCCCCACGTCCCGCGATTATTACGCCCTAATGGCATAATAAAATCGCTGCGGGAAGGCGAGCGGTCCGCATGGGCCGCAGAAGATCCATGCTCGGGCCGGGGCCTAGTAGTGGCGGGCCCGGGCCTGCGGCGGCGTCCCGTTGCGCGCATGCACTGGCAGAGTGTCCTTGCCACGTGGCCCGCGGGATGGCCTGTGGACAGCTCGCAGGTCGACCGCGTTCCCGCCCACGAGAAACGGAGCTCTTCGAAGTTGGCGCGCACAAGCAAAGCCGACCCGTCAGGATAGGAAGCTGACCAAGCTTCTCGTCCCTCTATCAGCCTCGAAGCTCGCTCAGCTTCGGGGACTACTGTCGGAGTAAGTGACCACGGGTAGCCTAGCCGGCTCCCCTGGCCTTTCTGAAAAATTACAAGCCGATCCGGCTCTCAAGAATCCAAGACATGGGGCCGCCTTCCCCTGGCCGGCTGTCTCCCAGGCCGGCTATCGGAAGGCGGCCCGACTTCAGCCCTCATGAAGAAAGTCGCGGGAGGGCCGGCTCTGAGGAGCCGGCTGCGAGAAGGCCGACTCCAAGGAGCCAGCTCCCATAAAGAGGTCGAGATTGTACCCTCAAAGTCTGCACCCACATAACGGCGATGTGACAAGGCGTGGCGACAGTAAGACTGGCCACCCCCGAATCCCGGAGCACGCCTGGCACAGTGCGCCGTACGGGTGGCCATGACCTGTCCGACGCAGCACTGTTGCCACGTTGACCCTGACGTCGTCCACGACGGGCTACCAGTACGGCCCACGGGCGGTGGGCCCCTTCGGACAGAGAGACACCCGAAGGCGGCCTGGCCTCCCCCAGTCGGCCCAAGACGGAGCCGGCTTTCTCCTACCGGCTTGCCACTCCCTCGAAGGAGGCACCCCATTAAGGAGACAAGACGCGGTGAGGCTACAGTGGTCACCCGCCGGACGGCAGCATTCTAGCCATGCTTACCTCGGCGAAGCCCTCGTCACCAAGATTGAGCAACAGTGACCAGCCACCAACAAGGCCCTGGACAGTGGGGCCTGCCTGTCGACCAAGGAGCCGGTAGCCGGCGGGACCCACCAGCCGGCGGGCCCTAGCAGCCGGCACAGAAGCCGAAGAGCGAAGACACAGACGGCTGGGCCCCACGCCCAGCCGGATTACCATTGTACCCCCGGGGGGTAGGCCTATATAAACCCCCCGGGACACCCATGCAAAGGGGATCCCTGCTAGTTTTAGACACCACATAGGGAGGAGAAGAGAGCAAGCAGAGCCCTTCTTCCTCCTCTCGCCAAACAGCTCAAGGAGCATCATGTAGCTACTTGTTCATCTAGTGATCATGCGGAGACCCCGCAGAGCAGCAGTAGGGGTGTTATCTCCACGGAGAGCCTCGAAGCTGGGTAAGATTCGCCGGCGTGCATGTCTTTGCCTCATCCCGTTTCCAGGCACCGGCGACGTCTTACTGGCTCCCACAATGATAAGCCGCCCGTTGGCATATGTCGCACCTACCACCCGACAGCCGAACCAAAGTATGACATGCCGGTAAGCAGTATGACTTATATCGCCCACAACTCACTTGTGTTCTACTCGTGCATATAACATCAACGCATAAAACCAGGCTCGGATGCCACTGTTGGGGAACGTCGTAATTTCAAAAAAATACCTACGCACACGCAAGATCATGGTGATGCATAGCAATGAGAGGGGAGAGTGTTGTCCACGTACCCTCATAATGCATAGCAATGAGAGGGGAGAGTGTTGTCCACGTACCCTCATAGACCGAAAGCGGAAGTGTAGGATCGAAAGTATGTCTAGACGAGGGGGGGTGATTAGACTACTTGACCAAATAAAAACTTAACCTTTTCCCAATTTTAGTTCTTGGCAGATTTTAGCTAATTTAGGACAAGTCAAGCAATCATCACATGATTAAGGCAAGCATGCAAAGAGTATATTGGCAGCGGAAAGTAAATCATGCAACTTGCAAGAATTTAAAGGGAAGGGTTTGCAGAATTCAAACGCTATTGGAGACACGGATGTTTTCCCGTGGTTCGGATAGGTGGTGCTATCCTACATCCACGTTGATGGAGACTTCAACCCACGAAGGGTAACGGTTGCGCGAGTCCACGCAGGGCTCCACCCAAGGGTAACGGTTGCGCGAGTCCACACAGGGCTCCACCCACGAAGGGTCCACGAAGAAGCAACCACCCACAAAGGGTCCACGAAGAAGCAACCTTGTCTATCCCACCATGGCCATCACCCACACAGGACTTGCCTTACTAGCGGTAGATCTTCACGAAGTAGGCGATCTCCTTGCCCTTACAAAGTCCTTGGTTCAACTCCACAATCTTGTCGGAGGCTCCCAAGTGACACCTAGCCAATCTAGGAGACACCACTCTCCAAGAAGTAACAAATGGTGTGTAGGTAATGAACTCCTTGCTCTTGTGCTTCAAATGATAGTCTCCCCAACACTCAACTCTCTCTCATAGGATTTGGATTTGGTGGAAAGAAGATTTGAGTGGAAAGAATCTTGGGAAGGCTAGAGATCAAGATTCATATGGTAGGAATGGAATGTCTTGGTCTCAACACATGAGTAGGTGGTTCTCTCTCAGAACATATGAGTTGGAATGATGTGTGTGTTCTGATGTCTCTCTCTTTGAACGAGAAGAAGGTGGAGGGGTATATATAGCCTCCACACAAAATCCAACCGTTACACAGTTTTCCAATCTCGATGGGACCGAATCAATAAACTCGGTCGGACCGAAACAGTAAACCTAGTGACCGTTAGTGATTTTCGGTGGGACTAACATGCAATTCGGTAGGACCGATATGGTTAGGGTTTGGGCATAATGTAATCTCGGTGAGACCGATTACACAAACTCGGTGAGACCGAATTTGGTAATTAGCTAACCAGAGAGTTGGTCAGGCAAACTCGGTGGGACCGATTTGCTCTTTCAGTGAGACCGAGTGGAACTCAGTGAGACCGAAAAGTTACAAAGGGGAAACACTGAGTTTACATTGCAATCTCGGTGGGACCGATTCGCTCTTTCGCTGGGACCGAAAAGTTACGAAAGGGAAACAGAGAGTTTGCAACCCCATCTCGGTGAGACCAAGATCCCTATCGGTAGGACCAAATTGCTAGGGTTTGGCAGTGGCTAATGACAAGTGAAAACTCGGTGGCGCCGGATAGGAAGAATCGGTAGGACCGAGTTTGGCTTAGGGTTTAGGTCATATGTGGATATGGGAAAGTAGTTGAGGGTTTTGGAGCATATCACTAAGCACATGAAGCAAGGGGATCATTAAGCAACACCTCATCCCTCCTTGATAGTATTGGCTTTTCCTAAAGACTCAATGTGATCTTGGATCACTAAAATATAAAATGAAGAGTCTTGAGCTTTTGAGCTTGAGCCAATCCTTTGTCCTTAGAATTTTGAGGGTTCCACTTTCACATCCATGCCATGCCAATCATTGAGCTTTCCTGAAATAATCATCTTGGAATAGCATTAGCTCAATGAGCTATATGTTGTTATGAATTACCAAAACCACCTAGGGATAGTTGCACTTTCAATCTCCCCCTTTTTGGTAATTGATGACAACATATAGATCAAAGCTTCGACAAATGATAATAAGCAAGAAATATATCGTCGCTTTGAGAAGTATGTGATAAGTAAGAGCTCCCCGTAAATTTGTGCATATTTAAAATTTGCTTTCGACTGCAAATGCACAAAGAGTTAGAGTCATGGGTTACTCTTCCATGTCACATACATCTTGGTGGAGCGCTCAAAATGATAAGAATGAAATACATGCACTCATCACCAAGAAAAGTGAATGATCACACAAGATAGATAGAATAATAGTATTAAGCAAGCATTAAGTGTAGCTTATGATCAAACACATGATCATCAATGTCTCACAAATAATGACGTAGTATCTCAGGCACTCAAAAGCAAACAAGTTCGAAAAACCACCAAATAAAGCAAGAGAGAAAAGCAACACTCTCTCTCTCTCTCTCGAAGCCTATGATCTATACATCTTCTCCCCCTTTGGCAACAAGTTACCAAAAAGTTCCTAGAAAATGCATAGCACTAGATCGGCGCTCAGGCTTGATCTTCAGGTGGTGGTGGAGTCCGGATCACTCCAAGGACGAAGGCTTCGGTAGATGTTGAAGTAGTCGCTGGAGTTGGAGCTGAAGTAGATGCTGGAGCTGGTGGAACTGAGGCTATGGCTGGTGCTGCGGTGGTGGCTCTTGTGTCAGCAACTGGCACGACAGATGACCTCGGGCCTCGTGGCACTCTTGCAAAGGCATGAGTGGTAGTCCTGCCTCCCCTCTCCTGCGTGTCCTCCTGGAGCTGCTCCACTGCAGACTGAACTTCTGTTATCTTGACATCCAAGTCATAGAACTTCTGTTCCATGATTCTCTCTAGGATCTGCTGATTCTGAGTGAGGGTGGCCAGACTTTGCTCAATCCTCAGCGTGGATGCAATCAAGTAACCAAGCTGCTCTTGTTTAGTCTTCAAGAAATACTCAAATGCCTTCTCTTGAGTAGGCATCTTGGCAGCTTTCTCCTTCCTCGCCTTCTCCTTCTTCGCGTATGCTTGGGCAGATGATGGCTCGTTCTCAGTCATGCCAACTTGATTGTCCTCGAAATCTAGACGGATGGGCAGGTGTTCCTTGTCCAATAGATATATGCCCGTGCCCATCTTGGAGTTGATGAGCTCCTGAATTTGAGGGGCATATCCGCAGCTCCTCTTCTGATCTGCTGCAGTCCTCTTGATTGTTTCCACTATGAGGCTCATCACCTTGAACTTCTGAGGCACATCAAACACATGTAGCAAGTTGATAGCATGGCCTCTGATCATCTTGTGATCTCCAGACTTGGGCAGTAAGGTGTGCCTTAGTATCCAATTGATCATAGGCAGTCCGGACAGAAGGTAATGCACAGACCCAAATTTGAAGGTGTCAAGAGCTTCACTGGGAATTTTCTTGTACATATTGGACATGGAGTTATGGTCCATCTTCTTCTTGGCATAGATAACCAAGTCATCATCTTGCTCCTCTGGGGCATTAATGATCTGTGCCCACTCAGCCACTGTGGATTGGTACCTTGTACCCTCAGACATCCATGTGATCCTCCCATCTAGATAAAAGTGTGCCGTGGAGTAGAATTGCATGATCAGTTCCTCATTCCACTTTGTGAGCTTCTGCCGAACAAAGTCAGCTACTCCACAAGCATTAAAGTTGTCATATACTCCTGGGTAGTGTTCCTCTTTCTCCTTGATGTAGGTCCAGTCAACCCATCTCATGTCACAGATAATTGGCTTCTTATCTAGCAAAACAGTCTCATAGAAATCCTGTTGCTCCTTGGTGTGAAACATGTAGTCCACTGCTGTCCTTCTCCTTGAAGCATATGGGTCTGCTTCTCTCCAATTCCTCAGCCCTGAATCTCTCCTGAGCTTCATATCCTCAGCCACAGGATGAGCATCGTTGTGGTCTGGGATCTTGGGCTTTAGCTTTCTCAGGACGTTCTCTTCCTCTTCTTCAGCAACAGTCTCAGGCACTGGGGCCTTGTTCTTCTCAGCTACAGGAATGCTCCTTGTATTTCTCTTAGGCTTTGGCTTTGGAGCTGACTTGGCCTTGGAAGCAGCTCCCCCTGATTTTATGGCATCTCCCATTAGCTTGGGTGCCTTGGGCGCTAGTCCAGCTACCTCTTCTTCCTCTTCTTCTTCCATGATGGAAGCTTTGCCAAGCACTCTAGCCACAGTCTTCTTCACCCTTTGCTTTCTTTTCTTGCCCTCAGCTGCAACTGGCTCTTGGGGAGTGGGCTTCTCAGTTGAGGCTCTTGCCTTTGACATGGGCTGCCTGCCTGCTGGCATTTTGATTTTCAGACCTGGCTTAGTGCCTTGAGCTGGCTCAACTCTCTTGGAAGTGGCCTCTTCCTCTGCCACATAGTCCTCATCTTCGGAATCTGAAGTCCTCTTCTTCCTTTGTCTCGTGGCAGCCTTTGGCAAATTGCTAGGAGTGCTCCTGCTGCCTTCATCAGATGAACTGGAGGGACTAGTGCCCTCACTCATCACCACTTGCTGCTCTGACATATTTTGGCTATCACTTTGATCAGACATGCTACAAACTGACTGCTGACCCTGTGAATAGATTATAGATGAGACAGAAAAGATGAGCATCACAAAATGCAGAGATTTTTGCAAAAGAGTGATCCAAAAACTTAGTTTTAGTTTCCCACTGAAATCATCTCGGATCTACCGATTTTCAAACTCGGTGATACCGAAGCAGTTTTGGAACCTAAACTAGTGAACTCGGTAGGATCGAGTCATAGTTCGGTGGCACCGAGACTTCTAGGGTTTCACTGAGTTCAAAAATCGGTCACACCGATAAGTAATTCTCGGTCAGACCGAGTCTCAGTTGTGCAATGGCATAAGCCAAATCGGTGGGACCGAGTTTTTCAACTCGGTGGGTCCGAGATGGTTTCGGCGGAAACCTAAACCTAGAATTTTCGAATCAAACCTAATCTATGGGCATTTTGACTGGATAGAAGTTTATCAAACGTGGCAAGAATCAATATGATCACAATGTGCTAGGAATCAGATTGAGGAATAGCACAAAGATCAAGTCCATACCCTAGTTCGGCGGGGACTTGCTACGGCGGCAACGGCGGGGCAGAATTCCCGTTGACGGTGATGGAGACCAGCGACTGGAGGCTGCTGGCGGCGAGAAGACGATCCGGAGACCACGAGGGCAGAGCAGGCTATCGCACGGGCGAAGGGGTTCGGAGAAATTTCCAAAATTTTGCCCGTGACTATATATAGCCCGACCCTGTCAGTGTGACCGAGTGGAACAACTCGGTGGCACCGAGATTCATAACTGCGTGCAGTTACTGAAACTCGGTGTGACTGAAAGGTTCAAATCGGTTGCACCGAGATCGAAAATCTAGATCAACTTAATGATCTCGGTAGGACCGAAGGTGGAGAATCGGTCAGACCGAGAATCATAAAGAGGTTTTGGAAGTTTAAGTCTATGACGAATCGGGGACTCCGAGCACTCCTCACACAGAGTGGTTCGAATCCGACTTGATCAAATTTTGTGATTCAGCATGAATAGAGTTTGAGACGAGAAAAGCATAGATAGCTAGAGGAGGTTCTTAGGCATTCTTGTCCATCCACTTGGCAAAAGAAGATAAAACCAAACAATCAAAACAACAAGTGGATGTCCTCGAATGAGTAAAGTATGCAACCAGCATGCTCACACAATAAGATGGCAAATGAAATATGTGACAAGGCATGCACAACCAATTCTAGCATCTATCAAGCAATTTGCGATGACTAGGTCATCTATATATGAGTATATTGACTTAGGAGCCAAGTGAGAACACTTGATCATAGGTCATACTCATCATTTAAGCTCAAGTGGGGTTACCACTTTTACATAACGCATTGTTGTGTTCACATCTTTAGAGTTGCTTTAGCTCAAGTCTTAGAGTAAAGCTCCCCCTAGATGTGATATCCCCCCTAAGAGGGATGAACTAACCTTGGGTTTTGTCGATGATGACTTCATGTAGATGTTGAAGATGTGGATGCTCAATGTTGATGTAGATCACTTGGAGCTATCCATTTGAGTGAATTGCACTTTCAATACCTACATGGGTTAGTCCCACAAGGAACAAACAAGGATATCCATAGACATAGAGTGATGCACACAAAAGATGATGTCCATGAAAACTCTTTAGGTTACCTTGTCCCTTGTTTTACCAACAAGAGGGTTTGTGACTCCTTGAACTAGTGCAAGATGTGGAAGTTGATTGCACTTGTTCTTGCCAAAATGATAAGAGTGAAGTATGTTGGCGGAGTCACCCTCAAGAACTCTTTAGTTCTTCTTCTTTTGGATCCACATCATCTTGATGGGAATCCTTGGAGTTGTAGTCGTACTTGATGAAGTGGAACTTGAAGTAGTCTTGGGAATCCACTTGACTAAGGTCTTAAGAGCTTCTTCAAATGCATCAATTTCCTCTTGAAGCTTGTCCTTGCCTTTTTGCTCGTAGTCTTGTGGTGGAAGATCATCTTGAGCTTGTGTCCTCTTGAAAGAAGCATACTTCTCTTGTTGAGGGACAAACTTTGTCTTGGGGTATTGATCTTCTTCCCATTCAACTCCATTGGCATTGAACTTTCGTTCAAAACCAACACCTTGATTTTTCCGGTGCATTCCTTGCTTGCGCACAATTTCCTCGAATTGCTTACTCCCGGCAAGGCTTTTGTACACTCCTTTCTCTATAATTCCCTTCAATAAGCTATTTTCTTGCTCAAGTGTAACTTGGCTAAGAGAATCATTAGTGGAATCAAGAGAACCATTAGAAGCAACAATATTGGATTTAACATGATCATTGTTACTGCTAGAGGAAGAATCTTTCTTGTTACTAGACTTGACTTGAGGCATGTAAGTGGATAAGAGTAAATGCTTGGCAATGTAAGAAGAAATTTTCTTGCAGAGATCATCATTGATTGCTTTTAAGAACTCATGCTCTTGCTCAAGATTGAGCTTCTCAAAGCGTAATTTCTCATGAGCTCTTAAAAGTTCTCGATGATCTTCGAAGATGGTTTCATGAGCTAACTTAAGAGTGTTTAGTTCTTTAGTTAGGGCCTCAATCTTCTCCTCATCATTGTCATTCGTTTTATCTTGACTAGCATGTTTAATTGACATTTCATCATAGTATTCATCACTAGAGCTGTCACCAAGCAAATCATCACCTAACAAGTCATCTTCATCACTATTGAAATCAACATACTCGGGGTGTGTTACCTTAGGACCTTTGGCCATGAAGCATCTTCCAATTCCTTCATTTGGTGAGTCAAATATGTCGTAGGAGTTGGTTGACACAAGTGCTAGACCGGCAACACCTTCATCTTGAGTATCTTCGGAGCCGGAGTAATAACTTCTCTCAGAGTGGCTGTCGGAGTCGGAGCCGGATACCCATTCACCAACATGAGCTTGATGTATTCATCTTGTGTAGCTCCTTGATGATTTTTCCTTCCTTTCCGAATCCTTGCTTCTCCGTGAGTATCTTCGTTCATAACGATCATCTCTACTCCTTCTCTCTCTTGGTGGTGATCCTTTGCTTCTTCTTTTTGGAGAATCTTCTCTTCTCTTGTAGGGAGCCGTACACTCATTTGAATAGTGTCCGGCTCTTCCACAATTGTAGCAGTTTCGCTCTCGACTAGAAGATCTTTTGTCACTGTAGGACCTTGACATGGAGCTTCTATCTTTGCTTCTACTCTTGTAGAACTTGTTGAAGTTCTTCACCATTAAGCTCAATTCTTCATTGAAGTCTTGTTTCTCACTTGATGATGTAGGGGATTCACATGAGGCTTTATAGGCACCACTTGATTTGTTGTGAAGTTCCTCTTTATCCTTAAGTGACATCTCATGAGCAACAATTCTTCCAATCACCTCCGTTGGCTTGAGATCTTTGTAATTGGGCATCATTTGGATCAATGTGCACACGGTATCATATTTTCCATCCAAGGCTCTTAGAATCTTCTTGATGATGAATTTATCGGTCATCTCTTCACTTCCTAAGCCGGCAATCTCATTTGTGATGAGAGCAAGCCTAGAGTACATTTCAGCGACACCTTCACCATCCTTCATCTTGAACTTGTCAAGTTGGCTTTGAAGCACATCCAACTTGGATTCCTTGACGGAGTCGGTACCTTCATGCATATCAATCAAAGTGTCCCAAATTTCCTTCGCATTCTCAAGGCAGCTGATTTTGTTGAATTCTTCGGGGCACAATCCGTTGAAGAGAATATCACAAGCTTGAGCATTGTATTGCAACATCTTCAATTCATCCACAGTAGCTTCACGGTTCGGTTCTCTCCCATCAAAGAAGTCACCTTGCAAACCAACACACACAATAGCCCAAACGGCGGGGTTATGTCCAAGAATATGCATTTTCATTTTATGCTTCCAACTAGCAAAATTAGTACCATCAAAGTAAGGACCTCTACGGTGATAATTTCCCTCGCTAGACGCCATACTCTCCTAGGTTGTGAAACCAAGGCCATGACCACCAAAAGCTATGGAGATCAAAGCAAATGGAGAACAAAGCTATGATACCACTTGTAGGATCGAAAGTATGTCTAGAGGGGGGGTGATTAGACTACTTGACCAAATAAAAACTTAACCTTTTCCCAATTTTAGTTCTTGGCAGATTTTAGCTAATTTAGGACAAGTCAAGCAATCATCACATGATTCAAGCAAGCATGCAAAGAGTATATTGGCAGCGGAAAGTAAAGCATGCAACTTGCAAGAATGTAAAGGGAAGGGTTTGGAGAATTGAAACGCTATTGGAGACACGGATGTTTTTCCCGTGGTTCGGATAGGTGGTGCTATCCTACATCCACGTTGATGGAGACTTCAACCCACGAAGGGTAACGGTTGCGCGAGTCCACACAGGGCTCCACCCAAGGGTAACGGTTGCACGAGTCCACACAGGGCTCCACCCACGAAGGGTCCACGAAGAAGCAACCACCCACAAAGGGTCCATGAAGAAGCAACCTTGTCTATCCCACCATGGCCATCGCCCACATAGGACTTGCCTCACTAGCGGTAGATCTTCACGAAGTAGGCGATCTCCTTGCCCTTACAAACTCCTTGGTTCAACTCCACAATCTTGTCGGAGGCTCCCAAGTGACACCTAGCCAATCTAGGAGACACCACTCTCCAAGAAGTAACAAATGGTGTGTAGGTAATGAACTCCTTGCTCTTGTGCTTCAAATGATAGTCTCCCCAACACTCAACTCTCTCTCATAGGATTTGGATTTGGTGGAAAGAAGATTTGAGTGGAAAGCAACTTGGGAAGGCTAGAGATCAAGATTCATATGGTAGGAATGGAATGTCTTGGTCTCAACACATGAGTAGGTGGTTCTCTCTCGGAACATATGAGTTGGAATGATGTGTGTGTTCTGATGGCTCTCTCTTCGAATGAGAAGAAGGTGGAGGGGTATATATAGCCTCCACACAAAATCCAACCGTTACACAGTTTTCCAATCTCGGTTGGACCGAATCAATAAACTCGGTCGGACCGAAACAGTAAACCTAGTGACCGTTAGTGATTTTCGTGGGCCTAACATGCAATTCGGTAGGACCGATATGGTTAGGGTTTGGGCATAACGTAATCTCGGTGAAACCGATTACACAAACTCAGTGAGACCGAATTTGGTAATTAGCTAACCAGAGAGTTGGTCAGGCAAACTCGGTGGGACCGATTTGCTCTTTCGGTGAGACCGAGTGGAACTCGGTGAGACCAAAAAGTTACAAAGGGGAAACACTGAGTTTGCATTGCAATCTCGGTGGGACCGATTCGCTCTTTCGGTGGGACCAAAAAGTTACGAAAGGGAAACAGAGAGTTTGCAACCCCATCTCGGTGAGACCAAGATCCCTATCGGTAGGACCGAATTGCTAGGGTTTGGCAGTGGCTAATGACAAGTGAAAACTCGGTGGCGCCGGATAGGAAGAATCGGTAGGACCGAGTTTGGCTTAGGGTTTAGGTCATATGTGGATATGGGAAAGTAGTTGAGGGTTTTGGAGCATATCACTAAGCACATGAAGCAAGGGGCTCATTAAGCAACACCTCATCCCTCCTTGATAGTATTGGCTTTTCCTAAAGACCCAATGTGATCTTGGATCACTAAAATATAAAATGAAGAGTCTTGAGCTTTTGAGCTTGAGCCAATCCTTTGTCCTTAGCATTTTGAGGGTTCCACTTTCACATCCATGCCATGCCAATCATTGAGCTTTCCTGAAATAATCATCTTGGAATAGCATTAGCTCAATGAGCTATATGTTGTTATGAATTACCAAAACCACCTAGGGATAGTTGCACTTTTAGGAAGCGTTATAACAACGCGGTTGATGTAGTCGTACGTCTTCATGGCCTGACCGATCAAGCACCAAAACTACGGCACCTCCGAGTTCTAGCACATGTTCAGCTCGATGACGATCCCCAGACTCCGATCCAGCAAAGTGTCGGGGATGAGTTACGTCAGCACGACGGCATGGTGACGAACTTGATGTTCTACCGTCGTAGGGCTTCGCCTAAGCACCGCTACAATATTATCAAGGATTATGGTGGAGGGGGGCACCGCACATGGCTAAGAGATCTCAAGGATCAATTGTTGTTGTGTGTAGAGGTGCCCCCTGCCACCGTATATAAAGGAGCAAGGGGGAGGGGGCGGCCGGCCAGGAGGAGGCGCGCTAGGGAGGAGTCCTACTCCTACCAGGAGTACGACTCCCTCTTTTCCTTGTCCAACTAGGAGAGGGGGAAGGAAGGGAGAGAGGAGAGGAAGGAAAGCGGGGGCGCCACCCCCCTCCTTGTCCAATTCGAACTAGAGGGGGAGGGGGCGCACGGCCTGCCCTAGCCGCCCCTCCTCTGCTCCACTTTGGGCCCATGAGGCCCATTAACCCCCTGGGGGGTTCCGGTAATCCCCCGGTACTCCGTTCTATATCCGATAACCCCTGGAACCATTCCAATGTACGAAAGTAGTCGTCAAATATATCAATCTTTATGTCTCGACCATTTCGAGACTCCTCGTCATGTTCGTGATCACATCCGGGACTCCGACCAACCTTCGGTACATCAAAACATATAAACTCATAATGAAACTATCATCGTAATGTTAAGCGTGCGGACCCTACGGGTTCGAGAATAATGTAGACATGACCGAGACACGTCTCTGGTCAATAAATAATAGCGGAACCTGGATGCTCATATTGGCTCCTACATGTTCTACAAAGATCTTTATCGGTCAGACCGCATAACAACGGTATGTTACTTGCCCGAGATTCGATCGTCGGTATCTCAATACCTAGTTCAATCTCGTTACCGACAAGTCTCTTTACTTGTTCCGTAATACATCATCTCACAACTAACTCATTAGTTGCAATGCTTGCCAGGCCTATGTGATGTGCATTACCGAGAGGGCCCAGAGATACCTCTCCGACAATCGGAGTGACAAATCCTAATCTCGAAATACGCCAACCCAACATGTACCTTTGGAGACTCTTGTAGAGCTCCTTTATAATCACCCAGTTATGTTCTGATGTTTGGTAGCACACAAAGTGTTCCTCTGGCAAATGGGAGTTGCATAATCTCATAGTCATAGGAACATGTATAAGTCATGAAGAAAGCAATAGCAACATACTAAACGATCGGGTGCTAAGCTAATGGAATGGGTCATGTCAATCACATCATTCTTCTAATGATGTGATCCCGTTAATGAAATAACAACTCTTTTGTTCATGGTTAGGAAACATAACCATCTTTGATTAACGATCTAGTCAAGTAGAGGCATACTAGTGACACTCTGTTTGTCTATGTATTCACACATGTATTATGTTTCCGGTTAATACAATTCTAGCATGAATAATAAACATTTATCATGATATAAGGAAATAAATAATAACTTTATTATTGCCTCTAGGGCATATTTCCTTCAATTTATCATGTAATCGAGTTAGTTTTGTTAGGGTTTGATCCTTTGTATCCACCATGTTCTGAGATTGATGTTGCTATGACTTTGCTATGCTTAATGCTTGTCACTAGGGCCCGAGTGCCATGATTTCAGATCTGAACCTATTATGTTTTCATGAATATATGTGAGTTCTTGAATCTATCTTGCAAGTCTATAGTCACCTACTATGTGTTATGATCCGGCAACCCCGAAGTGACAATAATCGGGACCACTCTCGGTGATGACCGTAGTTTGAGGAGTTCATGTATTCACCATGTATTAATGCTTTGGTCTGGTACTCTATTAAAAGGAGGCCTTAATATCCCTTAGTTTCCGCTAGGACCCCGCTGCCACGGGAGGGTAGGACAAAAGATGTCATGTAAGTTCTTTCCCATAAGCACGGATGACTATATTCGGAATACATCCCTACATTACATTGATGAATTGGAGCTAGTTCTGTGTCACCCTATGTTATGACTGTTACATGATGAACCACATCCAGCATAATTCTCCATCACCGATCCAATGCCTACGAGCTTTTCACATATTGTTCTTCGCTTATTTACTTTTCCGTTGCTACTGTTACAATCACTACAAAACCCAAAAATATTACTTTTGCTATCGTTACTGTTACTTCCATACTACTTTGCTACTAAATACTTTGCTGCAGATACTAAGTTATCCAGGTGTGGTTGAATTGAAAACTCAACTCCTAATACTTGAGAATATTCTTTGGCTCCCCTTGTGTCGAATCAATAAATTTGGGTTGAATACTCTACCCTCAAAAACTATTGCGATCCCCTATACTTGTGGGTTATCAAGATTATTTTCTGGCGCCGTTGCCGGGGAGCATAGCTCTATTCTTTGAGTCACTTGGGATTTATATCTGCTGGTCACTATGAAGAACTTGAAAGACGCAAAAACAAAAATTTATCCCTCAACTACGAGGGGAGGTAAGGAACTGCCATCTAGCTCTGCACTTGATTCACCTTCTATTTTGAGTAAGCTTACGACACCTAAACCTACTTCTGCTATTAATTCTGATATGTCGCATGTTATCGATGATGCCACTTCTGCTATGCATGGTACTTATGATGAAACTACTTCTATTCTTGATACTACTGTGCCACTTGGTGAATTTCTTGATGAACAACTTGCTAGGGTTAGAGAGAATGAAATTATTGAAACTGATAATATTGAAGATAGTGATGATGAAGACTCTCCCCCTAATAAATATGAATTACCTGTTGTGCCTGAGGGTTATGTTAAGGAAGCAGCAATCTCTTAATGCTAGAATGAAACCTGACCCTGCTTTTGCTACTTTACCTATTTGTGTTACAAATAAGGATTATGACTTCTCTGTTCATCCTGATATAATTACTTTGGTTGAATCTGATCCTTTTTATGGCCATGAATCTAAAACTGTTGTGGCACATCTTACTAAATTAAATGATGTAGCCACCCTGTTTACTAATGATGAGAGAACTCGCTACCTTTATATCCTTAAAATATTTCTGTTCTCATTAAAGGGTGATGCTAAGATATGGTTTAATTCTCTTGATCCTGGTTGTGTGCGTAGTCCCCAGGATATGATTTATTACTTCTCTGCTCATAAGAAACAAGCTGCTTTAAGGGACATATATAATTTTGTGCAAATTGAAGAAGAGAGTCTCCCACAAGCTTGCGGGAGGCTTCTTCAATTACTTAATGCTTTGCCTGATCATCCTCTTGAGAAAAATGAAATACTTGATATCTTTTATAATGGACTAACCGATGCTTCCAAAGATTACCTGGATAGTTGTGCCGGTTCTGTTTTTAGGGAAAGAACACCGGATGAAGCTAAGATTCTATTGAATAATATGTTGGCAAATGAAAATAATTGGACACTTCCTGGGTCAACTCCTGAGCCTATTCCTAAACCAACTCCGAAGAAGAGAGGTGTTCTATTCCTCAGTCCTGAAGATATCCAAGAGGCAAAGAAATCTATGAAAGAAAAAGGTATTAAAGCTGAAGATGTTAAGAATTTACCTCCTATTGAAGAAATACATGGTCTTAATTTACCGCCTGTTGAAGAAACATATGATCTTAATCCTTCACCTATTGAAGAAACACATGGTATTGGTAACCCAACACAGGTTGTAAAGGTAAATTCTCTCTATAGATTTGATGAAGGTGATATCCCTCACTATAAGTCTGCTAGACAATGCTTAGAAGAGTTTGATAATTTTATTGTCAAACAAGCAAACTTCAATGCTTATTTTTGTAGATAATTGAAATACAATTCCGATACGCTTGAACACTTGGGTGATTATATGTCTAGAGTTAAAGGTGAACTTAAACTCATTAGTAAACATGCTTCTATGGTCACCACTAAAGTGGAACAAGTACTTAAAGCTCAAAATGATTTTCTCAATGAATTAAATAGTAATAATAATGATTATGATGTTAGAGTGGCTACTAGAACTAGTAAAATGACTCAAGAACCTTTGTATCCCGAAGGCCACCCTAAGATAATTGAGCAAGATTCTCAGAGAAATAATATAGATGCACCTAGTCCTTCTAAAAAGAAGAAAAATAAAAATGATAGGACTTTGCATGCTTCTAGTGAACCTATTGTTGAAACAACTGAGAATCCAAATGATATTTCTATTTATGATGCTGAAACACAATCTCGTAATGAACATGAACCAAGTGAAAATATTAATGAAGATGTTCATGATGATGCTCAACCTAGTAATGATAATGATGTGGAAATTGAACCTGCTGTCGATCTTGATAACCCACAATCAAAGAATCAACGTGATGATAAGAGAGACTTTGTTGCTAGGAAACATGGTAAAGAAAGAGAACCTTGGGTTCAGAAACCCATGCCTTTTCCTCCCAAACCATCCAAGAAAAAGGATGATGAGGATTTTGAGCGCTTTGTTGAAATGATTAGACCTATCTTTTTGCGTATGTGTTTGACTGATATGCTCAAAATGAATCCTTATGCTAAGTATATGAAAGAAATTGTCACTAATAAAAGAAAGATACCGGAAGATGAAATTTCCACCATGCTTGCTAATTATACTTTTAAGGGTGGAACCAAAGAAACTAGGACATCTAGGGGTACCCACTATACCATGCTCCATTAAAAGAAACTATGTTAAAACTGCCTTATGTGACCTTGGAGCCGGAGTTAGTGTTATGCCTCTCTCTTTATATCGTAGACTTGATTTGAATAAGTTGACACCTACTGAAATATCTTTGCAAATGGCTGATAAATTAACTGCTATACTTGTCGGTATTTGTGAGGATGTGCCTGTTGTGGTTGCAAACGTTACTATTTTGACGGACTTTGTTCTTGTTGATATTCCCGAGGACGATAGTATGTCTATTATTCTTGGAAGACCTTTTTTGAATACTGCAGGGGCTGTTATTGATTGCAACAAAGGGAATGCCACTTTTCATGTTAATGGTAATGAGCATATGGCACACTTTCCGAGGAAACAACCTCAAGTCCACAGTATCAATTCTATTGGAAAAATTCCATCGATTATTTTTGGAGGTTTTGAATTTCCTCTTCCTACTGTCAAGAAGGAATATGATATTCTTATTATTGGGGATGTGCATATCCCCGTTGAGGTAACATAGTGCCATTCGAAATTTCTCTGGTTTCATGCGATTCAGAATGAGTTTGTTAACAAGACCTGATCAACCTTGTTAGTGGATTCCTTTTGATGAGCATGAGATGGATGAAACTAGAAAGCACAACCTTCTGTACCCTCCTTTTACTTTCTGTTATTTAGTTGAAATAAAGTAAAAAATTGCATTTTCCTGTCTGTTTTCTGAATGATCCGTGCAATATAAAAATACCCCGAAAATAAAACTTCTCCAAATGCCCTGCCAATTTAATATGATTTTTTCTGGAATATTTGAGAATATCTGGCACTGAGAACACAGCAGGGGAGGAAGCACCTGGCCACGAGGATCCAGGGCAGCACACCCCTACAAGGCGCGCCCTCCTGCCTCGTGGGCCCACGGTGGCTCCCCTCCACTTATTCCTGCACCCACACACCTATTCTTCCTCCCAAAAAATCACCATCCAGCTCAAGCACGAGTTCTAGCTCATTTTGTTGCGATTTTCGATCTCCTTGCTCAAAGCACCTCTCACAAAACTGCTTTGGGAGATTGTTCCTTGGTATGTGACTCCTCCATTGGTCCAATTAGTTTTTGTTCTAGCGCTTTATTCATTAAATATTTGTGCTGCCTAGGTGACCATGTTCTTGAGCTTGCATGTCAAATTTATATGGTTCCAAGTAGTTCTAATGCTTGATATAGTCTCTAGGCACTTGTAGGTGTAGTTGCTATCAATTTTGTTGAGCCAAGGTGGTCCTTCAAGGAAGCAAGGACCCAGGCTCGCAATGCGGGATGCCGATGATGAGCCACCAAGGAACGCTCCAGTGCGGCCTTGTGAATGGCCTTCAGAAGACTTTATGGATCGAGCGGGAATCAAGGAAGAATTTAACGCATATTTGCGTAACGCTGATCTTGTGAGCTTTGAGGAGGAAAAGTGCCGCCAGTACCACTATCTCACTAGTTCCTTTGTGAGGAGGTTTGAATTTTCATCTTCACGCAATTCTCAAACTGTCCTGTTTGATCTTTATGAAAAATCTTATACTATGGACTTAGAGGATTTTACAAATGCTTGCAAACTTCCACAATGGGGTAGTACTAGTTAACCTCGCAAATCTGAATTTAGAGAATTTCTTCCTAGTATAACTATGGGGGAATCTAGAGACATAACACAAGCTACAATAGGGAGCATTCATTTTCCTGCTATACATTATTTTGCTCTCTTCATAGGTAGGTGCATAAATGGTAAATATGAAGCATGTCATACGTGTGTCCCTGACCTCAGTATTCTTAGAAGTGCTGTATTAGGAGACAAATCTTATAATTTGGGAGCCATTGTTGCGCGTAGGTTGCCTCACAATAGATTTAATGGAGATTTCTTTGGTGGTATTTATGCAACCCGCTTAGCTGATTTTCTTGGTGTAACCATACGTGATGATGATATTGAACTGCCTCCTACTTATCTAGACTTTAATGCTATGGTTCATCATCAGGTTGTCGAGAGGAATGAACCACCTCTCTAGTACAGACTAATCTTTGACAGGCTTCACGCCGTCAATATTGTTCTTCCTGCCCCTACTCTCTTTGACTTTCAGGGAAAAGGGAGACATTACATAACCAGAGAGGAGGCAGAGGAGTATAGGAGGAGGGCTGAGATAGCTCGCCTCCAAGCTGCAGCACATGATGCAATGACCGCTGCATCTCAGTATGACCCCAACTACAACTTTGGATATCTGCCAGGCCATCCGTGACAATAAACCAACTTCAGCCAAAAGCCTAAGCTTGGGGGACTAAGTATTTCTCACCGACATTACATTCATGTTCACACACTCATTGCTAGATATCGGTGCTCATACTCTTTCTCTGTAATATCCATGCTTGTTTATTTTCCTCTTTCTTGCTTTCTTCTTGTGCGTTTAATAAACCTTAAGAAAAACCAAAAAAATAGTGTAGCTTTTAGTTTGTTTACTTTTCTTGCTGTAGTAGTAATAATTAAAAAGAAAACCCCAAAAGATTTCCCGTTCTTCTTTTGCTTGTTGGGAGCTTTCCCGTGTAAATAGTTTTATTTCTTTTCTTTTCTTTGGGGGTCGATAAGAGAAGACCATAATTAAATTGTTGAAGTGGCTCTTATATGCATTATTGTTGATTTAACCAAGAGCCCATATTGCCTTGTCTTCTCTTGTTTATTGAATGCTCGCTGATTCCAGCTTAGTCCAATGCACGTGCACTCTTATTATTTTCACATCGTTTGGTTGTGCAAGTGAAAGGCAATTATGACGATATATGATGGACTGACTAAGATGAGAGAAGATGGTACGAACTCGACCTCTCTTGTTTCTGTAAATATGATTAGTTCATCATTCCTGATTCAGCCTATTATGAATAAACATGTTCACAATGACAATTAGAGATCATAGTTACTCGTGCCATGCTTGATTAGCTATGAGTTATAATGGTTTACCTTGCGTGCCAACATGCTATTAAAATGGTTGTGATGTGGTATAGTGGGGTGGTATCCTCCTTTGAATGATTTAAGTGACTTGACATGGCACATGTTCACACATGTAGTTGAAACAAATCAACATAGCCTTCACGATATTTATGTTCATGGTGGATTATATCCTACTCATGCTTGCACTTAATGTATATTAATTTTAATGCATGTTCATGACTGTTGTCGCTCTCTAGTTGGTCGCTTCCCAGTCTTTTGCTAGCCTTCACTTGTACTAAGTGGGAACACTACTTGTGCATCCAATTCCTTAAACCCCAAAGATATGCCATATGAGTCCACTATACCTTCCTATATGCGGTATCTACCTGCGGTTCCAAGTAAATTTGTATGTGCCAAACTCTAAACCTTCAAATGAAATTATGTTTTGTATGCTTGAATAGCTCATGTATCAACTAGGGTTGTCCTTATCTTCCATGTTAGGTGGGTTATTCTCAAGAGGAGTGGACTCCGCTCCTCACTCACGAGAAAATGGCTGGTCACAAGGATGCCCAGTCCCATGCTTTATGCATCCTAAATCAAAATAATTGCAAACAAAACTCCCCCTAGGACTGTTGTTAGTTGGAGGCACTCATTGTATCGAGCAAGCCATGGATTGATGCTTGTTGGTGGAGGGGGAGTATAAACTTTACCATTCTGTTTGGGAACCGCCTATAATGTGTTTAGGATGGAAGATATCGCCATCTCTTGGTTGTTATGTTGACAATGAAAGTATGCCGCTCAAAATATTATTTATCTCTGCTTTAAAATCGAGCTATGGCACCTCTACAAATCCATGCTTCCCTCTGTGAAGGGCCTATCTATTTACTTTTATGTTGAGTCATCACCCTCTTATTAAAAAGCACTAGCTGGAGAGCGTTGCTGTCATTTGCATCCATTACTATTAATTTATATTGGGTATGACTATGACTGGATCTCTTTTACCATGAATTACAATGTTTAGTCAGTCCTTGATCTTTAAAGGTGCTATGCATTTATGTTTTGCGGTCTCAGAAAGGGCTAGCGAGATACCATCTTGTTATATCATATCATGGTTGTTTTGAGAAAGTGTTGTCATCCGAGATTTATTATTATTGCTCGCTAGTTGATTATGCCATTGATATGAGTAAACATGAGACCTAAGAGTTATTGTGAATATGGTTAGTTCATAATCTTTGCTGAAAACTTGAATGCTGGCTTTTCATATTTACAACAACAAGAGCAAAAGAAGTTTGTAAAAACATTTCTTTATCATTTTTAGCTTATCAACTGAATTGCTTGAGGACAAGCAAATGTTTAAGCTTGGGGGAGTTGATACGTCTCCGTCGTATCTACTTTTCCAAACACTTTTGCCCTTGTTTTGGACTCTAACTTGCATGATTTGAATGGAACTAACTCGGACTGACGCTGTTTTCACCAGACTTTCCATGGTGTTATTTATGTGCAGAAACAAAAGTTCTCGAAATGACCTGAAACTCCACGGCACTTATTTTTGGAAAATAATAAAAATACTGGAAGAAGAATCCACGTCAGGGGGCCCTCCACCTTTCCACGAGGGTGGGGGGCGCGCCTGCCCCCCTGGGCGCGCCCCCTGCCTCGTGGGCCCCTTGATGCTCCACCGACCTCAACTCTAACTCCATATATTCGTGTTCAAGGAGAAAAAATCAGAGAGAAGGATTCATCGCATTTTACGATACGGAGCCGTCGCCAAGCCCTAAAACCTCTCGGGAGGGCTGATCTGGAGTCCGTTCGGGGCTCCGGAGAGGGGAATCCGTCACCGCTGTCATCATCAACCATCCTTCATCACCAATTTCATGATGCTCACCGCCATGCGTTAGTAATTCCATCGTAGGCTTGCTGGACGGTGATGGGTTGGATGATATTCATCATGTAATCAAGTTAGTTTTGTTAGGGTTTGATCCCTAGTATCCACTATGTTCTGAGATTAATGTTGCTATGACTTTGCTATGCTTAATGCTTGTCACTAGGGCCCGAGTGCCATGATTTTTGATATGAAGCTATTATGTTTTCATGAATATATGTGAGTTCTTGATCCTATCTTGCAAGTCTATAGTCGCCTACTATGTGTTATGATTAGGCAACCCCGAAGTGACAATAATCGCGACCACTCCCGGTGATGACCGTAGTTTGAGGAGTTCATGTATTCACCATGTGTTAATGCTTTGGTCGGTACTCTATTAAAAGGAGGCCTTAATATCCCTTAGTTTCCGCTAGGACCCCACTGCCACGGGAGGGTAGGACAAAAGATATCATGCAAGTTCTTTTCCATAAGCACATATGACTATATTCAGAATACATGCCTACATTACATTGATGAATTGGAGCTAGTTCTGTGTCACCCTATGTTATGACTGTTACATGATGAACCACATCCGGCATAATTCTCCATCACCGATCCAATGCCTACGAGCTTTTCACATATTGTTCTTCGCTTATTTACTTTTCCGTTGCTACTGTTACAATCACTACAAAACCCAAAAATATTACGTTTGCTATCGTTACTGTTACTTCCATATTACTTTGCTACTAAATACTTTGCTGCACATACTAAGTTATCCAGGTGTAGTTGAATTGACAACTCAACTGCTAATACTTGAGAATATTCTTTGGCTCCCCTTGTGTCGAATCAATAAATTTGGGTTGAATACTCTACCCTCAAAAACTATTGCGATCCCCTATACTTGTGGGTTATCAACGGCTAGGTCTTGTGTCCATGGAGAGGCAACGGACAGCAACAATGGTGTCTTGTTCATCGGGCAGCGAACCGGCTAGGTCGGAACGGAGAAACAACGTCCTGTTCATCAGGAGGCAACCGACTGGGTCGGAATAAGTCATGTTCAACGGGAGCCAACCGGCTTGGACGGAACAGCCAAAACGGGGTCTGGCGTACCGCAGGACGAAGGAAACGGCCTTCTGTTTGACCCGCCATGGCCGAAACAGGATCCTGTTCATCGGGAGGGGTCTGGCGTATCGCAAAACGGAGGAAACAGACTTGTGTTCGAGTGCCTACGGTTGAAACGAGGTCCTGTTGATCGGGAGGGGTGTGGTGTACCGCAAAATGGAGGAAATGGACTTGTGTTGGAGTGCCTACGGTTGAAACAGGGTCTTTTTCATCCACCGTCTACTGTCTCGCTCTAGCCTCCACGGGCTATTGTTCATCCACCATCGACCTCCTCCACCCTCCACGGATTACTGTTCATCCACGGATACTGTTCATCCAACCTCCACCAGCTGCTATTCATAGAGCCTCCACGGGGTCCTATTCATCCACCCCCAACCAACTGGGGTTCGGTGGCCTCCTTGGAGTCCTATTCATCCAACAGCAACGGCCTACTACCACGGGGTCCTGTTCATACAACCCCTACGGGGAACTGTTCATCCACAGCCAACCAACCGGCTTGACTCACCATCTCTTGACTCGTTCTGCGTACCACACGCATGGTAGCAACGATCATTGTTCATCGAGAGGCAACCTAACATTGGCTGGCTACATCTCACACCGGGGCTCGATCGGCTTCAGTAAGCAGCAGAAGTGATCGATCGCTCGGGTTTAGTTAGTAGCAGCAGCAAACGAATTGCTCGGATTCAGTCAGCAGCGAGTGAATTGCTCGGGTTCAGTTAACAGCCAAGGGATCGATCACTCGGGTTCAGTAACGTGCGATCGCTTTGCATTCAGTTAGCCAACGCCTCGCACACACACGCGTACACGAGAGAAACGCACAAACCACAATGCATCGCTCGGTCCCGACCACCCACCATAACTGGGACTCCGCGATATTTCCTCTCCCTCGCTTCTACCACGATTTTTTCCATCATGGACGGCCCAAAGAATGTCATGCAGCTGTGTCTCCAGCCTGCCTAGGACGAAAAGCCCATTTTCTATCATGATTTTTTTCATACAAGTAGGAGCCCACCACATCTATGATGATGCCGGGTTTTGTCACAATTATCATCATAGAAGTGTCATAAGCATGACAGAAAAAAATTCGTTTGGCCCAAAATGTCACGGATGTGTCTTTTTTTGTAGTGTTGCTCGCCCGCGTCGCTAAGCTAGCCAAGAAGTTCAAAATGGATCAAGCAAAGAAAGGGTTCTTGCCTGTGTTACAAGGTGTGAAGTTGAGTCAGACTCAATGCCTGACCATTGTAGAAGATAGAAAGAAAATGATAGGTGTTCCCTATGCTTCAGCAATAGGCTCTATCATGTATGCAATGTTGTGTACCAGACCTGATGTGTGCCTTACTATCAGTTTAGCAGGGAGGTACCAAAGTAATCTAGGAGTGGATCACTGGACAGCGGTCAAGAACATCTTGAAATACCTGAAAAGGACTAAGGATATGTTTCTCGTTTATGGAGGTGACAAAGAGCTCATCATAAATGGTTACATCGATGCAAGCTTTGACACTGATCTGGATGACTCTAAGTCACAAACCAGATACATGTTTATATTGAACGGTGGAGCTGTCAGTTGGTGCAGCTCTAAGCAAAGCGTCGTGGCGGGATCTGCGTGGGAAGCGGAGTACAAAGCTGTTTCGGAAGCAGCAAATGAAGGAGTCTGGATGAAGGAGTTCATATCCAATCTAGGTGTCATACCTAGTGCATTGGGTCCAATGAAAATAGTTTGTGACAATACTAGTGCAATTGCCTTGGCAAAGGAATCCGGGTTTCACAAGAGAACCAAGCACATCAAGAGACGCTTCAATTCCATCCGCGATCAAGTCAAGGAGGGAGACATAGAGATTTGCAAGATATAAACGGATCTGAATGTTGCAGACCCATTAACTAAGCCTCTCTCACGAGCAAAACATGATCAGCACCAAGACTCCATGGGTGTTAGAATCATTACTGTGTAATCTAGATTATTGACTCTAGTGCAAGTGGGAGACTCAAGGAAATATGACCTAGAGGCAATAATAAAGTTGTTTTTTTATATTTCCATATATCATGATAAATGTTTATTATTCATGCTAGAATTTCATTAACTGGAAACTTAGTACATGTGTGAATACATATACAAATGGAGTGTCACTAGTATGCCTAGCTCGTTGAATCAAAGATAGTTAAGTTTCCTAGCCGTAGACATGAGTTGTCATTTGATTAACGGGATCACATCATTAGAGAATGATGTGATTGACTTGACCCATTCCGTTAGCTTAGCACTTGATCGTTTAGTATATTGCTATTGCTTTTTTCATAACTTATACATGTTCCGATGACTATGAGATGATGCAACTCCCAAATACCAGAGGAACATTTTGTGTGCTACCTAACGTCACAACATAACTGGGTGATTATAAAGGTGCTCTATAGGTGTCTCCGATGGTACTTGTTGAGTTTGCATAGATCGAGATTAGGATTTGTCACTCCGATTGTCGGAGAGGTATCTCTGGGCCCTCTCAGTAATGCACATCACTATAAGCCTTGCAAGCAAAGTGACTAATTAGTTAGTTGCGGGATGATGCATTACGGAACGAGTAAAAAGACTTGTTGATAACGAGATTGAACTAGGTATTGAGATACCGACGATCGAATCTCGGGCAAGTAACATATCGATGACAAAGGGAACAACGTATGTTGTTATGCAGTTCGACCGATAAAGATCTTCGTAGAATATGTGGGAGCCAATATGAACATCCAGGTTCCGCTATTGGTTATTGACCGGAGACGTGTCTCGGTCATGTCTACATAGTTCTCTAATCTGTAGGGTCCGCACGCCTAACATTCGGTGACGATTGGTATTATGAGTTTATGTGTTTTGATGTACCGAAGATAGTTCGGAGTCCCGGATGTGATCACGAACATGACAAGGAGTCTCGAAATGATTGAGATAAAGATTGATATATTGGATGACTATATTCGGACACCGGATGAGTTTCGGCGGTCACTGGATAATTATCAGAGTGACGGGGGGTTATCAGAAACCCTGGGGGACTATTGGGCCTACATAGGCCATAGGGAAGAGGGGAGGCAGCCCAAAAGGGGCAGCCGCGCCCCCTCCCTATAGGGAGTCCGAGTTGGACTAGGGAGGGGGGCCCCCTTTCCTTCTCCTCTCCCTCTTGTTCCTTCCCCCTTCCTCCTCCTAGTTGGACTAGGAAAGGGGGAGTCCTACTCCTACCAGGAGGAGGACTCCTCCCCCTCCTTGGCGTGCCCCAAGGGCCGGCTCGGCCTTCCCGTTGCTCCTTTATATACAGGGGCAGGAGGGCACCATAGGACACACAAGTTGATCATTGATCCCTTAGCCATGTGCGGTGCCCCCCTCCACCATAACCCACATCGGTCATATCGTCGTAGTGCTTAGGCGAAGCCCTGCGCTGGTAGCTTCATCATCACCGTCATCACGCCATCGTTCTGCTGAAGCTCTCCCTCGACACTCTGCTGGATCATGAGTTTGTGGGACGTCACCGAGCCGAACGTGTGCAGATCGTGGAGGTGTCATACTTTCGGTACTAGGATTGGTCGATTGTGAAGACGTACGACTACATTAACCGAGTTGTCATAATGCTTCCTCTTTCGGTCTAGGAGGGTACGTGGACAACACTCGCCCCTCTCGTTGCTATGCACCACCATGATCTTGCGTGTGCATAGGAAAATTTTAAAATTACTACGTTCCTCAACAGTGCTCACCCAGGCCCACCTCCGGTGCCCATCTTCTGGTATATATACCTAGAAAAAATAAGGAGAGGACTTCCAGGATGAAGCATCGCCGTCTCGAGGCGGAACTTGGGCAGGAGCACTTTTGCCCTCCGTTCGGAGCGATTCCGCCGGGGGAACTTCCCTCCCGGAGGGGGAAATCATCGTCATCATCATCACCAACAACTCTCCCATCTTGGGGAGGGAAATCTCTATCAACATCTTCAACAACACCATCTCATCTCATACCCTAGTTCATCTCTTGTGTTCAATCTTGTTAACGGAACTATAGAATGGTGCACTACAAAAAAAATACACTTCCGTGATGATATGTGCTTGTCATAGTAGGTCGCTTTTTTTGTCATGCATGTACATCCATGACAAATTTATGACAGAATCAAGATAGTCATACCTGTGTTATCGTAGAAGTGTTCCATGACATTACCAAAATTATCATCACGGAAGTGTCCACTTCCATGACGATAAATCACGCGTCAAAGAAGTGCTTTCGTCAAGGGTGACCACCGTAACGGAACGCCGTTAAGCTATCGGGTCGGGTTTTGGATCCGATAACCCGTTAACAGCCCCGACCAATGGGAAATTTCAACGTGTAAAATTCTTATTGGCCAGACGAAACACGTGTCAGCTCGTTAGTGGGTCAGATAGGCGCCTATGATACGTCGACACGTGGCATGGCCCAACAGAGGCCCATTCCTGTGTAAAGGCCGGCCCGTTTGACTTGGTCAAAAGCTGGCGGGCCGGCCCATGGAAAGCCTATTAACGGCCTATTCGAATATAGCCCATTTACAGCCCGCTAACCCTAGGCCCGTTACGCCCTATCCAAATTAGGCCCAATAGCGTCATCTGGGCCATCCAATATGATTCCAGCCCATTTTCATTTCTAGCCCATGTATGGCCCATGACATCTTTCGGCCCATATGAGGCCCTATGTAACTCTTGGCCTACTAACGGCCCGTGGTGAAATTGGCCCGTAATGAACAGTGTATCACTTTACAACCATTAACGGCCCGTGGCAAAACTGGCCCGTGATGAACAGTGTATCACTTTATACCCATTAACGGCCCGTTATTCCGTTGGGCCATTTCCAGCCCATGTTATCTTTCGGCCTTCTCAGAGCCCATTTATTCTTGGGCTCATTTCCAGCATTCGTTTACTTACGACCCGTTACTGTCATTTACTGCTTGTGGGCCAAATTCAGCCCATGGTTACAGTCGGCCCGTTTGTGGTCCGTTAATACATTGGGCCATTTTCATAGCGTCATCAAATACGGCCTATTAACGATGGCCCATTATGGTCGGCCCATGAACGGACGATTCCAACTCTAGCCCGTTTACGGCCATAATGCGGCCTGTTATTGACCCATGTTTGGCCATCGATCATACTGCCCGTATAAGGCCCATTGATGATACGACCCATAGAAGGCCCATTGTTTCTACGGCCCGTAGAAGGCCCATTGTTTCTACGGCCCGTAGAAGGCCCACTGTTTCTACGGCCCGTAGGAGGCCCAGTGTCACTACAGTAAATATTAGCCCATGGTTATTGTGGCCTAGTTTTAAAAAATAGGTTAATGCAGCCACTAGCAAATCGCGGAAAAAAACTGCAATGACTAGAAGCAAACAAATAAAAAACACAACAAGGAAATAAATAAGCAAGCAACTTACGCTATGCTATCACGGCTATCACACATATTACATCCATTGGGCATCAAAGTTCACCACAAGTGCAAATAAATGTGCCGACAAAAGAATATACAAAACTGAGAGCACTTCAGAAGGCACTAGTCCTGGCCAGGTCGGGCCCCCCAAAATAGCTGAAGAAGCTGAGTAGACCTCAGTTGTGTCAAGGATAGATGCATCAACACTAGATTTAAGGCATGATGGTGCGCACGGCAGTCCTCTGACATCTTCACTGCATCTTTGACTTCAAGTCGGAGCTGAGCTGAAGCAAGCCTTTCCGCTTTAAGTTGAGACTGAGGAAGTCGAACTAATTGAGGCAGCGACTGCACAGAGGTTGTCTCACACCTGCTGGTGAGTAGCTTCAACTCACTGTCTTCATCAAGACAGGACCTTGGGGTCATCTCGCTGTCCTCAAGATGGTTTGGCTCACTATCTTCCCTAAAGTTCTGCCTGGTGTAAGAGATACGAGTCTGAAAGAGAAACACAGAGACACGTAACAGGTTTCACAATTATATAAGCAAATAAATGGATCTGTTCTGCATAAGGAACATGTTTTTACAACTACAATTTGAAACTGGTAGTTGTTGTAAACATCCAATCAGATGTAAACAGCAAAGCAAACAGCAGTGGAGGAAATGATGCCTATCCTAATCTATACTAGAACAAAGTTTGAAGGCTTGAGAAGGATGAACTTACATTACATGTTAACACGGGCTAGACAAAGCCCTTCTCCATGTTGATGGAAGGATAATTCAATAAATTCCCCAAAGAAAATTCTTTATAAGCGTTGCCATTATTCTACATTTTGCAAAGAGTAAATATAGATCAAATAATATTGGAAGAAACAGAGGATAATGAAGCTCAGGTGCAGACTGATGATACATAATCAAATAGCAATTAATTAAGTACAACGTTAGAAGGCAAAAGGGAGAGAGGTACTGACAAGAGTAATGCAGAGCCCATTATTGTTTTGAGATCGTATGATCCTTTGAGCAAGGAGATTCATCTAAAATTAGTTTTCATACAAGAGAGAAGGTAAGGCACAAGCAGAAATTTAGGAGTTCAAATTTTGAATTGATATCATAGACAGTACCTGACGCTAGGCTTCCAGCAGTTCTAATAGGGGTTTGGCCACTGGAGTAGGGGTAAAGTGTGGTACAGTTGGGCCTGTGTTTTCTGTGGCTGCTGATCTATCTGATTTAACATGTATCACTACCTTTTCCAAATACCTAGTTTGTACTCCTTGAGGATCTGCACTCACCCTCTTCCTTTTAGACATCTATTACAAAAGAACAACATTTGACTGGAAAAGCATAGTGTGACGACACATGGAATAGGTACAAAAAATGGATAGGTATGTCATATACTCATATATGATGCTTAAACTAAGCAAATGATGTAACAAAGTAGAAGTAATGCAAGAGGTCAGAAGCAAAATATGTGCGACCAATACAACTTTGCAAAGTTAGAGCAAGCACCTTGATGGGTGAATAAGATAGGCCATCCTCCACCATGCCAAGTTTGTTAGGCAGTGGATCGTACCGCAATATTCCTCTCTTGTGCCCATTCTCATATTCATTTTGATAATGTTCAATATCTGACATGCATGAAAACATAAAAACAAGTGAGATTTTCTTTGTAATGCAGAAGTTATTCTAATCCAATACTGCCTCCTTGTAAACCCCTTTGTGCTATCTCTGCAATTCTTTTAAAAGATGCCATGCATGCTGTAATTTGTTGTGTGCATTAATATAATGTGGCCTACTACTCAAAATATGAGAGCTCTAGAAGTGATGACACTTCACAGATGATAGCTTGAACATATAGTAAAGAAGAACAAGTCGACCTACCTGACAGATTCAAAATATACTAAGGGAGAACAACTCGACTGACCAGTCAACCGCAAGAGAAGGGTGTCATCTTAAAGAAGAGCAGAAGAGCAAGCAGATTGAAGATATTACAAGTCTTTTAATACAATGTCGGTTGGCCACCCATGATGAACTAGAGCGCACAGAGAAATACTATTATTTCCGGTCTCTACATATGTGGCTCACATGCATTTCAAAACTAAAGTAGGAACATTTAGCTAACCAATTAAACATCTCTCAGTTTTACTAATATAAGCAATAATATCAGATATGAATCTGTACAACTAAGCTTGTTTAGCTCGATGGGTGGAGCAGTGCTATTATGACACAAACCACGTAGGCTGATTGTGGTCATCATAAAATTGGGAAAACATAAGCATGATGAGTACAGTGTTGACCGTGGCAGTGGGATGGCAGATCTGAAGCTGCAAACCGTGCAAAGGGTAGTTAGCAACCGATGTTTGCTTTGAAATAACAACTAAGATTTGGTATGGACAAGAAAGTACAGTCAACATGTGGCAAAGAATTGCAATTATGCTGTCTCTCTATATGTCGCGACATGCATTTGGAAACTCAAGTGGGACCTTTAGCTAACCAATTAAATGTGTCGGTTAACTAATACAGTATCATATCACAATCATATTTGAATAACTAAGCTTTCGAATTCTGAGTGTTGTGTTGTTTAGCTTGAAGGGTGAAGTAATGCTAGTATGACAGAAAGCACCTACGCGGATCATAGTAGAGTAGATAAAAGGGGAAAACCCTAAGCATCAAGAGAAAAATCAGGAAAGTGGAACCAGCTGGACTAGTGGGTGGCGCACATGCTTTTCAAAACAAATATAGGAACATTAGGTAACCAATTAAATGTTCTCTGTTTTAGTGATATGAGCATCATATCAGATTCGTATTTCCACACGTAAGCTTTGGGTTGAGGTCTTGAGGAGCAGTGCTAGCACGACACGAAGCACCTACGATGATGGTAGTGAATATAAAGGGGGGAAACCATAAGATTTACGAGTATAGTGCCCATGCCATGGCGGATCTGAAGGTGCAAACCGGACAAAGCTACTTCGCAACCAATGTTTGCTTTCAACTAGCCACTACGATTTGGTACGGACAAGAAAAGTACAGTAAACAAATTACGATCTATTTTCCGGGTGAGATCAATAACTTAAGCACATATGGAAGAGTACCAGCTCTCTTGCGACGCCGTGTAGGCCTATGCTAATACGTTGAGGGTGCTGCGGGTGCGACGGCTGTCGGCGGCGGGGAAGAAGACTTTAGACAGCAGACAGCCGGGTCGGGGGATATATCCTGTTGCCGTGGACGAGGCAGTCGTAGGAGCGGCAACGGCAAGGTGGACGACAGCACCGATGAAGTGAGAGGAGGCGATGAAAGGATCCTGGTCCAGCGTCATGGATGAGAGACGTCCATCTCTTGCAGTGGACGACGGGGTAGGGGTAGCGGCTCCGACAAGGTGGAGGATGGGGTGGCGGACGAAGGAGGCTGGCCGCAGTGTGGAGGTTGTTGTGCCGCCGACGGTGTATGAATGGGGAAATGGAGGGGAGGGGATCTCAAACTTTTGGACACGGGGAAAGTTACGAACTTATCCCCCGTTTAAAATTTCGGACATCACGTCGGTTGGGGATAGGACGGTAATCTCGCATCTCCCAAATATTTGCCGGTAGCTACTTCGGGCGAGGAGAGGGTGTTTTGCCGCCCACGATTGGCGCCCACGGTGTATGAACGGGCTGACAGGTAGGGCGGTTGTGTCACGTCTGATGGAAGTTACACATCTGCCCCTATTTAAAATATAAGCCTACATCGATTTTGGACGAGGAGAGTTTGTTTTGCCGTCCACCGTGTATGAATGAGGAAATGGAGGAAGAGACACATGTCTTTTGGACGAGCTTGAATCAAATGTGTTTTGCCACCCACGTTTGGCGCCCACCGTGTCTGAATGGGCTCAGAGGCCGTCGTGTCACGTCTGATTGAAGTTACTAGTCTACCCCTATCGACAGCAGTGTAAATCCTGTCGATAAGGATGTCAAGTGTCAGGGGTAGACAGTAATTTCCATCTCGCAAACACTTGCTTCGGGCAGGCCACAAATTATAGTGGGTGTTTAGCCGCTTCGTTCAAAACTTGGGAGAATTAGCATTCATGTTTGCCCTGGGACCTGGAAAACTAAATTCAAATCCAATTTGTATTCGATTACGAATATCCATAGATAATTATACGTTCTGTTATTTATTTCTTCAAAACCACAACAAAGATTTATTCCACCTTTATATATGATTATGATTTAGAAATGTCGTGATCTTCGAATTCAGTAGGTTGGATACACTCTGAGTCAAACAGTTATTTCATCCAATACAATATGCTCACAGAAAAACAGTTCACCTTATGTCAATCATACAAGTACTGAGGATTACCTCGCCTAAAAAATTCGGATCATTACAACACATGGATAACATAGGGGGTCTTGCAACATAATCCATTCAGAGACATGACACAACATGCAAGTACAATAATCTAATGAAAATTTCAACTGGTATCTAAAGAAGAACCGGAATTATCTTGGGCTTTAGATAGCAGAAACAGCAGGACCTCCTCCGTCTTCAAATGCAACATTCTTACTTCCTCCAATTCTTGGGTTGCTTGCATAATGCGTACCGCTAATTCCGTAATTTCCAGCCTCAAGATAAAGATTACCTCATTCATGGCAGCCACACCATCTCTTTCTGCCTCTAGTAGAGCCTCCGGCGGTGTTGCCTCTGAACTGCTACCATCTGGAAACATGGATGGCGCACTGCTTCCACAAATAGATTCTGGGGTTGTACATTGTGTCCTAGTGTGAACGACATCCTGAAAGGTTTCCGCTAGACATCAGTAAGAGATAGTTATCATATGATCCCGGCAGTAAGCTTACATGGTAAACGACGGACGAATTATTGCCGAGCATGGCAAACTATATTTAAATGGTTGAAGAAGCATCAGCCGAAAAGAAATTAAAATGGTAAGATGAAACTAGGGATGTAAGTGGCAAATAAACGAAATCCGCCAGTCCCATCTAGTTAGTTTTTGCTACCTCCCTAGTTCATTTTCCTCAAAAAAACAAAAACTCTTTTGAACTATCATACCACTAGTGGACTTTAATCGGGATTAAACCGGACCCAGTTGACATCCCTAGTTGAAAAGGAGTGTACAACCGCTATATTTAAGCTGCCAACGCATCTAAGCAGTTGAAATAATCTGAGAAAGCACTTAACAGTGTGGCCTCATATAAACTACAAAGACAGTCTTGTGATGAAGTTGAGAGGAAAAGTTAAGGACTCAAATGAAACAGGCATGCATTTCTTTACGATAGTACAGCAGGCACTGCTGACATATTGGCCAACTCAGGTATAGCGTAACAACAAATAAGCATTCGAATCAAGCAATACAGCAAAGCAGACAACTGAACTATTTGTAATTCGGTAGGATTACACGTTGAGGGAACAAGCCAAGAAAGCAGCCCACTCGCATTACATTTCACATGTACTAAAACACACTAGCTTACCATATGTTGCTGTGAAGCCTAGCTGTTGTTGCAATGTTCTTTGAAGATATCGTCAGCATCCCATGGTTGCGAATCTAGTTGTTGTAGTTTATTCTGCACCATCTATTTAGGTAAAATTAATTTAATCGCATGCACTGGTCCGAATTGATCATCAATGGTTCATCTAAACTAATGAAAGAAGGGTGTGTGCATACACGACAATACTCCCTCCGATTCTTTTTACTTTGCGTATAACTTTTTCTCAGTTTTCTCGTATTAGTCTGCGCGTTGCCGATTCCTAGCGCTGGTTTCCTTTTGTGCCCCGCCCCATCCGCCTCTGCCCTAATTAATTGGAAAATTAGTGCAGAAAAATTAAACCAGTTCCCTCCTTGGTATGCGGGTCAAGAGTTATGCGCAGAGTAAATAGAATCGGAGGGAGTATATCTGCTTCCCTCTATTTTTATGCTTGTTCGAGGTGCTAGCCCCAAAAGAACAAATATTTTGCTTGATGGGGTTGGAAGCTCCATAATTAATAGAAGCATCAAATTAGTCATGCAACTTGGGAAAATCAAGAACACACAAACAAGTAATGAAAAGAGGCTCGGAGCAGTGATGTAATAGCTAGCATCAGAAAATGTAGGGTAAAACGAACAAAAAGAAGCGGAACCACATGCTAGTTTGCTGATGTGTAATTACGCATAGAGAACATTAACCAGTCTGATGGAACCAATAGGTGGCATCAGAACAAAACTAAAGCATATTAACTATATGTGCACTGGTATGTAATTTAGCACATGTAACATGTTCACTGCCAGAAGTATGGCCCTACAGGTGCAAGTAGAATAACGCGTCTCATGAAAAACTGAATGATGCCCTGAAGAAATTCAAAGGTGCACTGCTTATGCTAGGAAAGTGAACGTAGGCGCCGGCCGTTTGATAATAGTACCTGATTCTCGGCGGCGTATGGGTATCGTTGTCATACTTGATAGCTAAGGATCGTCGATGGTGCTCGTGTTGCGGTTGAGTTTGGGCCGGCTGTCGCCGTCACTGAAGCAGCCTCGGTGCTACGGTTGCGGCGCCTGTCGACATACAAGAAAGCTCATCTGTGGTAAGTGAACAGTTGCACGATAAAGAGAAAAACCAAAGGAGTACAAATCGAAATAACCTGATGAGGCTGCGGCGTCGGTAAAGCAGGGCCAGTGGAGTTGAATATGGCATCCTTGGAGCGGGTCCGGTGCAGTGGACGAAGGCTTCGGCGGGCGCGTTGTACAGTGCTTTCAGTGAGGCGGATCTGTTGCGGCAGACGAGGGCTGAAGGGCCAGCGAAGGGGCGGACGAGGGAGTCAGTGAAGGGCCTACGCTGTGGTGGACAAGGGCACCAGTTAAGCAGATCTGGTGCGGTGGACCATGATGGCGGTCAAGGAGATCTGGAGCGGTGGACAAGCCAGTCGTTGAAGCGGCTCCGGTGAAGTGGTGAGTTGGCAGTTGGGGGTTCCAAGGTGCGGAAGGTAGATCCGGCGGGGTGTGAGGTCCACCGCTGCGGCGGAGGACTAGATTCGGCGGCTTGCCGTGGTTGGG
Organism: Triticum dicoccoides; assembly: GCF_002162155.2. Taxonomy (NCBI): domain Eukaryota; kingdom Viridiplantae; phylum Streptophyta; class Magnoliopsida; order Poales; family Poaceae; genus Triticum; species Triticum dicoccoides. The sequence continues at coordinate 351,203,527 of NC_041388.1, read as the reverse complement.
GGGGTTGGGGAGGGGCTCTGGGGAAGAATGTTGGGGGCAAAGAGGGGAAAACAATGGAGTTACCAAAGCAGCCCTTTTCCGTTCATGTGGCAGGGGTAAAACAGGAATATCACAGGGCTAAACTTTCGGGCGCGTGATATTTCGATGTGAGCGGGAAGTTTGAAAGATTTTGGCACCTAAAATTATAAGTATTCTGCTCTCGTACGGCCGACTATGATATCATGGCCGACAATTTGTTTGTTTTGCACGCAAAAAAATGTGCAAGTTTTGAAAATTAGTGTCTCCAACTTGAAACTTAGATTGTCCATTCAATTCGAATATGGATCATTGAGCTACTACAAGGAAATACCATCATACGGTCCAATTCAAATGAAATTCCAAATGTGTTTATCCTAAATATGATGACAAAAGCAAAAATGTGTATGTGTATGAATAAAGTTGATGATTATAAAGTTTGAACTTGCCCGTATGTGTATATCTCTAGGTTTGATATATGAATTTGAAATCACGAAATCCCGGCTTAAAAAATGTACCTCCGTTTAAATGAATTACAAAAGCTAATGATGGAGTCGAATTCCAAAATTCCAATCTTAGGTTTGTAATTCTGGTACATCAAGGTATATCACGCATGTTCAAAAGTATCGTTATCTCATAGTACAAAATATGAAACAAATTGAGCAACCATGAGTGCACAATATCTGAATTACGCTAAAGTGCCTCAAATATAGACACCTCACTCTTAATCTGAAGTCACCCCCCCCCCACCACCACACACACACACACACACACACAGAGAAGTCGTTCTCTCCCCAAACACCAACACACAAGCACATTAACACCCCTCTCTCTTGTAAAGTCTGGACCCCAACATAGGTCTCTATCACTTTGTCTCTCGGGCATGCACACATCTCGTCCCTCACTCTCTAGGTCTCCTGCTATCTCTCTTACCCAAGCACACGCACTATGTAGACTGTATATTTCCCATACACACAAAACGTCACCCCCAAAGGTCTATCTCCCTAGTTATGTGGTTCTCGCACACTCACCTCACACACCACCCCCACTGCAAACAAGCACACTTTGTCTCCTTGTGCACCACTCTCCTCTTTCTATTTCTCCCACATGCGGACCCGCCCCAGCTCTTTCCCTGTATACATATATGTCGTGACTCTTTGCATAGCTCCCTAATGTATAATCATTCTCAATTTTGCACATTGTTCTCTACACCATCTATTCTAGATATCTCATGAAGTCCCTATCACACAAACTATGACTTGCTTCCCTTGCGTCTCCGTTCATAGGCCAATTTCGGACAACATCAACATTGTCTCCCTATCTATACGCCATTTATGGACACAAACGACCCCTCTCGCCCCCTCTCTTCCTCTCTCTCTCTCTCTCTCTCTCTCTCTCTCTCTCTCTCCGTCGCTAGCTCTCTCTTTCTCTCGCTCTCACACCCCTCTCCCACACACACACTTGATGTCTCTTCCAAATAGTCTGCTCCCCCCGCCCGCACCCGTGCTATCTCGCTACTACACATGTCACACCATTCCCCCTTCCCTTATACTAGGTTTACATCATCAGTGGTCTCTCTACTCCACATACACTCTCTGCCTCTCACACACAAACGCGTGCACAAACACACACAGACACGCACAAACACCCATTTACCTGGATCCTCATCTCTCCTCATGTCCGCATGTGTATCTCACACACCCACTCTCTAATTATGTTTATGTGTCTCCATGTTATACAACACAAAGCCCCATGTACATGTCTCTCTCTATCCTCCACACACATAGACACAAAGAATCTGTTATCATTGCCTCAGTCTCTAACATATCACACACGCACACTCTCTCTCTCTCTCGCAAACACGCTCAACAAGGGTTTCCCCGTGAATAACTTACCGTCTATTCATGAACAGTCATGGCAGTATGGCAAACACGAGACGTGAAAAAGAATAAATATACACGTGCTTAGACCACCTAGTATGACTACTAGGGCTAGAGCAAGCCAAAAAGCGCGCCGCCGTCACCCCCTCCTTGACTGTGACGTGAAAATCTTCATTTTACACAGTCGAGAAGTCATTGTGCTAAGGACCCACATGTCGAGGCATTGAATAGAATGTAGATGCTAGTTTACGGAAGCAAGTATCGATAATACGTTTGTATCTCCATACTTATATTTCTTCTCTTATAAAAAACCGAGTTGGCGAAGATGGTACGTGTGCCGTCTTGCAATATAGACCGTCCGATCTATATCTGACGGATGGAAATTAAACTAAAAGATACCCGCACCCCTCTCCATATTTGCAGACAAGGCCTTCCCTCATTCATCCTTATCTCCAACAAACCTCATTGTTGAGCAATTAATAAAGGAAGCCTCTAGAACAAACTGGCCTGGTGGCCGCTGCCGGCATCGTCAATCCCCATGCCTCCGCTCAGTCCAACCACCAACAACCACCACACCCCACTCCTCTTCACCTTATCTCATATTTCTCAAGATATCATTAGTTTTTACGCATGGGATTACTCCCGCAAGGGTCAATCACAACAAGTGTTCTATAAAAAAATGCATCTTGATGTTCCGTGCAATGCACGGATCTTGCTAGTACTCCTACACAATACTAAGTTGGTGATGCTGGTCTGTCTGCCATCCGTCGTTTCTGACCATTAGATCTACATCTAACGATTGTGAGGTAAGTTGTTGCCTTTTCTCACCAACATCCCACTTGTCTACCAATTTGCAGAAAAACCCATAATTAGTATCTTAAAACCAACCACATCCCTCCCTGACCTCACCAAAACAGCCCAAGGAATATATTCTAATTGAAACATAATATATCTCTAGTGACATATGTATATCAAAATTAGAGTGTTTTGTACCAAGTTTGTGAATAAGTATTATTCTAATTATGATTCGTTGCAACGGACATGAACATTGCTAGTATTTCCAACCATGCATTTCTTTTCCTAGTATTCCATAGTTTTGAGTTTTCCATCAAGATATTAGTCACTCATGTTTAATATTTACTTTCAATCATGTACACATATGCACTATGTAACTAGCCTTGCTTATTGGTTTCCAAAGCTTAACTTTCACTCCTACTTACAATATGTAGAGTATTTAACAAAAAACTACCACTTTCAACCAGCCCTAGGAGGAATCTATTGTACAAAAAATTGCAAAAACATACTCAAAATTTCTTAATCCATGCCAAAAACTACCTAGTACTCCTACCAATTAGGTTCGTTTAAACCCATTTATGACAGGGTTGGCCCACATGTCCGTGCTGACGAGGCAGCTTAAACCAACACATTTTGGTTGACCGTTGACACGAGGGACCCACATCTGACCTTCTATCCTGTTATTCCCCCTCAAATCATTATTTTTCCTGAACAATACTTCAAACAGTACTGATGTGTGTTCGTCGGTGGCGCCGGTGATGAGCGAGTTGGCCGCCGCTCCACCGGACGGGCCGGACGCCGCGCTGGCCTCCGCATGGGTTGGCAGGCTGGCCCGAGCGTGACTCACGAGCGAGCAAGCCACCGCGCTGGCCTTCGCTCGAGCCAGATGGCTGGCCTTAGCATGGCGCGCACGAGCAAGCCGCCGCGCTGCCATGCTAATCTAGCTAGCAAACCTTGCAGACAAGCAGCTGGACGGAGCTATCTTGGCTAGCTAGCGGCCGCGAGCGCTGGACGGAGCTGGCATCTGGGCTGCCGCAACATGGGCTCCGCACCGCCGGCGGTTTTGACCTTGCCTTCTGCCAGCGGCGGTAGCTGCGTCCCTTGGCCAAGGATGACTAGGTGGACGGGCCGGAGGTAGGAGGTCACTCAAGGATTTTTGTTGGTAAGAGCATGTACAATAGTTGATAAGGTAGTCTTATCTTAAGTCTACCACGTATGCATGTGGTAGTAGTTTCTTGGCATTTTAGTGGTTTCTTGCATTATTAGAGCAAGTACAATAGAGCCGAGTCAGCGGGCTATAAGAAATAAACTACTACGACATGTTGGCTATAAGATGGGATGTAGATGACATGGCACTGGCTTATAGCCAGCAGCTGGCTATACTATTAACCATGCTCTTAGGGGTTTCTTGTAAGGAACAATGTACGTACTACTAGCGACAAAAGGCAATTCTTGGTTGCGTTGTACTCCAACGAGTACTACTAGTGGTCGCGGGAGTGTATACCTCGTTTTGTGGGTTCGATCCCGGCCGAACGCACGGCGGCTTTTTTTTAAATAGTATACTACTACACTTCACTGTGAGCCAATATTTTACACGGGTAGTTTGAGTTTTGAAGTCAAACGGACGTGCGGCCCCACAATCTGGGTGCACTGGATAGCCTAGCCACGTGAACGGGTTTTCCTTCCCAGCATCCCGTGGATCGCGTGCTCGCCCTAGCCGCACCTCGCTTGCAGCTTCCAGCTAGTAGCATATTTAAACTAGCGCCTCCCAATAAAGCCCGAGGAGCCGGAAAAGCCTGGCGGGGCATTGGGAACTGTGCAATATGGCTCTGTACGTAAAGTGCTCTACTACTACTCTGTAGCTTGTGGCGTTGCATGCATGGACTTCACTCCATTATCGGCTCTACTATAAAAGAAATTCCTCTTGACGTGTTTTTTTTGAAATGGAGGCAAAAGCTTTGCTTCATCTCATTCATAAAGAAGGAACTACTAACAAAGTTCGACGAGATCCATTACACCTCCACAAATGGAAGCGAAAAGCCTAGTCTCGTTGTATCAAATAACTCAAATGTTCTGCCCTCGCAGTAACCATCACTGATAAACAGGCTGCTAGTGTGTGAGTGAGAGGAGCGGCTGAGTAGGCCAGTTACGTGAGAGGAGCAACTGAATAGAGCAACGAGAGTACCCACTAGGCCACTACGCAGGTGTACTTCCCCTGCATTGATAGTACAGCGATGGTTCTAGAGAACAGTAGTACCCTCCACTTCCAACTGTAGCTCCTTGGCCCTGAGATTCAAGAGTTCAAAACTGGTGCACTATACAAGACTAGATAGAAGTACAGTACTCCCTCCTTTCCGGTTTATAGGGCTCATCTCAAAATTTTAGTTTTTCCATTTTATAAGGCTCAATTTGGTTGTTTCCCATCACATGTTCAGATTCCAAGGTGCATTAAATCATTGCATGCAAGTATTAAGAGAAAATTGACCAATGAATGTAATTTATGCATGCATGCGTTGCAATTAATGCATTGGTAAACATACTTTTTTGAGGAAAACAAGAGCATTAATTGGGTGCTTTTTTGAGGAGTAGTTGAGAAAAGTAGTACTAGTACTGCTACAGTACGAGTACGTACTCCTCCGTCACATAATGTACGACGTTTTTTGACACTAGTTGGCATGTACAAAAAATGGCAAAAACATACCCAAAATTTCTTAATAAACACCAAAAACTACTACCTAGTGCCAAAAATTTATTACTAGTGCTATTATTTATAGTATAATGCAATCCCATAACGTTCCATAATGGTAGTACTAGTACTCCATGGTACCAAAAACTACTACCTAGTGCCAAAAATTTCTTACTAGTGCTATTATTTAGAGTAGTAAATAATAGCCTCACCCCTTCGCTGATGAACGATCTACAGTTGGAAGGGACAAGGCCCTGTGGTTACTACGCTCTTATCTCCTCCTCGCCAATTCCCCTCCCCTCGAAGAGAAGGCATTTCGTCGCTGCTCCCATGGATTCGCCAGGCGGTTCTCCTCCTCGTCGGGGCTGGGAGACCTTGGACGACGATTCTCTGGGAGAAATCGCACGCCGCTCCGACGTCCTCACCGCCGCAAGACTCGGTGCTTCCTGCACCAACTTTTTCAAGATGTTGCTTAAAATGGCTTGGGAAAAGGCCATGCTTGTTGGTATTCCATGCGTCCTCGAGGAGAAGGTTCTTCTATGGGACAATTCTTCGAACAGTCCACCGCTCCCTAGCCATGGTTGCACGTTGACTCCGCTAGAGTTGACGACGTTGAGAGGTAGTCAGATTCTGTCTGATGAGCAGGTCAGTAATGGAGTTTGATCATGTAGTACTTAGTTATTCCATTTCCATCCCGTAATTTCTCCGCTGCCCACCATCTTATATATAGGTCTGGGTCGGTGCCAACGAAGATTGGCTTGCATACCTCCGGCCGGATACCACCATGATTTAGCACAACATCCACAGCAGTGCGACCGTTCCGGTAGACCCCTTCTCCACCATTGGGATCGGCCTTCTGGACTGGCTGGGCAAGAATACGTATGATGATGCCTACATGAGATTGAAGAAGATAGCAATTGCGGACCCGCCGACAAAGCGACGCGGCTACGACGATTACTATCTCATCGCGGTGTTCGACATAAGGATTGCCATCAATGCAGGAGGCAGTAACGGCAGAGGCTGGCGCATGTGGGTGGCGGCAGATTTGTACCCCTACACGTTCGAAGACGCCATGCGCCATCTAGGCCGCATCTTCGCGGTGACAAGCCAGGGGACTTGTTTCATCTGGTTGACATCCTATGGTATGGGAGATTACAAACAGAATGCACAAACCATCATTTGTATCCCTAACGGTACTCCATTATTTTGCAGGGACTAGTCATCCCCCGATCAAAATAAGATCGCCGATCCTGGATGTGCATTTGCATCCGCGATTCGGTCTAACCTGGAACCTTGTAGCTGACTTTGGCATATTGGGATCAACTATCTTAGCAGTCGTTACCCATGGTACCACTGATGTGCAACATGGTCACATAATCTACCACGATCGGACTGTCACCATCTACCCAGGTATTCCATTTTTTAACCCTCTCACCTTCTCTTTCATTATTGTACTAGTAGTATACTTTGTAGTACTAGTAGGAGTACTTTTTACCTTGGAGGACGCGTATAGCTAGCTAGGCCCTTGAGGACTTGAACCCACTAGCTGCCACCATTTTTGTTTTTCCATGTCTTACTATCTCATCCATGTAGCCAAGAGTGGCTATATATAATAAGCCAGTTATTTTACTTCCTCCATACCGGAGTAGTACTATTTGCTGCACAGTATTATTGACCGGCACATTTGAGCACAACATTATTATGCATGGACCTTGACTATGTACGTCACCATGTGTCCAGATCTGGGATGCCGCGTGTACCAGATGAACAGTACCGAGTTCGACCCCCGTGATGCTACGTGGGTGCCGAGGAACACTCTTTGAGAGTACTCGCATTTCATCGGGGACAGCTACCCCATTGTGAAGTGTATGTCACCTTCTGTGCACGACACGGAAGGCCTGCCGTTCATGAAGCATGGTTGTGTCTTTAGTGTGCACCACCGGATGAACGACATGCTGGGACACGCTATCCCTGATTTATGCCGCTTCAGCTTGGATGAGTCTCCATCGTGTGGAACCGGACTAGAAAGCTGCGACAATGATTCCCGTTGCCCACCGCTATGGATCGTGCCATCCATGAAGAGCACCTGGAACTGGAACCTGGAGGAGGAAATGTAGCCCGTCTATAACGTGTAAGTGGAGTACGGTAATTGTGAACGGCAGCGCTGTGAATATATGTAGACTAGTCGTGCACAAATTTATCACATGAGTTGGACATGAACTTGTGTGGCATACTGGCATTTGTCCTTTAGAATTTATTACTAGTAAATGTGTTATGTCTACGTGCAACTTGTGTGGTTGTTGCACGGGCTCCAACACACTCTTTGAGAAAAAAGGTGGCACAGCTTTGGATATACGTGACGTGGCGGCATCATACAGTAGCATCGTTTGCTATAGTTGTACTAGTGCACTCCTACTAGGACGAAAACTCCTATAAAACCTTGTGCTTGGCACTTTGCCTCTTTGGGAGGTTCAACAGTTTGTACTTGTGTGAACCTTGCACTTGGCTATTTGCCTCTTCGGAAGGTCCAACAATGATGATACTACAGTACAATATGCTTCTGGCAATCTGACACCGATTGAACTGCTGCACATCCACCGCGAGGGTGAGGGCGAGGGAGAGGGAGAGGGAGAAGGAGAGGGCGCTGTAGTCAAAACCCTCTCCTCATCCTGCGAACCACCGCGCGCGTGGGCGAGGGAGAGGCATAGTAAGCAAGCTTCTCCTCATTTGGCGAGTTGACGGGACACATCAAAGCAGTACTAGTACTAGTAGTAGTAGTCCATACTGCGTCCTTTCCGATTAATATGGCTTAATTTGAAACGAGAAAAATACACTGGCGGTCAACGTATGTAACAGTACGCTCTTTACGGTCACTATATATAGTTTTGCGGCGATTATGCGATCACTAGCCCATCGTAGAGCACCGTATTGCACCCTACTGACCGGCCACATAGTCGACATGGCACTTTGTTAACTAGTTAAATTGGCACCTGGTTTCTGGGTCCCACCTGTCAGTTGGTAGAGCAAAGAAATCAGTTAAACAAAATTTTACACAGGCGCGACACGAGTCCAACCCTTGTGCGCGAACCGCCCTGGCTGTGTATGTGAGTGGATGCACGTGTCCTCCCTTGGTCTTCCAACAAAGAGTGTACTACATGATGTACATCTACACTTCCAATGCATTTAGCCTTTAATCTACTAAATCGGTATTGATTGACTAATGCACCAACTTGTTCTGTAGGTATAGGCTACATATCTATCCTTAATTACAACATGCAACGGCCTTCATTTAATCTTCTTATCTCAATGGTCGCATGCACACATAAGTCTGCTACTTTTGGGCGTTAATTATGCCCTGGTCAATGTGTAAATCTCTAAATGTATAGTCTTTCATGGACATAGGGAGTAGGTTGAGCACTTGAGCGTGAGCGTGTGTGTTGCGTCGTGTGCTGTGTGCCGCATGGGTGCATGAGTGTTGCATGCGTCCATGTGTACGTGTGGGTGTTGCATGTTGCATGCATGCATGCATGCATGGGGCTTACTCCCTCCCATTGACATGTTCATATTTCAAGCTTCCTCTATTCCCTCCATATGGTGATACTCCCTCTGTTCCCAAATATAGTACAAAGTTGAGTCATCTATTTTGGAACGGAGGGAGTAGTACGGAGTAAAAGCCTCCCTCTGTTCTCAAATACAGAGTATTTGTGTTTCTACAGATTTCAACAAGTGACTAGGTACGGAGAAAAATGAGTGAAGTGAGCATAGAGGCATAGGGATACTGTAGAAAGGAAGTCCTTGCGATCCATTTATTCCCATCTCGGTCAGAGAGAACTATTCAACTAGTCTTCACAGTGAAGTGACAATACACACTGCAGCAGATGGGACATGTAATTAATAAGCTGAACCAGCGTGTTGGTGTTACTAAATCAGCCTTACCTAGTAATGCCATCATGTTTGCCAATAGAGCACGCTTCCGCAAATACGCGTACGCACCTCTGTCCTCCATTAACTGACATATGGGCCCTGTTGTGGTAGACCCACATGTCCTTGGTGTAACTATTTACACTCCGAAGGACGGTATATCCTGGTAGTAGTACTAGTAGAATTGAGATTGAATGCACTTTCTTCCCTGTCTTCCACTCTTCTTCCTCCTCTTTTCTTCTTCCTCCTCTCTTCCCCATCGTTGGCCGCACACCATTTACACCCGGTCACTGCTCGCCCTCCCGCGCCATCTTCCTTGTAGCTTGCGCGTACCATATCCCCCCGCTCACTGCTCGGCCACACGAGGAGAAGCTTCTTCACTCGCCCGCCCGAATCCAGTTCCCCGCTAGCTCACAAGCACCGAAAACACCAATGGCAGAACCGACTAACACGTAGAGCCACGATTGGAATTCCCTCCCCGATATTCTCTTGGAGTAGATCTGTAGTCGTATGGACCTACTCAGCATCGTCCGTCTGGCCGCATGCTCGGTGTCTTTGTACCGTCTACTCATCTGCAACCGGCCGTCTCTTTTCAAGACACCCTGCTTGTTGATGCCCGATCCTCACAGGTGGCCGAGACACCAACTTGACGATCCTATGGAGGTTGCCGTGGTGCCCCTCGACATGCTACCACTACTCGTCTACCTGCCCTTCATGCGCGGCCACTACTGGGCGGGCATGAAGGCCAACTGGATCGTCCTCATCCACCAATCTGGTAGTACATGGTGTCTCGTGGATATCTACACCCAGCGAGAGATCACCCTTCCATCTTTGGATACCGCCGCCATCGAGCCTCGTGGCTCGCCGGACACTCCTGCCTACTACGCACGAGACGCGTCAAGCTTTTGGCTCGACCTGTGTTTGCAGAAAGTTGTAATCTGCGAAGTGCCCACACTATTAGAAGACTACATGGATTACAAGCTCATTGCCTTGTTCAACAAGGGATTAGTCTATCTGGAATCCGGTCGCCATACATGGTTATGGATCATCATCAATCATGTTGAGGAAACATTTCTGTCTGATGCTATAGTGCGCGATGGCATCGTTTACGCGGTCGACGCACAGATTGGCTACCTATACTAGTGGAATCTATCATCGTGTAATTGTTCTATCTCACCTCATCTTTACCTTATGAATACGACTGCCTATTCATTTGTTACAAATTTAGAATGCATAGCATGTCTATAACCACATCATTGCTATATGTTCCTCTCATTTCCTAGATTTTTATGACCACACATGTTATTGTTAGAGTTGATATGAGAACAATTGGCATCTAATGATTGTTACAATACATATTATGAGCATAACATCATGATTGCTATATGTTACTCCCGTTTACAAGATTTTTATAACAACACATGTTATTGCTTAGAGTTGATATGAGAACAATAGTAGTAAGTGCTATGGTAGAATATGAGTAGGCGATGTCATAGCTGTTTTCCTCTCATTGTTACATGATGTTTGAACCATGACATATTGCTAGAATATGAAGGCCATTGGCTTATTTTTTTAACTTGGGGTATGATTATGACCACGGCATTGCAATTCTCTGTTTATGATATGTGTCACTGTTATAATAACCTTAATTCCACACATACTCTGAACATGATTGTTTATTTTTGTCCTTTTGGTATCCAATTTGAATTACTGCAGCAGACGCAAATGCGCTGGCCTCCATGATTCCAGGACCTGGAATCATACCAGCCGATGGGTGGTGGTTTATCGCTCATTCAGCTGACGGCGGTCATTTGATGCTCATTCGCACGTACCAAATTGACCAAACCATTACATCAAACCACATGCAGTACAATGCGTGGGGCGTTCGTGACATTGATGGCTATGGCTGCTTCGTGTTCGAGAAAGATCCCAGCTCCGTTGGGCTAGGCGTATTCAACTGGAGGCGGGTTTACAACCTCGGCAACCACTCCTTGTTCCTCGGGCTCAATTATCCGATCATCCAACCAATCATCGATCATATCACTGGCGATGATTATTGTGTTATGCAACTTCCATTCGGGAGGGGGGGCTGTGTTTACACATCATACCATGGGTTTCATGAATCACCATATCCAGAGATTTGTCGACACAGCTTGTTGCCAGATAATCTTTAGTGTGTGAAAGGCATCAAGCTTCCATGCGATGGATGGCTTTTGCAAACCCGACATGCAGCGATGTGGTTCATGCCAACAGCAAATATGCACAACTTGATTCGTGCTGATATCTAGACTGAGCCATGTATTCTGCTGCTGTAGCACAACCCTCTTTTGTTGGATATTATGTACTGTTGTTAGTTTGAAGCACTCCTCTGGTTTGAAGGATAGATACCTTCCTGGGATCAAGTGCATCCTAACTCACCTACGTAGGATGTACTGATAATGATGATGGAGATGTTGTGCAGAAGCCATATATATATATATATATCAGTTAGGCTTCAAGTGGGTACTTGTTAGTTAAACCTATGTATAAATTGTGACACTAAATACGACTAGTAAGTAGTATAGTAGCAGTACTAGTATACGTCGGTCAAATTATTCATCATGTCCACACATTGAATTGACGTGACAACACGCTGCGCGTGAGGTGACACAAGAATCCCGGCGGCGTGTTTGGGTATTCTGGACTTCAGATTTGGAGTAGAACTTATCTGTCGAAATCTTTCATCATTCACTTAAAATAGTCGATTGATCATACATTGAGTACCATATAACTGGAATTACCGATGCAAGTCGAAGAAGGATTGGCCCATGCTGCCGGCTGGCGTTAAGTTCGATCCCACGGATCAGGAGCTGATCGAGCACCTTGAGGCCAAAGTGAGTGCTGCCAGCGCGAGATTTCAGTCTCTCATCGATTTGTTCATACCAACCATCGACAACGATCACGACATATGTTACACCCAACCTGAGAAACTTCCAGGTAAGACACCGATCGGCTGTCTACTTGCATAAACATATTCCTTTGTATATAGCTCTATTTTTCTTTCTAGACGCAGACCTGGTGAAGCAATTACAATTTGACAGTTAATAAAAAGTGAAACAAGTGACTGCAACATGCCAAAGATGTTATGAAAATGCCAACTAGGTACACTAAAACCTGTATTCCACAATACTGCAGGTATCACACTGAGTGGCCTAAGGAAGCATTTCTTCCAGCGCAATTACAGGGCGTTCAAAAGGGGCACGTGGACGCGTCGCAAGATACAGTCGGAGTGCGGCATGCACGCGATGTGGCACAAGACTGGCAATACCTTGCCGGTGATGGTCAACGGCCGGCAGACGGGCAGCAAAAAAGGTTCTGGTGCTGCACACCAACAAGAACTTTGACCAACAGAGGACCAACTGGGTGATGCACCAGTACCACCTCGGGGACCTGGAGCAAGAGAAGGAGCGGGAGATGGTCCTCTACAAGATTTTCTACCAGACAAACACTAGGACCAGGAGTAAAAAGATTATAAGTTAGTTTGGTATTCGTAGTTGTACTACCTTGTTGTCCGCAAGTTGGTATTATTGTTAACGATCTTTTGGTATGAACTTGTATTTGTTCCCAACCATCATTCCGAGGGTCGACGTGGATATAAAGCTGAATCATTTGTTTCAAAACGAATTTTTAGGCACTTGATTTTTATTTGATGGGTAGCATAAGCACCCGCCGTTCGAATTCCCAGTTCTCCAATTTTTTTCGAAACAAGTGCATGCACTTATTATCACGATAAAAAAATATCCGTGTTGCATCCTAGTTATCAGTCTGTACTTGCAGAATTCTCTCGTTTATTGAGCACGTATATTGTTTTTTCAGGTTGAGCAAGTTTCAACTGGGTTGTAGATTGCCCAGGGTTGTTTTGTTTTTAACAGGCCCAGCCCATGACGACAATGGGGCACAAAGATCCGACGGGTATCTACTGGCCTCTGGCCCGCCAGCGTTAGTTATATTTTGTCTTACAACATCCGCAGGCAGTTTTTTTTACTAAATCAAAAACACAGCCCAGTTCTATTTTCCTCTTGAAACGCATGTCCTACGTCCGTTTTCTAAGATCTACCTATAGTTTTACTAGTTCATATACACATATCATTATATTGAAAACACATAAAATTCCCTTTTCATATTTACATCCTTATTTTTGTTGTTTTTTCCCACCCAGCGCTGATTTTTTTACCACTGGTTTTCCCTTAAACGAACTAAATTGTCCCACGTCTTATTTGCTTACAAAACAAAATGATTTTTTGGCAAATCAATAAGTTCTTAAAAAATGTTTATCATTTCGGGATTACAACAGTTCAGACTCCACCAAAATATGCAAAATAAGGTTGGACTTTTTGACCGTGGTCCTGGCAGAAAATGCGCTGTAATAAATTACTTAAGAATTAGCAAATGGGTTGCAAATTATAAAAAATAGCAAATGGGCTTTATGTTGTCTGCCATAGATTTGGAGGCTGACTTCTGGGCCTACTAAGTTCATGCGTACACAAGGTTTCTCAAAAAAGAAACTTAGTCAACAATCGACTCTACCAGCGTCAGACCGTTAGATGTCAATCTAACGACAATTGTGCTTCTTCAGTCTCTGATCCTCCTGTCCCAGCCGCCCAAACCAGCACCATTGGAACCGCCTGCTCCCGCCTCCCGTGGCCAGCAGTGCTGCTGGGAAGGCCTCATGGCCCCATCATACTCGCATCCCTGTCCTGTCTAACCCTCTACTCACCCACACCTCCTGTTATTTTCCGGCGACGGCAACCGAACCAGTCAACCCCCGTACTCCCCACCGCATGGCAAGCCACTGCCGTGTCTTCCCCAGCTCCGTGTCGTTCCCTTCGTAGGCCTCGCCGTCGTCCACCGCCCTGGTGCTCTTGACGCGGCATGGTCAATGATGTCCATCCAACGACCGTAGTGCTTCTTCAACCTCTGGTCTTCTTGCCCCAGCCGCCCAAAGCAGTGGCGGTCGTGCCGCATGCTCCTGCCTACCATGGCCGGCTGTGCTGTCGCGAAGGCCTCACCATCCCCATACTACTCCCACCGCTGGCCAGGCCATCCCTCCACTCACCCACCCCCCTGTTATTCTACGGCAACGGCAGCCTCACACCGCAGCCGAACCAGTGAACCCTCGTACTCCTCTCCACATGGGCATCCACTGCCGCGTCTTCCCCAGCCCCGCGTTGTCCCCTTCCTAGGCCTCATCGTCGTCCACCGCCTTGGTGCTCTCGGTGCGGCGTGGTCAACGTGGTTAACGACATTCCATCGAAAGAGTACTGTACGAGGAGAGGCTGACAGCTGGGTCCATGGCCACAGCCCAGTTTTTTGTGATTTTCCAAGTAAGTTGCTTTGTCATGCCTGTTGGGCTGCAAATCTTTCAAGACGAGGAGGGCTTTCATTCGGCTGGCCGAGAAAATGGCCCATCAGTAATGAGAAATGGGATGTACATTTTTCAAACACATCAAACCGGCAATTAGTTTCAAAAATCTTTTTTTCATTTCGAGATTTGAAATTACATTAATTTTTATGCGTGGAGAATTTGTTGGATTTTATATGGATATACATTTATTTTTAAAATAAGTTTGAATATGAGTCGAAATTTCGGGATTAAAAACAGTCCAGACCGCACCAAAATATGCAAAATTTCGTATAATTTTTTATCCGTGACCACAATATGGGTTGTAATGCTAACAAAAAGAATATGGGCTCCAAAAAAACCTTAATAATTAGCAAATGAGCTGTAAATTATTAGAAATAATGGCACATGGGCTGTATGCTATTTTCCACAGATTTAAGCCTTTCCTAAAAAATGGTTGACGCACAAGCAGTGACTATTGGATGGCCATCCAACGGCTGTCGAGCTTCTTCAATCTCTGCTCTTCTTGCTCCAGCCGCTCAAACAGGTGCCGGCGGGACTGCCTGCTCCCTCCTCCTCGTGTCCGGCTCTGCTGTCGCGCAGGCTTCACCGCCCCACCGTACTCCCATCGCTGGCCTAGTCAAAAAACGTTACCGCCGCTGACAGGTCGGACCCACCAGCTATATCTTCGCACGCAAGGAAGTGCCTCCTTATTACGCACAAAAAAATGAATACCCCCTTGTTAGGTGGGACCCAGTATAGTGGCAGGCTGACTTGTGGGCCTACTAAGTTGACGGGGACGGAGGGCTTTGTCAACTTAGTCAATATGCACGATTCTAGCTGCAGTGACCGTACGATGTCCATCCAACGGCCGTAGTGCTCCTTCAACCTCTGGTCTTCTTGCTCCCGCCGCCCAAACCAGCGCCGGTCGTGCCTCGTGCTCCTGCCTCCCATGGCCGGCTGTGATGCAGCGGAGGCCTCACCGCCCCCTACTACTCCCACCGCTGGCCAGGTCATCCCTCTACTCACCCACACCCCCTGTTATTCTGCGGCGACGGCAGCCTCACACCGCAGCCGAACCAGTGAACCATCGTACTCCTCTCCGCACGGGCTTCCACTGCTGCGTCTTCCCTGGCTCTGCGTCGTCCCCTTCCTAGGCCTCGCCGTCGTCTAGACCACCGCCCTGGTGCTCTCGGCGCGACGTGGTCAACATGGTCAACGACCGACTTCCATCGGAAGAGTACTATACTTGGAGAGGCTGACAGCTGGGTCCAGGCGGCCGCAAGGAAGTGCCTCCTTATTACGCACAAAATAATTATTCCTCCACCTTACAGCAGGGACCCACTGGACGGGCCACCTTATTTCGCGAAAAAATGTTTCCCCCCTAACTGCTCGGACCCACCGGACGGGCCAGCGTATTTCACGAAAAAAATGTTCCCCCCGCTGTCTGTTCGGACCCACCGGAAGTGCCTCCTTATTACAAACAAAAAAATGAATACTCCCCCTGCTAGTTGGGACCCACCATGGTGGGAGGCTGACTTGTGGGCCTACTAAGTTGACTGGGACGGGGGCCTTTGTCAACTTTAGTCAATATGAACGATTCTAGCTCGAGTGACCGTACGATGTCCATCCAACGGCCGTAGTGCTTCTTCAACCTCTGGTCCTCTTGTTCCAGCCGCCCAAAGCAGCACCGGTCGTGCCGCATGCTCCTGCCTCCCATGGCCGGCTGTGCTGCCGCAGAGGCCTCACCGCCCCCTACTATTCCCACCGCTGGCCAGGACCTGCGGCGACGGCAGCCTCACACCGCAGCCAAACCAGTGAACCCTCGTACTCCTCTCCGCGCGGGCTTCCACTGCCGTGTCTTCCCCGGCTCCCCATCGTCCCCTTCCTAGGCCTCGCCGTCGTCCACCGCCCTGGTGCTCTCGGTGCGGCGTGGTCAACGTGGTCAAGGAACAACTTCCATCGGACGTGGACTGTACGTGGAGAGGCTGACAGCTGGGTGCATGGCCGCAGCAAGGAAGTGCCTCCTTATTACGTGCAAAATAATTATTCCTCCACCTGACAGCGGGGACCCACCGGACGGGCCACCGTATTTTGCGAAAAAAATGTTTCCCCCCTGACTGCTGGGACCCACCAGCTACACCTTCGCACGCAAGGAAGTGCGTCCGGGCAAAAAAAAAACGATTCACCCCCCTGACTGCTGGGACCCACCAGCTACATCTTCGCACGCAAGGAAGTGCCTGACAGTCGGGACCCACCTGGTCGAAGTGTACGTAGCGTTTTCATTCTGGTCGCGAACGTGTACGTACATATATACTGGTCGATGTAGAGGCGCGCACATGTCGTAGTAGAGGCGCGCACGTAGCATGTACACGTACCTACAGCGGCCAGGGTGCAAGAAAGAAAATATGGCCACATATGTGTACATACGGGTGGGGTCTCGAACGCCTACTCGCGCATACCTACGACGAGGGCTCATGTACATGGCTGGGTCGGAACGGAGAAACAGCATCGTCGTCGTGTTCATGGGAGGCAACGGAATGCGTCGTGTTCATGGGGAGGCAACAGAATGTGTCGTGTTCATCGGGAGGGCTTGGACGGAACATGCGATGGAAACAAGTCCTGGCGTACCGCAGAATGGAGGAAACAGCCTTGTGTTTGACCGGCCATGTTCGAAACGGGATCCTGTTCATCGGGAGGGGTCTGGCGTACCGCAAAACAGAGGAAACGGACCTCCTACGATCGAAATGGGGGTCCTGTTGATCGGGAGGGGTGTGGCGTACCGCAAAACGGAGGAAACGGTCCTCCTACAGTCGAAACGGGGGTCCTGTTCATCGGGAGGGGTGTGGCGTACCACAAAACGGGACTCCACGGGAAACTGTTCATCTCCACCGTTGACCCCCTCTAGCCTCCACGAGCTACTGTTAATCCACCATCGACCTCCTCCAGCCTCCACGGGCTCCTGTTCATCCAGCCTCCACCGCGCGCTACTCCACCGGCTATTGTTCAACCAGCCCTCTCCACGGGATCCTATTCAACCACCCCTCCACGGGCTACTGTTCATCCTGCCCTCCACCGTCTACTGTTCATCCAGCCCTCCATGGGGTGGTCCTGTTCATCTAGCCCTCCACGGGGTCCTGTTCATCCAGCCCCAACCGGCTCGATCGATCGGGGTCCT